>NC_053419.1:16788000-17388000 GCF_016859285.1 Xiphias gladius | reverse complement strand
AAAACCACACTACATATAAAAAAAATTTCATACCAACTACCATTAACAGGATAAACAAGCTATAGAGGATTCAGTCCCCTAACACTTCTGCATATTTGCACTTTAAAGCCAAAGTGTTTTATACATACAGTATATTTGTATCGTATCTATATATTTTTTCATTTAACGTTTTGTGTTTATTTTTGCCACAATGTCTGTTCTTAGCCTACTGCATGTGTACCAGTGTGAGCAATGTCAAAGACAAGTTTCCATCAAGTTCCGTCAGGTTTTGTGATTCTGATATGACAGTAAGATGAGACCAATCCAACTCGCACAACGGGATAACTAATAATTGGATGGTGTAACTTCCAGTGAAACTTTTTTTTTTTGTCTGAATAATGATTTCTTTTTTGCAATTTCACACACTTCTAAGCTTCAGCACAAACATATGACAAACAGATGCCGCACCACGCCTAATCAGTACTCTATGTAATCTTTTGCAGGTTGCCCAGTCTTTTAACCCCAAGATGTAGTGCTGCATTGCATTGTATTTGAGAGTTACTGGGAGGCACATCGTCAGTTTCCAGAAGAGTATAGCGAAGTGAAGCGTATATTACCGGTGAACATATTGTCTCGCTCTAATAGGACAGCTTAAATCAAACAAAGACCTGTATAAATAACTACTGTCTAATAACTTGAGACTGTCATTCTTGTGTTCCTCTGTATATTTCCTGTTACATCGGCCATTTTTTCCTCACACGATGGCAGTTCAAAGGAGCAACATACTATTGAGACTAAGTGCCCTACTGATTGCATTTTCCTCTTGTGTGTAACATAAGCTTGATGTCCATAGACAACTATTTCTAGGACTTTTGGGCTACCGTAGCCTATACAATGCAAACAACAGGGGGACAGCGTGAGACAATAGATATATTTCCTATGGCCTATTTATAAAACAAGAACAGCAGATGAAAAGATCTCCTGATTTTGTTCTTCAATAGGGTTATTCTTTGAAGTTACAGCATATTTTGTCTGTGTCTGTGTTTGCATTTGTACTTGTTTTCCAGCTGTATTATTTGCATTATCGAAGCTACTGGGGCGATTAGACAAAACACCCTCTGGGCTTACAAAGGGAAGTCGTAGACTAATAACGGTTAGTGACAAAGGCATATGATCTGCAAGGCTGCACAAAGTGAAGGAGGAAACTCCTCAAGGTGCTCGCAGTTGTTTGTGTCAAACCGTTCAGGCGCAAAACCAACTGGCATTAGCAGCTATCAGGTGTGTTACTCTATGAATGCGGGACAGGGCAGTGAAAGTGTGCTCAACAAACATTTTCCCCAGATCAATAGAGGCCACATCAGACATTGCCTCTGTGTAGTGTTAAACTTCACTGCAAAAGTAGTCTTTATTTTTTCAGTTCAGTTCATGCAGCACACGCCAAGAAGCCCATTTCATGTGATCACTAATCATTGATGGATTACTGAACCGGCCTACCAGGTACAGGCCCAGGGACCGGAGGGGTCAGGAGGCCTCTGGTCTGACAATGAGACATAAAAGGACTTAATGAGACATAAAATGACCTAAAAGAGATGCAAAACAACCACAAATATACTGTAGATAAAATATCTACTAGAATAGTAGAAATATCTACTAGAGATGTAAAACTATGGGAAACCACCATAAAGAGTAGCAAAACCACCACAAAGGGACACAAAACATCTACAAAGAGACGCATAATAACGACAAAGAGATGCAAAAAGACTACAAACACATGCAAAACAACAATGCAGAGATGCAACACGACCACAAAACAACTACAAACAGACATAAAATCACCAGGAAGAGACACAAAAACTGAGAACTACAAAACTACAAAGAGATGCATAACAATGCAAAACCAACACAAAGAGATGCAAAAATCCTCAGAGACACAAAATGACCACAAATTACATGGCTGCGATATGTATACCCAGGGGCCCATTGTGTCATAATCCTTCTATGTCCCCAATGGTAATGTCTCCTAAATGTACAGATTCTGATAATAATGGGCAATATTAAAGGATGGGTTCACACTGATTCAAGTCAATCTTAATACAGTGCTCACACGCCCATATGTCGTTGAATTGAGATGGTTTTGGTAACTCTTCCTGTCATTCCTCCTGTCCATACTGGCCATGAAGGGATCCATTCCTAAAGTGATTCCAATGTAAAGGATGAAAACGCACCAAACAGCGGGCAGACACGGTTAGCGACTGGCTGGTGAACTGGAGGAGCATTTAGGACCTAAAGAGCCAGATATCTCCCTCAGAAGCTGGTCCAAAAACAGGGATACAAGAAGAACTCCAAATAAATTACACTGTTGCGCTGTAACTGGTGGATGTATACATAGGCAACTGTTTACTAAACGTGTTCCCATATCAATTATAAAGGTGATGATATGTCAATGTTGCGTTCACAACTTATTTCCACTAGCTGCAAGTGGGCATAAATATCATTTCCTACAGGTTTAAACCGAAGGTAATATGAGATTTCAGCAGTCACAGTTAACCAAATCAAGATGATGTTTTCCAAAGTTACAGTCCTTGTACTGAAGTATAAAACTCTCTCTTTGTGTTTTCTGATGCTTCATTTCTCAGCGGTAGCAGAGGGATAGAAGCACAAAGAGGGAACTGTAACTGAAAAGGCTGTAACTTTGAAAGACACTGGCTTGATTTTTCAAACTCAGCCCCACAGCCTCATATTAGCCTTGGCTGAACTTTAAAAGTCATTTTTACAGAGAGCAAGGACTGTGGATTTTGTCCCCCACCACTTACAATACAGTTGTGTTAGGAAGGGACATCTTCACAACCAGTCTGGGCAAGAGAAATGATTACAACAAACAAAAATGACGCTCATGTTTGAAGGCAGACCTGCAAAAATGTGAAACGATCCTTTAAAGGTTCTTGACTGTGGACAGATCTCAGCGTGTCAGAGGTGAGGGCACTGTGTCTGATATGTTATACTTTTCCACTGGATGAACTCAGGATTGTGTCCTTTCACCTTTATTCTGTGCAGTAAAAAATTGCAGGATTGCCAAAATGTTAAAAATAATTCAGACTCTGTCATCCTGTTAAAGGGGAATTATTATGGTCACCGTTGACATTAATGTAGTATCTGCCTGTTAAAAAGAAGAAACCACAGGCAGGGATAGGATGACTGTACTTCCTATAAATACTTGGTTTGCTAGCCTATCAACAAATGAAAGGAACAGGCTGCATCACAGAAAGTTAAAGCAGCCAGTTAGAACACTGGTGGTAAGCTGCCTGACCTGTGTCACATTTTCCACACGGAGGCGATTGCAAAGGCTTGTGTCATTCTGAGTGGTCGCCTACATTTTCCAAAAGGAGCTTTTGACCTTTTCCCCGGTGGACTTAGAGTGTCGTAGACCATGTGTAACAGTGTGAGAAGTTATTTTATCTCTCGTGCCATTTAACTGTTAAACATCTGTGTCAGCAGATGATGAGTTGGTGACGAGTGAACAATGGCTTTAGTTAGACGTACCTAAGTAACCGACAACTGAGTGTAGATTGTGTTGTATGTAAGTTCGTAGGTTCTATGTTTGACATGCTGTATCATATGTTTTATGTACTCTATTACTATTTATGTATCCTACGATCATGGCTGTGTGTGTGTGTGTTTTATGTTATGCCTGGGTTCAAGAAAAAAAAAATTCTTTGAGGATAGCACAGAAGCATATCGGCAAAATGTACTTAAAGTATCGTAAGAGTGATCCTTCCCCAGGAAACCGAAACAGCAGATATACAGCAGATAGCTGGTTTAGTCCAGTGGTTCCTAACCTAGGCGCCAGGCCTTTCCGGAGGGTCACAAATTAAATCTGAGGGGTCAGGGGATGATTAATGGGAGAGGAAAGAAAAAAGAAACAAAGGTCTGATAAACAAATATGGTTTCAATTTTTGGACTTTTCTCTAATTTGATTTTTGGCGAGACATTGGATCATTTGAACAATGAACATTTGAATGTAATTTAAATGTAAAATGTTTGAGAGGCTTAGAGGAGAAATGTCTCTTTGTACTTGTACAGAGACATCTGAAACAAGGAAAGAGGACACAAATGAAAAAGGCTGGGAATCACTGGTTTAATCTTTAACAATGTTTTGTATTTTACAACCTTTTGTGTCTAAAGTCTTAAGTCAGATAAATGTAATGGGGTAAAAGTATTTGCAAGTACAGTGGTGGTGGTGAAGGGCTTTCAACATAAATCAGCAGATCAACTGTTGGTTTTGCATTATACCAGAGCAACGGATCTCTGTAGTGCCTGTGAACTTGACTTGTTGCTTATTGACTTCCTCGTTGCCTTGACTATGGTTGCCAAATTTTAGAGTGCGCTGTATTTACAGGGGAAATGTGTATAACTATACCGTAACTTAACACACATTCACTGAAGTACTGCACTTAAGGACAATTTTGAGGTACTTGTGCTTTATGGTCCTTTTTACTTCTAGTCCAGTATAATTATTTGATAGCTTTAGTTACTAGTTACTTTTCAAATTCATATTAATAATTGCAAAATATAATCACTAATAAATTATGCTTTATTATTATGGATTAAGTACCCAGCAGTATATACAGTAGTTAAAATTAGCCCCACATTTTCTAGTCACAACATTAGTGATGCTTACACATTAATGCATCAATAACTATCCAATAATGTAGTATACGTTACTGTGCAGAGGTTTTCGGCACGTTGGATGTTTAGATTCTTATCCATCATGCAGTACAATAACGGAGGCATCTGATCGGTCCCGCTTTCATTCTGCAGCAAAACAACGAGCCCAAACATACAGCCGGAGCCATAAAGAACTACCATCAGAGGCAAGAAGAACGGGGAGTCCTGCAGCAGAGGGTCTAGCTCCCACAGAGACCTGATCTCAACATCATGGAGTCTGGTATCACGTGAAGAGACCTCTTCAAGATGCTTGGAACAACCGACCTGCCGAGTGGTTTGTAAAACTCTGAGCAAGTGTACAGGGGGGAACTTGTGCTGCTTTAAAGGCAAAGGGTGGTCACACCATATATTGATTTGATTAGGTTTTTCTGCTCAATGCAATTTGTATGAAGTTAATTGATCAATAAAAAACGTCCACTGCATTATTTTTGACTTGCAGTGCCTAACACTTTTGCACAGTACCGCATATTGTCCTGCAATGGGCCATTTTGCATAATGACTATGTTTACTTTAAGCACTTTAAGTATATTTTGATGTTAATACTCAGGTGAAAATTTTACTTTTACTTGAGTAAATTTTGAATGCACGGCTTTTACTTGTAACGGGGCATGCCTAACACTGTGGTGTTGCTGCTACATGATGAGTAACCCCGGAAGACTTACGTACGGTTCTGGTCGCAAGTTACGCTTTAACATCGCATAAGTTCACGCTCCGCCCCGCCCCCCCCCTTGCCACGACCAATCAGCGTTGTCCGCGCTCGAATGTAAGGCGAGTCATCACGGACCGCTACAAATACTCCGATGCACATTTTTTTTCGTTTAAATCTTTAATGCGCCTCGCTCGCCGCTTCAGACTGGGGGAAGCGACCTCGTGTTAGTCGAAGTGAGCAGTTTCATTTTTAACGGCAAGTAAGCGGACGTCCCCCGGCGCTCTCCGTAACACGGAAACTCGGGAGGACGAACTAAACCTCCCCCCGACCGTTACTTGCTTTTCGTTGCTCTACCCCGGGGGAAAACTTTATTGCAACTTTTCAACAAAACAGAGAGAAAGCAGCAGGGAAGTCAGGGTCGGGGCTCTGGTTTCACAGCCCGTGCACTTTGGGACGCCTTTGTAGGATCTGCGGTCGGAAGACAAGAAATCTCCCATCCATCCTCCGAGAGCCCTCCGCCTGCACCTGCAAACATGGCACGCAGATCCTGCGCGATTTACGCGGTCGGGATCATCTGCGCCCTGCTGCTGGTCGTTGGGATTGGCTTGTTTGTGGGTCAAACTTTCCACACGCTTATGCAGAACCGCCTCAAAAAGGTAAAGAGAAAAAAAAAAACACAAAAAAAAAAAAACCAAAAAGAAAAAAAAAATCCCTACGTTCTTCGGGCACAAGTAGAGTCTGTTGAGAACGATGGAAAATCGGGCTGCAACTAAAATCATCCACTAAGCTGCCGATTATTTTTTTTTCGATTAATCGATGAATCATTTAGTCTATGAAACATCAAACAAATCTCACCGAGCCGAAGGTGATATCTTCAAGTGCCTCGTTGTCTTCAACCACAAGTCCAAAACTCCCAACATTCAGTTTTCAATTATATGACACAGGAAAACGTCAAGTCTTCTCTCTTGAGAGGCCGAAACTTGCAAATATTTCGTATTTTTTCCTTCTATTCTTGCTTGAAAAGTGACTGAAACGAATCGATTAATTGACTAACTGTTTCATGTTACCACTTTCTGATAAGGCACCATTTACAAAGGCTTCCTAAGCTTTACTTAATGGCTTTATTAATGGTTAATAGATCAGTTACCAATAGTTACACATCAGTTGTTAGTCCATTAATAACAACATCCTCCTCCAGTATGACACTTTGCTAGCACTCATAGTCACTAGGGAGACCCCCCTCAAGGCATCAAGGCATTAGTTATAAATGTTACCAAGTCATTAACTGTGGGTACCATGTTTCTCACTGTCTAATAAGTCATGGAGAGGGATATTCCAAAACCTGGAAATCCAAATGTTATTGTGTAAACTGACCTGTAAAGCATTGTTAACTGATTTACTAACCGTTAATAAAGCCATTAATTATTATAGCCATTAAACGGCTAATGAACCCATAAAAATTCTGCCTTATCAGGACGCGGAACCGAAAAGGGTACTACAGCAATGGGATTGTACTGTGTGTTCCTCACCCAGTTACAGACACTGTACTGTTTGCAAACTGTAGAGAAGTAGGTTGAAAGTCCCCCTTTTTTTTTTTTTTTTTTGGCTGTATTCAGTGCAGACCAGTAACAACCACTAGATTACATATTCATTAGATCACACCTGGAATTTGGGACTAGGGCTGTAACTAAAGATTATTTTCATTATTGATCAGTCTGACAGTTGATTAACTGAGGGATCGTTTAGCCTATAAAGTGTCAAAAAACAATGAAAAAATGCAAAACGCTACTTTGCAGAGCTGAACATGACATCTTCAGATGTCTTGCTTTGTTCGACCAAAAGCCTGAAACCCAAAGATATTCAGTTTATAATGATATATGACAAAGGAAATAAGCAAATCCTCTCATTTCAGAAGCTGGAATAAGATCATTTTTGGCCTTTTTTTCATTATTTTTGCTTGAAAGATAACTGAAATTATTAATCAATTATCAGTTGGTGATTATTTTTGTGGAGATCGGTTAATCGAATTGTTTGCTCTATTGCTCTACTTGGCATTATGATCTAAAATGTACTAACAAAAGGGCATTGCACAAACACACTTGGAAATAAATCATAGCAGCAGACCACATTTTTTGTTTATTATCATGAAATGTTGTTAAATGGTTGCTCTTATTGTAGTTCAGTGACTGTTTATGACTCGTCATTGGCTGAAATGGTCAGTGGTGGGCTGTGTGTCGCCTCCTATAAGAGTGGCTCTGATAAGTAGCTCCAACTCCTTTAGGTGGAGGAAGATAGGTTATTAAGAGTTCAGTAGCCTCTACTGTGCAGTCAGTACTTTCTCTTCGCCACGGTTAGATTACAGGTTTAGATACAGTTTGTGGTTCGTTAGCATGCACTATGTTCAAAGACTGTATCAGGAAAACTGTTTCCCAGCAGATGGTGGATCCAAGGGATTTCCTAATGGCCCACTGATGTATGTTTTGTCATTTATGACAGGAGTTGACTCAAAGGCAAATTCCACAGCTAAGAATAAGTTAAGCCCCTAGTGGCTTTCTCTTGGTATTGGTTGATATTTTTAACACATATCACGGAAAAAGCTGAGTCCACTGCTGAGAACGAATCAGCACATAACAAGAAAATGACCAAATTTCTGAACTCTGTTGGGGGTTTTGTCTACATCGCTGTGATATCACTTAACAAAGATGCAGTTTGAACAAAGTCAAGCTGGTCACACATTACACACTGGTGGCTTGTTTTACAAAAAACTTCTCTCAGAGAGATTCCCAACCTCCATGTATTAATACGGTAATTAGAGATGACAGCATGGGCTCAATTTCAAAGATTAGCCTGCAAAATAAGATGCGAAACGTAAAGAACCTGTTGCTGACTTTATAGCCTCTGACAGGACAGAGCTGCAACTGATTGCTTTCTTTCTCGACTAATCGTTTAGTCTATAATATGTCAGAAAATAGTGAAAAATGCCCGTTAGAACTCCTTTGAGCCCGAGGTGAAGTTTTTAAATTCCCCATTTTGTCCCGCCCACAGTTCAAAGCCATGAGATATTTAGTTCACAATTATATGAAACCGGGAAAAACAGAAGATACTCACATTTAAGTACCAGGTATCGGCACACTTTTGGAATTTTTGCTTGAAAAGTGGCTCAAACAACGAATCAGTTATCAAAGTAGTTACTTTTTCTATCAATCAACTAATTAATTAATCGATTGATCGTTCCAGCTCTAATTGAAAATTGATTAGTCATTTCTTTGAGGTAGGGATGTCGTTTTTTTTTTTTTTTTTCCACTCAATTCTTTCGCTCAGTGAATCACTTGGTCCATTAAATGTCAGAAATGCCTGTCACAATTTCCTTAAGCCCAAGCTGACCTCTACAAGTTTCTTGTTTTATACGGCCACCAGTCCAGAATCCAAAGTCTGCTATGATGGAAGACTGAAGGTCAGAAAACATTTCATAATATATAATATATAATATTATTATATGAAAAGGTGGAGTAGGTGAATTTTTGGGATTTTACTTTAAAAAAAATATTTATTTAATTATGTGAATTGTTGCCAATTAATTTTGTGCACATCTAACAAGTTAATCGACTAATTATTCCAGCTTTAATAAATTCATACTTTCATTTTTCATTGTAGATGTTTGAATAATGCTTATCCTAAGCTTACATGACGTAGGTGATGACATGTGACTTTGTGCCTGAGCTCATACTTGGTGGCGATTCGAAATTTTCGCTGCCGTGATCCTCAGCTTTCACTCAACTTGCATTCTTTGGTCTGCGGGAGGAAGAGCGGTGGATGCAACTTTGTCACCGATGTTTAAAGCTGATGGCAAATGCATACTTAAAGTTATGTAAACGCCAGTATTCTCATGCCCTTCACAGCCCCCCCCCCATTCAGCTCAGCTGTGTAACTCTGTAGCTCTTAGATGTTTGATCTTCAACTCCAGAGGTGGAGAAGTCCATGGGCCACAAATACGAAGACGTTTTCTAGCATCAGTGAAAGCATTTTTTCAGCATCAGTAAACATGCTGTGGACCCTTCTCTTCATCTTTGTTGTTTTTCATTTACAGTAATGCACTACACACCTTTAATCATTGTTCCCAGAAGGTTCACTCTACTTTGATAACAGTGCAGGCATGAAAGTACTGTTGGCCCACGGTCAGTATTATCATATGACAAACCTTCATCATTATTTTCATATAGACCATAACAGGCATCAAGTGGCTTTTATCAGAGAGGCTTAGCGTCGACTTTAGAGGTCAGGGGACATATTCACAAGGTCCTCTAGTGCTGGGAGTTGGTCATAATACTGAAAATTGTACAATTTAAAGAAAACTTGACTTTTATAGAGGTTCCTAAGGTAAATGGCTACAGGAAGTGGAGCGAGAGAAAGTTAGAGCGAGAGGGAGTTAGTCATTGGCTACAGATAAGATTATGCAGTGGTTATGTCTGTAGTTTATTTTGTTCACATTATTAATCAGTGGATGAAGTAATGTCACTACACCGCTTCAAGACTTTCACAGCCACAGGTTGCATTTTGTCTAATTGGAGTACCGTTGAAGCCAACAGAACAGAATAAATAGACAAGGTGGACTTACCTATTGTTGATCACTGGCAGATTAGTTTTGTTTAACAACCACACTTGCATGAACTGTATGTGTACATTTACCTCTAGGCTTTTCAGTCACAGTGAAAAAATATAAAGTTTACTTAAAGTGTAGCGTTAAGGCAGTCCACAGGGGCTCTGCAAATGTTTGGCTACGTAAATAGCTCTTTATCTAGTGGCCTATGAAGATACTTTGTATGGAACCCCCAGGAAAGTGCGATCTGTCTCCTCTCAAGCACAAAACAAGAATGTGCAAGAGTGTAACCAGGACATAAAATTACTGGGGAGAAGAGACTCTGGGGATGGTTGAGTGGTACTGTGTTGTTGGGGTCCTGGTTTTCTGGAAGTTTTTTTATAGTTGAATGTGGTGTTTTAATTAAGAGATCATTTCAACAGTGCTAAATTCCATACACACGTTTAAATTTGAGAAAAATACTGAAGGGTGGACCTTGGTGTCCTACATTTTCCCAGATTGGCAAACAGTAATTTTATTACGAATTTACCCGACTTGTACAGTTTATGACCATTGCTGTAGTTTCCACATTGATGACCCTGGAGTGAAATTCACAGACCAGCAAGACCATTTTTTAAGTTTACGTTAAACATTTCAACTTTCGAATCAGTTATAAAGCAGGCATGCTGACGCTTTAAAGTGAATGCTGCATAGCTTGTTAACAGATCTTTTTGTCTTGTTAGCCTTCTTACTAATTTTTACATAGTTTTATAGAAACAGGATACAGTACCCAAGCATTGATTTGGCAAAGTAGTCCCTCTCGAGAGTATTAATTACATGATAAGGCGTAATTATGATACACAAAACAAACAAACAAACAAAACAGATCTTGTCAAAGTTCACTTTTAAATTAAAGAAAAACTTTGTAGGTGTGACACACATGCATAACACTCACATGCAGATACACATGGTTATGTGCTATCTTGGCAGTGTGATTTATTTCAGCCGTATCAAATTACCCCCTTACCCCAGTTGCACCAGTGCGAAGGATCTCATTCCACGGATACCCTCCTTGGAGCAGTCTTTCTTTGTGTGCTAAGCTTCTCTCACGCTGCCAAGTTTATTAGGAAACTGGCTGGATTGGCAGCCACTCAGCTTCCATGTGAATCAATCAGGGTCAGTATGCAATGACCTGCTGATGAGGTGATGGTGAAAAATTAGTAGAAATTTTGCAATTGTACACAGACTAGACTAGACGTAGCGGCTAGCGGCCCCTTGCCAGTTGTCTGATAGGTTTCTAGGAGTATTAGCTTGGAAGCAGACATTTTACATTTTTTATAGATTTTATTGTGAATTTAGACTAAAGTATTAAGGCAGGGAAGCCACCTAAAGAGGGAGAAGTGTTATATACATCATATGGAGGATTTGGGTGTATTCCTGGAGCTTTACTAGTAGTGGAAATGAAAATGTAGTTGTATCTATGTTGTATGTATGTATCTTTGACAGTACCACCAGAGGAAAAGCCATGGTGTCATTAAATGGTTTTATCCCCTTGGAAGCATACATATCACCACCAAATTTCAGGGCCTCCTTTTTTGACTGAAGCAACAGAAGACCTTGTCATGTCAAACAATTTTTATGGCTAGTGGTGGCTAGTCGTTGTTAAGATATCTAGTTCTGGACAAAGGCCAAGCAAAAGTTCTTTCATTACTACAACCGTGCTGGCTGCTCTGTATTTATACACAGCGATGCGTTGAGCTAGATGCTGTGGTTGACAGGTGTAATGTTTACCATGTTCACCGTATTTGTTTAACACGTTGGCATTCTAACATTTAACGAAATACAAAGTACGGCCGGTTGATACAGACCGTTTTTATTTTGCAGGTATTTAGTCATAAACCAAAGTGTTGGTGATTACAATTCATCCTGAGGGGGGCATGTGTCTCAACAACACTAGTTGTTGAGGCATTTCACCCAAAGCCAAAAATATCAACCTCATGGCGGCACTACTTACAATAATAAAACTGCCTTCCTTTGAGTGTGTTAGTGAAAACCAGGTTTCTACACTACACTACAACCACTGCATTAGTAGGTAGACACTAGGAGTCAGGGTCAATGTAAAACTGAATGGAGCTAATATGACTTTCATGGGTTCAGTAACAGCAGGGCAGGACTACGGTTCAGCTGGTAGAGCTTTGTTAGGTGTTTGGCCACTATTGAGACAAACCCATTTAGAGTATGCAAAGCTTGTGCACCACGACTAGAGGATTTAATGAATAGCCTCTTGTTGTGCCCAGTGTTATTCACCTCTATGTATTTGCTGGTCTCAACATCAAAGCAGTAGCAGATTGTGTATTTGTGTATTCACCTGCTACATGTGTTTTCATATAGGGAGTGGTGTAAAAGTAGCAGTGGTAAGTACTGAGATAAGAGGGTTTCTCTGTTCCTGTTTACCATGTGGTATTTCATATAGCATGCTGGGAGGGTTTCCATAATGGTTGTTCGAAGCATGAAAGGATGACATAGAAAGACCATGCTCTCCCTTACTCAATCTAAGGTGACAGCTTTATTGTTCTTGGCTACTCAGCTAAACTTTTGTCTCTGAAAAAGTAGAAGGGACCCCAAAGGAGGGGGGGGGGCTGTATTCCCCTGAAATAATGGGACTCATTGATGTGTTTGGCTGTTTTTGAGGGGGTTATTTCATGCTGAAGTATTTCTTTTAACTTTAACACAAATCTGACACAAGTAGAAGTAAAAAAAAATACTAATCCTCTTGCCCCCTGTCTTCATCTCTTACTCCCTATGTTTTCCAGTATCTCAAAAGATTCACATGCAGTGAATCAGGGCATCATTGTGCTGAGGCAGTGATATCTGCTGTGAGAATTTTCTAGCATAATGTGCAATGAAACAGGATAGTGAAAGTTTGTGCCAGCGCTGCACTACTGAGGCCTCACAAGGCTTGGTCCTGAGGAATGTGGCTCAGATGATTAAGGTTGCAGTCCCGCGCAACCAGTGGGCATCCAGCTCTCTGCATCACATGATCTGTCAGCAGCTCTCCCAGAGTGTAGCCCATTGTCAGTGGCAACCACTGACAATTGCACTATGGAAGGGTCTCCCCTAATACCATTCATGTGTGCAGCCAATGCGTTTGTCTTACACTCAGACAGAGGCTCCCCTCCTTGACTCCCCAAGGATGTTTTTGTTCTGTGGGTTGTTTTTACTGGGAACAGAATGTTGAAACTCCAAATTCAAAACACACTTTCGCTGTTGCAAAGCTTTTTGCACTTTTTGAGTCATCAGTTAAAAGTCACCTCAAACTAAAAACACTTGAAAAAGGTCTTGAAAAAGTCTTAAAAAGCTTTGATTTTGACTTTCATCAAAAAAAAGGGCTTTCAAAGGTATTAAAAGACTTAAATATCCTCTGCAAAGGCCTTAGATATTTTTTTCTAGCCTGCTGTAGGCAGTAACATTGCTTATAAATTTTTTTTAGCAAAAACAGGCTATAAAAACCCCAGTAGCATTGTAACAGACCTCTGACCTTATGTAAAATTCTTATCTGGACCTATTATTTTTTAATTGCTTAATCTACCCGTTCATTCATCCATCATCCATCCGTTTTCTGCTGCTTATCCATTTCCAGGTCCTGTTAAATGATCAACTGACACTATTATTAGAAATTATTGTTATATAATGCTGGGAAATAGTGACAAAAAGGTGATAAAATGTCCACAAATGCATGCGCTTCCTAAATAATTCTAGGCCTTATCTTCCCTACTGTTTTCATTGATATCTTTCATACTTTTAAACACGTGTTAAATTTCATTCTACGTGGTCTTAATTTTACTTGGTTTACCCAGCAGAAACCCTGTACAATAAACTCATTTATAAAGCATATTGTTTTTTATTTTAGTGTATGTTATGTGTAATTAATCTTTATGCATTCATTTGAAACTGAGAATTTGCTTTTCACAACCGTATTTAGGTATCTCGTTGAAATGTGTACAGATTTAAACTGAGATATGCACTTTATGTCTTAACAGGAGATTGTTTTAGTAGAGGGCAGCCGTGTGTTTGAGTCATGGAAAACCCCTCCACCCCCTGTCTACATGGAGTTCTTCTTCTTCAATGTGACCAATGTGGATGAGTTCCTTCAAGGGGGCAATCCAGAGGTCAAGCAAGTTGGACCCTACACATACAGGTAGGGTGCAAGAGCAAATCACTGTACATAGGTTGCCACAAAGAGGGCCACATGTGTCTGACATGAAACTTCTCAGTTTCCAAATCTAACCTATAATTAAATATCTGATGTTTAATGTGTAGGAGGTGATCTCTTTAGGTCAGCCACCAATATCCCTGTTTTCTCTGGGTTCCCTGTAAAAGCAATGAAAAGTACTGAGGGAAACCTTAAAGAAGACCTATTGTGCTAATTTCCAGCTCTATATTTTTATTCTGGGACACAACTAGAGTAGTTTTGTATGATTCACAGTTAAAAAAAAAAGCCCCTTCTTCAGCTCCAACTGGCTTTTATGCCATATAAACTCAGGCCTCCTTAAGAGGCCTCCTTAAAAGCCCACTTTCTTCTGATTGGCCGAACATCTGGAAGCCTGCCATGGGACCGTGCAGCCAACACTTGTGAGCACCACCTCATCTTCTCACTGGTGTAGAGGCTCTGAAAGCAAACTGTAAAACTAAGTTTCTGGAAACTAAGATGACTAAATAAAAAACTTAAATAACAGGACATTATTGATTGTAAATGGCAACTTCTCAAAGCTATCCGCACATGACCGAGCCCGGATCGGATCCGGAATATGAGAGTGGACGGCACAAACATCTGCAGCGACAAAGACTAGAGCAGGACGTCAGTGTTCATTACCTGCTTATTGTGTGACATAACAGTGGATTTATAAAAAAAAATTCTGTATATGCCCCTGTTAATAATTGTACGTGTGGGAAATGCGCTAAAATGCTGACTGAAGTGGAAAACGTCTGCTGTCAGGGAATACACAAGCTAAAGTTGCTGGTAAAATGTTATTCTGCTGCAGCCAAACGACTGCGTAGTGTGGTAAAGCAATTATTTGTATGCTGGAGTATATTAAATGCTTATAAAAAACCCATTGGATACCCAGTGTTCAGAGCAGTCTGATGCCTGAGTTTTTTGTCTCATGGGGATTACTTTCACATAGATTTTTACTATGTATATAACATTTAATATGAACCCCGACATTGTTAGATTATATATATGACAGATGATAAGGAAAAGTATAATAGGTCCCTTTCAAAAAACATACAGAATAGAAGAAAGTTATTTGTCAAGTATGTGTTTCTAACACTGTGCCCTCCTACTTGAGAGGCCAAATTTCAAGCATGATACAGAGACGACACATATTAAAGACTGTATATATAACCTAGACTGTGTTGCTGTTTATATTTATTGAGTTTATGGAAGTTCATTGGCCTTGTGGGTTCATGTATTTTATCTTCTGTATTTTCTCGTCTCCAAATGTGGTCTACATCAGCCACACCACAAATTTTTTGCAGAGTAAAAAATACTTGAGATCCGGTGATTTTTTTTTTTTTTCAATTTTTTTCAATTTTTTTTGACATGCTTTTTCTTTCTTTTGAAATCTGGCTTTTATTTGCTGACAACATATGTAAACTGAAAATGGGAGAAAAGCATCTGCTTCCCAGTTTCTACTTCCCTTCCCTTGTGGTCCGTTAAGTCACTCCTACTTTCATTGCATATTAAGTAGAATAAAGAAAATCACTTCTAGTACAACCACTGGAACCCTTATGTGCTATCCTTTTTGAGTTTTTAACTGGTCTGCGATGCTCACTTCTAACACAGGAACGTCTCTAGAAAGCATAATTCATATCTAAAACGTAATAATCTTCTGTCTTATTGTGTTTGCACAGGGAGTACAGGTACAAGGACAATGTGAGCATGGTGGAAAATGGCACAATGGTGTCCGCATACAACACCAAAAGCTTTGTGTTCCTGAGAGAGAAGTCAGTGGGTAACCCAGCTGTGGATAACATCACAATTGTCAACATCCCTGCTTGGGTTAGTAATGAACTGAATGTCTACATGACTAAATGTCAAGAAGAGGAAAGTGGACATCCAAGTGGGGGAAATTGGAATGAATTTGCTGTATCTTGTATGATTTCCTTCTGCATTTTGTCAACTGTTTTCTCAATCCCACCTCCACGCCCGCCATGTCGCCCTGCATTCTTTAACATCTCTTCTCCACTCTACTCCGCTTCCTGTCTCTAGGCTGTAATGGACAAGTTGAAAGGGAGTTTCTGGAAGGCCTCCATGGCGTCCTTCATGATGGACTCTGTTAAGTCCGGCCCCTTCACTACTCGCACTGTGGATGAATTGCTGTGGGGTTACCAAGATCCCTTGCTGACCAGGATCTCCTCCACCCAACCTGACGTGGAGAAGTTCTTTGGCCTCATGTACAAGGCATGTACAGCACTAAAAATAAAAGATGATGAACCCCAACTGGATTTTGTTTCGTGGCTTCCGAGAAGGAAGATCTATTAATTATTTTTTCGAGTAATTCCTTCATGGCATCCAGTCACTCTGAAAATCTCTGATAAGATATGATAAGAAATTTGAGTGTGTTTGAAAACCCGAATCCGTTCGATGACTTAAATCTTTGTATCTATGTAGAAAAATGGAAGTAACGATGGGGAATTTGTCTACCACACCGGGGAGCAGGACTACATGGATTATGGCCGGGTCAAAACATGGAAAGGTCAAAGGTAGCACTGATGCAGTCTCGCACGAACACACACTCCCTCTCTGTCTTCATCCACAGTGATGAAACTTCACTGGGTAACCTTTGGGTTAAAAAGTTTCTCAAATCTGCTGCTTTTTGCCAATAGTTGCAGAGTACTAGCTGGCTATGTCTGTTTGTTTGCTTGTCTGTTGGTCTGCGCTGGTAGCATAGAACACATGGCAGGACATCCTGTTACCTTGAATGACTTAATAATTTGTTTTTAGTGACCTTTGTCAACTGATTTTATTGTCTCAGTTCCCCTTGCAGTAATTATCCTTCTTACTCCTGGGAAACCGCTTTTTTCAACTGTGACTTTGAGATAAATACACGTTTTGATCCCCAAAATGTTTTAACTGCAAATTGCTGTTATAAAGATGGAGCTGATAATGATGTTTACATTAAAAGTGGGGGTTTTGAAAACATATCCAGCAAGGAGAAGAACCAAAATATTGTTTTTATTCAGTTTTTCTCTAAATAATACTAAAAAACCTACTTTGGCTACTTCGCAGGCAGCATAAATTTCTTAGAAACATATAATCAGTGACCAAAGAGATACTTTTTGTATGGAAATTATGCTTTTTTTAAAATTACATAAAACTTCCTCTTGATACAATTTTAAAAAGGCATTAAATGCTCACGTTTGTGACACTATGTTGTTTTGCAGCGAGCTGACGTTCTGGACGACTAACCACAGCAACAGCATCAATGGATCAGATGGAAGTGCTTTCCATCCCTTGCTGAACAAGAACGAACGCATTTATATCTTCACCCCAGACCTCTGCAGGTACAGCTAAACACCACGGTGCCTCCCTGCCACCACTCTCCATCTAGTTTCACTTTTCAGATTTGTAACTTTACAAGTGAGTGAAGACATAAATATCCTAGTAGTAATATTAATCCATACTAGAGGTATGGGTCCATGGATGGCAATGTCGGTTGGTCAGCCAATCAGTCGCTCAATCCAACACTTTGGTACAGAGTGGGATGGATTGTTATGAAATTTGGTACAGATGTCCCCCACTAGGGGACGAATCGTAATGACTTTGGGGATCCTGTGACTTTTCCTCTAGCGCCACCACCAGCAGGTTAGATTTTCAATTTGTCCAATACCTTGGTTTATAACCAAATACCTGCAAAAGTAGTCATATTCCCATCAGTTTCAACTGCACGTGTGTGTCATGTTAATTAGCAAATGTTAGCATGTTAACTAACATGTTGAACATGGTAAAACATTATGACTGATAAACATCAGCACGTTAGCACCTTGACGTTAGCATTCAGCACCACTGTGTTTAGGGGCTGGGTTATGATAAGACAGAACTACTATGTAGGCTGTGTTTCCAAAATTGAAGGTGTTTACATTTACATTGTGTGTCATCACAATAAAAGTAGTCCAGCTACAGCAGGGATTTGCATCCTCCCGTTTGTCCCACTGTTACCTAGGGTCCCGTATATAATATTTAACCTGAGGATGGTGCGGTTATGAATTGATGTCTATTTATGGTACATGACCTAAACTGAAAATGTTGGACTCAGTTCCCTGCAGAGCCGGTAAGGGGCTTTCATATCTGGTATGGTATGTTCACAGGCCTTGGATCCCATGGATTGTTATCATAACATCCTGCTCACTTACAAACAGCACCACAGGCGACCTCTGTTTTCTCACTGAAGCTTTACTGCCTATAGTATGAGGGCTTTTTGAAAGACTAACACACCAGTTTCCAGGAAACACTATATGGAAAGACTTACTTGAAGAAGAGTGTTGGTCTAGAGAATAATGGAGATGGGTGGCAGGTAGGTGGGGAAGGAGAATGAAAATCGTGGGAGTGAGAATGAAAAAAGTTTTCTGGTTGTTGACAAGGATTGATGTGTACTAAGTACATTGTCAAATCTGTGGGAAAGAAAAGCTGCAGAAGATTCTGTTGTGGACCAGCTGGAACAAGCAAGTTTAATAATGTTTATGTAAAATGGCCTGTATATCCGGCCAGTTTTTGTAATTACTTCTTGGAGTTACTTCTGTTGGACACGTTCCGCAGTAATGCTCACGAGGATACTCAGATTTTAAGCTGATCCCCTGGAGGGTTTAAAAATCAGGATGTCCTGTTTGAAAAATTGATGAGTGTTAAAGAGAGCTGCTTCTCACAGTGACTGATGAATAGTTCCTTCGGGTTTTTTTTTCCCAAATGCAAAGCTTTAACTGTTGCAAAATAAGAGTGCTGGCTTTGCTGATGAAACTGTGTCCTTGTTCTTGCAGATGATGAGAGCTTGAAATTTAGGGGATAACTATGACCTAAAAATTCAGAAGCTCCAGCAGACATCTTCCCCTTTTTGTTAAGCGTGGAAAGAATCTGTTGGAGTGGCTTGTTGTACCTTTGACTCTGGTTGTACGTGTGTCAAAAGCCCCTCTCCCTAATGTTTACCGTACACTTTCACCTACTTATTCATTCCCTGGTGGTTTCATCATTGCGGTCAGTGTTATTGTGAATAAAGGAAAGGAACCCTCCCTTTTTCCTGTACTTTTTTCCGTAATCTGAGTAGGGGATATGCTCAATTAAGTCATGTATGATAACCTTTCACACACACAGTTTGACCTGGGAAATTTCAGCCCCGATCCCCTGTAAAGTACAGTTAAAACGCGTTTAGTTTAATTACATGGGACTTATCTGCAGGACAAAAAAAGTGCTAGAATTCCTATCTGGGACCCGGCAGGGTTGTGACCCTTTGGTCCAGTAACCGACAGCTGAGCCACAAAAACCACAAGATTTTGACGAATTGCAGACAGGTGTCATTGTTCAAATGCCAACTTGCCTTTTGCCACACATTAATCTTTCCTGTAGGCATGATCTTTAGTTTAAAAGGTCTTTTAGTTTGATTTTCTTCTGTCATACACAACCAACACTTAAAAAATAAGCAAACCAAAACAAATTACAGATTCAGTTCCAACATGGGACCTGGACATGCAAAGACAATCATTTTAAAAATGAAATAAAATAAAACAAACTATGAATAGCATACAACACCAACAAGGTTTTATGCATAAAATTGAATTCATGATAACAACAAAAACTGCTGTCCCTCTGCCAACATGCAAATTTAATAACTGTAGGTATTACTGGTTATACAGATGGTACATTTTTACATCTCTCCTCTTTACATTTCCTTTAATAAAACATTTTCACATCATCTGGTAAGCTGTTGCAGATGTTGCTGGAATCAGTTAATTTTGAAAGTCTCTCTTGCCTAACAGTACAAGGCAGGGCTGTTAGTCATATTCTAGTGAGGAAACACATCAGGGTTTTTACTTGGCTTCTCTCACATAGGTCAATAGAAAGGTGTGCACAGTGTTGTTGCACAATTGGTGGTCTGCATAGCTAAAGGCCGTATCCTCCCGGCCAGTTGGCAGACACCATATAGGCTCCTTTGTTCTCACTGAGAATCATCAGGGATTCCCTAGAGAAGACAGAACTGCAGATATGTAGATATGGGATGAACTGCTCAAAATAATGTAATTCTCTTGGAAGCTGTAAAAACACAACAAACATTAAAATATAATTAAAAAGTTATTAAAATTCCTCCACTCCCAGTATAAAAGGAAGGTGAACATCACACTACCGTATTAATTCCACTACGTGTTTAGAGTTTAAAAGGTACTCCCAACAGGATTTCAGCGTAATGGTCATATTTCACTCATAATTTTTGACTGACTTTCAATCGAGAAGATGAAGGATTTATATTAAGTAATGGGCTCAAAACTTTTTGTGGCCATTTTGAGAATTGTTGTTACGTCGGGGCGTCTCAGCAGGTGAAATCAACTGGCTATGGAGCCGTCGTGGAGCAGGGGGCCAACACGGGTAGATTTATTTGTATGTTTTTAGTTGTTATTCATAATTTCTGTGTTGCAAACCACTGTTGTGTCATGTAATGTCTTTTTTTACGGCAGCTTTTGACTTCTGTCTTGTAGCTTTGGTGATGTGCCTCCACCAGACCTGTGGAGAAATCACTGTAATATTTCCATTGTTGTCCTATTTTATGCATAGTGTTTCTAACAGGACTTGCACTTTGGAAAGAGATGAATAACGTTTGTATCATTAAATTGACTGTAGTACAGCTGTCTCACCACAGTGTTGGTGAGACAGCTGTACTGGCTGTAAACTTTTGCTGGACTAATTGTGCACATGTGGACGTTAAAATGTCAAGACTGGGAGAAAATTTGATACTGTGAAAATTCTCCAGTCACAGTGAAAGTTTTCTTTAAATGTTAAACTTTATTCTGTTTCTGTGATGTCCTCTCTCCAGGTCGATCTACATGGAGTTTGAGAAAGATGTAGAGGTGAAAGGAATCCCGGCCTACCGCTTCACACCGCCACGCTCCGTTTTGGCCAGCAAGGAGGAGAACCCGGCCAATGAGGGTTTCTGCGTCACCCCAAAGGAGTGCCTGGGAACTGGCCTTCTTAAAGTCAGTCCCTGTCGGAAAGGTAGATGCCCACTTTCACGTGCCTCCCTCAAAGAACCCGGTTACGCTGACGCAACTCATGATTTCTGCCGATTCAACATTTTTCTATCGTTCTCTCTTGCTTGTCTTCAATTAGCTGTGCATTCTGCACAAAGCCTCTTTGCCCACACTCTGATTTTGACCTTTTTAGTAAACACATAACTTTACTTGGAAAGCTACCTAAGATCTTTGATAAATTGTTGCTGCTATCACCAGTACTGCTAATACCCCCTAAATGACCCATGTGACAGAGCTCTCCAGCCCTCTCCACACCTCAGGCGCCAGCTGACCTTGACTGGCCCAGTAGCCGAGGGGGCGGTAAACCCTGTCACCTGATTCTGGTCTTGAATATGACCAGGCACTATCTTAGTGCACTCTCGTCATTCCCTTTGAAAGAACAATACCAGTGTTTTAACACGTTTTACGCATGTACTTCAAATAACAAACCATGTTTTAGTTTTTGAGTGCATTTTAAATACCTTTGTGGCAACTATTACTCTCTGCTTATTTCAGTATCAACAGGCAGTAAGCTTTCATAAAAAAATCAAAGCACGTTGAGGTCATACGGTAGCACAAATTTAGTATTTAGTAGCAACAGATATTAGGTGGATTTAAAGAGCGTGCAGAGGGTTACGTTTAGTATCAGCTGTTAAGGAATGAAGACAGTGATTAATGGTGCCTGTAAGTATACCAATAGAAATATGTGCATGAGTGTGTGTGTGTTTGCACTACAGTGACCTTGCGGTTTGTAATGGGAACAGCCTCTCAGGTGACCGCAGGTGTCCAATGTTTTTGTGGAACGTCTGTTGCCAATCACAAGAGCAGGAAAACTGTCACCTCTGCCCCACTTCATCAGCACTGCTGACTCTGCCACCATCTGCCTTTGTTGTTGCTGCCGAGACACATGTGGCTCTTACAAAGCCGAGCCTCTTTTGTTTCCCCTAAAGCACAGACATCCAGAATTACTTAGCGTAAAGATGCACAGGTGAGACCTGACCAAGAATGTCTCATGTGACCACACAGTTCCTTATCGTGACCATGGCAGTGTTGTAGGAACGCAACATCTCCTGTTGACAATATAAGGAAGGAAATAAACAAGACTTACAAGATTCTGTCTTTGGATAGCAGACAGTCATTAATTAGCGCAACAAGTGGGGCTGTGGTCAATTTTATGTTCCTGTTGTTTATTTTCTTTGGACGACTGACCCTGAGTAACATGCCGTGTGTCCTTCGGCGGAGGCCAGATTCGATCTCATCATCTTCCTTTGAGGACCGTGCCCTGATAAGTGCATACATCAAACAGCAGGAAATGTGACATTTGATGAAAATATTCTATTCAATTTTGATTACCTACTCCTCCTTTGTGTCAGGAATGGTGGAGGTTTTTATGTCGCACCGTCTCCGTTGCCCTGTGTGTGGACACACTATTTTGCGCAAGAAGACATGAACGAAACTTTATATTTTTTTTTCTACTGGTTCCCTTCACAGAGCAAACGTTCCGATCTGACTTTGGAGGTCCTTGTTGCACAAATTAGGAAATTAACTAGGAAAGACTGATATTCTTGAAAATATAATAGCTCCTTTCAGATGCACCCTAGAGGTCATCTTAACAGTCTGTGTGTTATGTGACGATATGTATGTTGACATTAGGATATTCACTAATTAATGTGTGAATTAGCCAAATTAATGAGTAATACCTGGTTTCAGAGGCATTTGGCAGCTCAAGTCCCTCTTGTCATAATTATGTTTATTCATTGTGTTTATACATTGTCCCAGAGGAATGAGCCCACAATTTGTCACAGTTGACATTTACTCCACTTAATAAAGCGGAGCGAGGAGAACTTTTGCCGGGAGTCACTTAGTGACGGTAGAGATATACAGTACGCCCTTGATTCATTCTTTGTTCAGCCAAATGTGGTCACTTCCCTTATCGTTTCTCCTCTGAACTCTCCTCTCCTAACATAGGTGCCCCAGTGGTCGCCTCCTTTCCTCACTTCTACCTGGCAGATGATAAATATGCGGCTGCCATTAAGGGACTGTCCCCTCAGCGACAGCATCACCAAACCTTCCTGGACCTTAACCCGGTAAGCCACCAGGTCACGGTTTATCCGCCTGAAATGCGTTTTCAACTCTGCAGTTACGATTAGTAACGTTAATGCTGTGACTTGCCTTTTGTTGCTGTGACTCAAACTCATATAGGTGCAAAGCATTTCATTGAACTGTGCGAAAGGGGAAGCAATGCTACATTAAGATGTACTGCTCCGCCACCTAGTGGCATATAAGTACTAGTACACAAGTTTATATTTTACTTGAATATTTCCATTTAATACTGCTTTATACTTCAACTCCACTACATTTCAGATGGAAATATTGAACTTTTTACTCCACTACATTAATCTTTACTGTAACTTTAGTTACACTCACTCTACTAATGAAGATTTTCCACACAGAACATTCTGTATCGTGATCTCAAAATTTCATGCATCATAGATGCATGAAACTACCAAACAGAATTGTAATATCATTCAATGACAGTGAGGATTCAATAATAATAATAATGTTTGCTGTAATTATTATATTTATCATGTCCCTGTGTTTATTAATTTTTTTAACTAAGTATTCTTAAAGGATGAATTTGAGAACTCCTCAGGATAATTTTATTTCTTGTGACTTGATTTATTTTGCTTTTCTGGAGACAATAAAGCATAATATGGGGGAAAAAAAACAGTTCATGTACCGAAATCGTATACAATAAATCTTGTATCTTAAATAAAAAAACAATTTTAATATAATTCATATTACCTCTACCTATACCAACTATATAAGCAACTAAAAAGTATTATACATTATATACATTAATGCATTAACCCCTGTATCATTCACAGAACGAGAGCTTTTCCTTTTTCCTTTTTGTATTTTTTCTTAATTAGGGTTTAGATTACAGGACTTTTACTCGTAATAATTTAATAGACTTTTTTTACACTGTTGCATTGTTACTTTTACTTAAGAGCTGAATACTTCCACCACTGGTATAAAGATTTCATTTTGTTGTTTGTTCGGTCGATACAATGCTTTATTTAACATTGTTAACACTGTATTTTATTTTTTGCTCACAGACCACTGGAGTGATTGTACGTGCAAACAAGAGAGCACAGATAAACGTCTTGCTCGGCAGAGTCCCTGGATTCCTGTGAGTATCGGCACCCAAACGCAGGCTAAGCACTATTATTCTGTAGTCCCGATGTATATGTGGGTCTGTACTTTATAGTGTATGACTGCTTCGCACTCTTTTAATTGTATTCAATCCAGGAAAACAAGGAACCTGAATGTCACAGTCTTTCCTGTAATGTTCATCAATGAGGTAAGAAACATTAGAGACATGCTGAAACACACAGTTGTATCCTCTAACTGCCGTCAGTAGGCTCGACCACATTGTCAGTTAGTGCATCATCAAAAAGTTGTTAGTTTTCATAAAGCAAAATCATTTATATTTTTCCCGCTGTTCTTGATGAAAATCTTTCCAAAATGAACATGCTGCAGAAGCCCCTTTGTTTCACGCAGCGGGAAACAACTTCTAACAGCGCAGATCTGGACGAAACCACTGGAAAGTTTTTATATACAAGATGCTATGAATATGAAAAAATTTTCTTTCCATGATGTATCTTTCGAATTGTCTTTTAATACACAGAGTGTGGTGATCGATGATGTGTCTGCGGCAAAAATACAGAAGCTGCTGCGGATTGTCACTATAGTGTCCAACTTCCCGCTCATCTTTGTGGGACTGGGGGTCATTATGCTCATAGTCTTCATCATCCTTCTGGTCCGAGCCCACAGACAGAAGGTACCACACCACTTCTTGCCTCATTTCACTATAACACCTTGCAATTTGCTCACTTTTATTCTGATGAGTAATTGGTGTTAATTCTTGCGTAATTCAGTCACCTGCTTAACCACATACTAATGGCACTGTGCATGTATATTTATCACTGTGTGTCTCTGTGCAGAATGAAGTTAAGCGCATTGTGTTTACCAAGCCTCACTATGCTGTAAGTTTTTACAGTTATTTTGCTACTTTGGTTTGATTATTTATATTATTTCTGCTTATCTCAACTGCTGTCTGTCTTTGTGTATTACGTATTGTCTATATGCATCTTTAATCCCGTTTTTTTTGTATGCAGCTAGCCTGTTCGGTAAACTTATTGTGTCTGGTTTTAACACATTAACATAATGTAGTATTACCAAATATTTAAGTACTGTAAAAATGTTTAGATAAACTCCAAAGGATAAGTAAAATTAAAGGAGTTTTAATTCTGTTTTTTATCCTGAATCTGTGTGATACCGTTTTTTTTTCCATCATTCTCCCACTACAGACCTCTGCCGAAGAGGACACCTCTTACTCTCCTGTCAATGACAAGGAAAAGGATGACCCCCAAAATGGAACCTATATTGGTTTGACGCCGAAAGCCGACCCACAAGCCTGAGAAGGCGGGAGGGAATGGTTAGAAAGAAGCTACGTACCATGACAACCTTCAGAACTACAAATAGAGATTTGGGTTTTCTGGAGAGAAAAAGATACACCATGGAAAATTGTCGACATCCTTTGTTATTATTATCTTTCTGTTTTTGATGTAGGGGAGGGCGGTTGGGAGGGGGGTTAGAGGAAAGGGACGTGTTTTTAGTCTCAAACATACGCTACTGTATGTACTTAGTTTTACTCAAGGAGAGCTACCTAAAGTCTAGGGCTAGGACACAGAATACCCAGAAAAAAGTTTGAAATCAATCTGAAAACAGTGTGTGTCAAGGGCTACTTCTCGCTGTCCGGTTCGCATTGGTTGCGGATCATGTCAAATTCCCGACAACAGGCCGCAGTTCTGATGGTTGTGGTGGTCCTAAACAAGTTGTGGTGGTCCTAAACATACAAAGCACACCCTTCAAACCTGAGGTGTGGGATGATTAGATTTCAATGCTGTGGCCTCACCTCATTCTCTGTTTGCCTATAGTAGATTCTTGTCTTGCTCTGAGCTCAGTACTTTCAGATTTTAGCAACCGACCACTATATAACAGGGCATAGAGGGTGATTTGGGACCAGGGTTATGAAATCCATAACGTGGGTTGTTTGGATATCACACCTCACTCTCAGCGGGCCTCTGCTTAGATATTATCAAAGTGGGAGAAAGGAGCAAAACATTCAACAAGTCTTCTCTTTCTGAAGATGTTTAAATCAATTCAGTATTACTACATATGCTTCATTTGCACTTCACCCCACGCTAAATTTTACTAATCGTTTTTATGGCTCATTATTATTTTCAATTAATGCATTCTGTTTGGAGGGATACCTGTGCTCATCATCGTCACCGTACCTGAGAAACCTTCAGAGTACGGCATTTGTTTGTATAGATGCAGTGTAACATGTGTTGAACTGCTTACATTCCTCTCAGTGGATGATGGGAATGAATATCAGATAAAACGCTGTATATTTTGGATACTTTAATTTTTGTAAAGTAAGAAGTCCTCATTTTTTGTAAATGTTAATGTAGAAATGTCTGAATGAAGAACATCTTAGGTTTGAGCTTCACGAAAGTTTTTTCAGGGGCGGAATGAGCAACACTTTCATCAGCCATCTAAAGCCCTGAATATGACAGGATTTTACAGTTGAAATGGTGAATCATACATTACTGAATTTATATGCTTATACTAACTGATATCGCCATATCAAAATGTAATTCAACTTGTTTTCATTTCGAAGTGTGCTTTTATGAAGCTGTTGTTGAATTCCTTAGTAGCACCTTTTGTACTGAATATGACAGCCAACAAACCTTTTTTTTTTTTTTTTGATGTTTATGAAAGGAGATTTCATATCGGGTATACAGCCATTGCAGATCAACTCATGATTGTTGAATATTAAGAATTGCTGTAGTTGTGCCTTTAAAACAATCACTGCTACTGGATTTTTTTTTTTTTGGCACCGCAGTTTTCATGTATTTTGTGAAATGAAGGCCACATCATACCAACAAATCTACTCTCAAGTGCATATTGTTTTTCTTCCAGCTACCAAACAAAAATGGGGTAGGGAGCTGCTAGAAGTTTTTTATAGTTTGTGTATAGCCGGCAGGGTCAAACTGCTTTAATGAAGGATCACTGTACAGAGCTACAGCTGCAGATTTCAGGCGCCATTTAATGCAATATAGAAAAATGCTGCAGAATTACTCAGTTTGAACTGTGATGAGCCCAGCTTTTAATGCTGCTCTCGCTCTTAGTTGTGACATTCAAACGGATGAATGAGCCACTTCTCACCACTTCTACGTTACATGCGCTGCAATAATCAACAGCGAATATATCAGACAATAGTGGAGAAGCTGCAACATGTTTCACTTAGAGATTTTTGCTTCCTTGTGTGATTTTACTATTTGTGTTTGATGTATACTTAAATTCAGTTGTGTACAACAATAAAACTGAATGAGAATAGAAAAGATATTTGGAGAGTGCATAAAGCAGTGTTAGAAATTCATGAGAGGGCGGATGAATGGATAAATCAATATTGTCGATGCAAAAATCACAATATTACACAGTATTAATTCAGCAGGTTAAAGAGGATAAATTATTTTGTTACACTTATAAAACCAAAACACAGAAAGCAAAACATGGATTGTACACCGGGATATTTTGTGCCATACTTTCATTACAGATTGTACTTTCAGAAATTATCATAAAACCACATATTCTTGTAATTGTCAGCTTGTTTTGAAGTGTTGACTGTTAATATTGTTTTTACTGTCTACACAAAAAATAAAAGTAGTTTCAGTAAATGAATCTTGTCAGCCTTTAAGCCTTTTTGTCAGTGTTTGGTTCTCATTTTAGGGTCCTAGATGTTCGAAAACCATACGATTGCATGCCAAATTAGAGAAAAAGTACAGGGAAATACTTGTTTGCAGTCTGTAATTTACTGCGGAAATCATCTATCATGTCATTTATGTCATTTATCAAGTACTTGCAGATACCTGAAATTGCACCAGCTCGCCTGACTGACCGTGGCTGCTTGCAGGGCTGCAGTACACACGAGGATGTGGGTGAAAATATAGCAACTGTACAACAAACTGGATGAAGGAAAAAAGAAACAGTACAACATCAGTCCTGATTCTGGATATTTTGATTATGAATGGTCTGCGTGGTTAGGTGCTGTTTCAGGATTAGACTTTATGTACTTGGTTTTAGAGTAAATCCTACTGGTATTTGTGCAATGAGAGATTTAAAAGGTTGCAGAATTTACAAATATTCATGTGTCGTGATTTTCAAGACTGGTGCCTTTGACGTCTTAGATAGTTTTGTAATGAGGGTCCTTATTTTTCTTTTTCTTTTAATAAAGCGCTTGTTCTGAGGACACACATCAATTGGCACTTGAGAAAATCTATTATGTGTTTCATGTTTAAAAACTCAATGGAAGTTGAATTTGCAGGCCTCTTCTGTAGATAACATATCTAAAGCATATCATCAGTAATATACTGCTCTTTGGCATTTGCCCTAACATGACCACTGTTGTTTTTTGTTTTGGTCATTGTTACTTCTCTTGGATGTTTGAGCTTCTCTGAGCAGAGAATGGTTGATGCGTGCTCAGTTTGACACTAGAAGGCTGTTTTCACATTCATCTGCTGAAAGTGGGAAGTTTTTCTGTGCTCACCTGAAATCTAAGTTTAAGACATGTGCACCGGTGAGCATGATTTGTTAAATCACAAATAGTTTGTAAGCCAATCCTGGTCCAAAAGGCAACTTACACATGTGTGCTGTGGAAACCTAAAGCCAGCATTGCACATGCCTTGAGAAATAGTCTTTCTGTGATTGTGAAGACATCTTGTAAAAAGCAATTAAATTAAAAAGTTTTGCATATTGATAGATTCTGGATTTTTCAATGAGGGAGGTGGCATGCGTATCATTTTAAGAATTTATAATCAGGCAATTGAGCTGCATTCATCAAAAGAAAAACCTTATCAAGCACGAATTATTATTCAAAGCAGAGTATTTTTTATGTGTCTCTGAACATGCCTGGAGATGTTCACAGTCGTCTCTCGAATTGGCTACAGGTGGCAGTAATGCGCCGTCCTGCTGCATGATAACTACCTCATCTCAAGTAGAAGAAGAAGAAGGGGAACGAGAAGAAGGAAAAAGAAGTAGAAGAAGAAGAGGAAGAATTGTTTCTGGTGGCAGTCAACATGGCGTTCAGTTTTGGCGGCGCCACGGGTAACACAGCGGCAAGTATGGGCGTTTTTCTTCAACTTGAGAGTAATTTAATGTGATTGTATATATGCCGCAAATTCACTATACAGACGGCGTTACTTTGGTGTGTATACATTAGCGATAAATGTAAATAGTCAGCTGACAGATCACATCAAGCTGCCGTAGCATGACAGCCTGGTCATGTACCGGCTAATGATAAGTTCTCGCAGTAAAGTAAAAACATGCAGTAAACTGTTTATCCAGAAATGTTGTAACTCGTTTTCATTTTGAAGTAAGGATAGTTAACCTTCATTATTATACGTTTACTGGTAGGATGTTCCTCCCTGGCTAGCTGTTTTTTGGCTAACGAACAGTCCTCACGAGCTGGTGTTTACCCAGTGTTGAGCTAACGTTTGCTCGTAATCAAAAACGGGCTTTTTCAGCCCGTGAAATCTGTCGTCGCTGCTCTGTCCTAACACCCGAACCCTCACAGCACTCTCTGTGTTCTTGTGAAGACACCCCCGGGTTTTCATTCGGCTCGTTTGGTGCCAAGACCACAGCATCTACAGCTTTCGGCTTTGGCCCCGCACCCACCACCACCACCACCGCCTCATCCGGATTCGGCAGTAAGTCCAGGGCCCTCAGCCTCACAGACAGGGGGCTCCTCTGCTCACACATGACCCGTGGTAATCACAGCTGCACCAATGCTGCACCTCTCGTTAACTCCCGTTCGGGACTTTCTGGGCCACTGCGCTGGTCTTTATTGGAAATCGAGGATGTCAACCGGTGTATCTGCCATATCAACCAGTTTTAAACCATGGGTTCATTAAGTTTTCAAGTCTGTCTTTTAAACAGTACCCAGGTGTCCATATGAACACTGAAACGGGTTTCGCCTGCGGTGCTCATTCCTCCTGTTCACACTGGCCAGTAAGCCATCCCTGCCTAATGTGCTTTCACTGTGCATGATGGTGTGGGGAGAAAAAATTCACAGTCCTTGTTCTGTGCAAAAAATGTGTTCAATAATTTATCTGAATTCAGTATGAGGCTTCAACTGTCCAAACTAGACAAATCTAGTGGATATCTTTAAAGTTACAGTCTCTGTAATGCAAAATTCACTTTTTTTGTTTCTCTCTTCCATAGAGGACATTTTATAACAGAAACACCATAACATTGGAAGATATACACTTGATGTGATTGACTCAGACGGTTGAAGCCTCATATTGAATTCAGAAAACGTTTTGAATACATTTTTGCACAGAACAAGGATTTTTTTTTTCCCCACCCCATCATTTACATCGAAAGCACATGAGGAAGGGATCTCCTACCGTCCAGTATGAAAAGGAGGAATGATTACAGCAGGCGAAACCTGTTTCAGTGTTCATAAAGACACTTGTTTTAAGACAGATTATTTTTTTTTTTAAATTGTGAACCTATCCTTTAAGCTGGATGTATGCTTTTGCGTAAAGTGGATTTATGCTTGTTTTATGCTTCAAGCCTCATCCTTGATGCCAAAACGGAAACATACTGTTTAGACAAGCCACACAAAGGTGACATTTATGCTTTATCAGAAGTATTTTTAAGCAGTATATTTTGGTTTTTTACGTGAGCAAAGACTTCTCAGATGAGGACTAACTGGTTGGTTTGGCTTAACGACCTTAGCCCAGTTCTTGTTCTAATATAAATGCATATTGTTATAGCGTGATTATTATGAAAATATCATCATACATAATGTTTTCAAACTGGGTTATTGGCTCTTTGGCTTCCTCGGGGTGTGAAAAGAAAAACTAAGAGAAATGATTTGGTCTCGACAGATACTCGAGTATATGCTTGGCCGGTAACAGTAGTTAGTTTTTAGGAATTATAAGAAGAGTGAGTCCTTGAATGTATTATCAGAGAAAAATTACATGCAGTATAATATTTGGAGTTACCCCAACTATGCAAGAAGTATGTATGAAGCAGGGCTTTTTTCCACTGCTGTTTTGTTTTTCTTTGTGTTGACCATTTTTAGGTATGCTTGTTGTTGTACTCAAATCTGTGCCAGTTTTCCTGACTGTCTTCTTTGTGTCTGCTTTCTCTCTTCAGCTCTTACAGCCCCTGGTTTTGGGGCAGCCACCACCACTGCTGCTGCACCAGCCACAGGATTTGGTTTTGGCTCCGCCAACACTGGTAAGATAAACAGGTTATTTTCGAAGCATGTAGCTTTTGTATCATTTTTTTAAGCCAATGCCTTTTTTTAAGGCACTTGAGGACTGTTTTTACAGTTGATGAGCCCATACTATGCCTGACATTTAACTCCTCCATGTCACTCTCTCTTTCTTGCTGCCTGCCTGCGCTGGATGCAGGATTTGGGGGGCTGGGAGCTGGAAACACCACGGCTGGTGGGTTTAGTTTTGGGGGGTTTGGTTTAAATGCCAACCCAGCAGCAATCAGCTTTAATGTGGGGTGCTTTGGTACAGCAACCACCACTGGCACTGTTTTCAATTTTGGTAATAGCCTGGCTAGCACAGGTAGATGACCTTTGTGATTGACTACTCAGTACAGTCTCTGTCTGTAAACACACATTTTCATCCATTTTCACATCTATGTGGTGCAGTGCTTTTTCATCTCACCCAGTGATTTATCTCATAAAATGTGATGCCTTGTTGTTTCCATTTGCATGAGGGGACAAAATGTTGAATTATGCACTCATTTCATTTTATTCCTGTCAGAAGCCAGTACGTTTTTACCTTACATGTAAGATGGAAGAACAATGCTTGATGGAAAGAAAATTAAATTTTCCTTTTTATTAATTTTAAAAGCTTAGTTGTGGTTTTTCTCTTCTACTTTATGTCCAATAATCAGCGATATCATTCCCTCATTCTTTCACCCCTTTCTGTGTTTTGTCTTTCATCTAATTTGCTTTGTTTGCTTTGTGTTTCAGGTGCATTTGGTGGCTTTGGGACAACTACAACAACTGCTGCTGCACCAGGGTCCACTTTTAGCTTTGCTGCTCCCTCCAACACCACAGGTCAGTAGTAGTGCTGCCTTCAGTTTTAACAAGAAATATGAACTCTTTGAGTCATATGAATTCTTTTTGTTTTCCTTTAGGTTTATGTACGAGACAGAAAATATGCATGCACACAACACTTTGTTTTTAAAAGTGGGACATCCAGCAGTTTTGCCCAACTGAGACAGCAATCATCAAATCAGCTGTACTGCAATATGATGAAAATATCCCATTTGAATAAAACATTTCAATCATTTGGACAAATTACAAAACAAAAATCTTAACTCTTCCATGATGCAAGTGCTTTTTTTTATGATGGTGTGAATACCATCACTGTTAAGTGAAAACTCAGTCCTGTCGTGTGTTTCATTCTTATTGTTTGCGTGTTTGAAGTGTAAAGGTCCAAATATTTTTTGCATTAAAAAAGAAACTAAAACCTTAAATTGAATTTCATGATTGAAGCCTAACATAGACCATAGGTTAATAATTTAATATAATAATGTTTAAGGTAGGATGAGATAAGATTAGAAATGGTTGAAAAAAAAAAAAGATGATTAGGAAAACTGATTTGGGTTAATTTTTCAATAATATGTACATCTAGTAAACCTTTATTTTATGAGTTTGTAAATTCCAAATCAATTTCAAATATTTTCTTAGGAAGTTTCCTGAAAAGAACCATTAATTGCTAAGCTGGTGTAACCTTGAGTGTCTAAGTCAGTGTATAGCAGGTCAGCTGACCATGAAAAAATGCCCAATTTGTCTAAAGGCAGGCATGTAATTCAGCACATATGAAAAATAAAGTTTCCAATGATAAATGAGGGATTATTTAAGATTTAAATTAAAAAGTTATTTCAAGGAAATGCCTATGGAAATCAAAAGCTGCTTTTAAACTCAACACAAACATACTATAACAGCAGTTTTACAATTGTTTTACATTGTTTCTATTTTCCTTATAATTGGTACCAAATTACATAGCACTTTCCTAGTAATTTCCTAACAATTTCTTTACAGTTTGTAAAGAAATTGTTAGGAAATTACTAGGAAATAAGGGATATCTATTAGTCTTCTAAACCATCCTCCCCAAAATATGCTGTTGCCTCATACTCAGCTTTGAATTTTTACCAATACTTACTGTACCTTCCACAAGATGTCTCTGTCACTCTACCACAAAATAAGTCCTTCTTTCCCTTCCTTCCCTACTGCAGAGACAGCAGCATATTTCTGTAGACTTAACTTGCATTCAGTATCATTATCGTAGATAATATTTTCTCACTGTGTTGGCCCGCTCTTCTGTTTTAGGAGGCCTGTTTGGTAACACGCAGAACAAAGGGTTTGGGTTCTCCTCTGGGCTCGGCACTGGGACCGCTACTGGGACAACAGGATTTGGGACTGGATTAGGAACAACTGGCCTGGGTGGGTTTGGAGGCTTTAACATCCAGTCAACTCAGCAGCAGCAAGGTAAGAACCCAGAGCACATTTAGTGTGGTTGCACAAATGTTTATCAGCCTGTCCTGGACGATGGTGCCAGAAAAGTCTGTCTAAAACACAGGAAACAATTAATTTCACACCATGTTTGTATTTTCTCATTTGAAAATCAAGCAATGAATCATTAATATTTTACTTTTAAGTGTTAGCAGTGTTTTTGCAGCGTTGTTTGCACTGATTCAGAAATACAGTGGGCTCACCCATAATCTCCCACAACAACTTTACCAACTGTGCTGCTGACAGATTTAAGCTTTAACATCATCACCATGCCAACAATGTACTGAGGCTAAATATAAAACTGGAGTTGCACAGAATAAAAAGTTGGGGAAGTGATTGTTGACCTTCCACATAATGTAAAAATATCAATTATTTAAAATGGTAGTTTTCTCCTTAGGACATGGACATAATGTTGTTTCAGAAAGGGGTCTTTTTTTTTCTCCTCTCTCCTTACCCACACCAGGAGGCTTGTTCGGCCAGCAGGCCCAGCAGCAGGGGCAGACTCAGCCCAGCCAGCTTTACCAACAGGTCACTGCTCTGTCAGCGCCCACCTTGTTGGGAGATGAGCGGGACTCCATTTTAGCCAAATGGAACCAGCTGCAGGCTTACTGGGGCACTGGGAAGGGCTACTACGGCAACAACAACCCACCGGTGGATTTCACCCAGGAAAACCCATTCTGCAGGTTCAAGGTAAAAGGGGATAGTTTATTAGAGAGCTTGGAAGTGTTGTTTGGTTCATTTGATGTTGAATATCAAATGGTAGTCGTCTGTGCCTTGTGTTTCCTAGGCAGTGGGCTACAGCTGTGTCCCAGTGAGTAAGGATGAGGATGGTTTAGTGGTCTTGGTTCTCAATAAAAAGGAAGCTGATGTGCGAGCGCAGCAGCAGCAGCTGGTGGAGTCCCTCCATAAGGTCCTGGGAAGCAACCAAACACTCATTGTCAATGTAGATGGTGTCAAAGCCCTGCCAAATGACCAGTAAGTGTCTATAACACGCTGTACAGTACTACTACTACTACTACACACAATAAAAAAAACGTAATTCCTAATGTAGAAGGTGGTGGGATTTTTACCTATCAGAAATAGTAATAGATAATAGACATCATCATAAACAAGGGCTTTTCCTCACCTGTCTTCTGTCTCTCAGGACAGAGGTGATCATTTACGTAGTGGAGCGTTCCCCTAATGGCACCTCCAAGCGGATTCCGGCCACCACACTCTTCAGTTATCTGGAGCAGGCCAACATCAAGGTCCAGCTCACTCAGATTGGAGTGGCCATGTCTGTCACACGCACAGAGCTGACTCCAGCACAGCTCAAACAGCTGTTACAAAATGCTCCCGCAGGTACATGTGTGCGTGCGTGTTTGTCATCTTCCCACTGAATCCAACAAATTGTTGGTCCGTGTGATCTTGAATTGTAACTAAGATGCTGTTCTCCCCTTATTAGGAGTGGACCCTATCATTTGGGAGCAGGCCAAGGTAGACAACCCTGACCCAGAGAAGTAAGTTGCACAGGAGAATTAAATGGCGGCATTTTAAACAGTGGCCACACTTTTCTGTAAAGGATGGCAGAGGTTTCCCTCTAACCTCCTAATTGTTCAGTTTGTGTGTAATCAGCTACTCCCCTTTATTGTACACTGTATATATTGCTGTATTTTCTAGGTAAATACACACTAAATCACGCACGAACACAAAGAGAAACAAACAAGCCAATCAGCAGAGATTTATGATAATATCTTGATTCTGTGAGAGGACAAGGCAGTTAGGACTGTTAACCCAGTAGGGATCACAATGAAGGCACTCATCCCCCTTCGGCATTGCACATAATTCCTTCCCCTCATAATGCCACACATACTGCCATCGCCCTATGCTGGTGCCTTCTAAACCCTCCCACGTCACTTCTCCACTGCAGGGATCTCCCTTAGCCTTAAGGGGGGTGCTATAGGGTCCAGCCCTACAAACACGATCACACGTTCGTGATTGCATGACTGAGTGACTGATGCAAAAAAATGAAAAATTTTCTATTTCTATTATCAGGGGGGTTACAGGCAGGCAGTGTTGTAAGCTACCACCTTTGTCACTAGATTAATCGATTTTTATTTATTTATTTATTTTTTAATTTTTATTTCCCCCCCCCCTTTTAGCGATTTTTCTTCACAAAAGCACCTAGTGACAAATCTTTCTACTTTTTGGACCAACTTCAGCTAATTTCCGTAGAGGAGAGTCACCAGTATTTCCCCCTGAGCGCAAGGTCGGGCTTTCCCTCCGGAGGCACACCCCTCCGTGTGTCTCATTCAATATGTAGCACAGCAGCTGACACAGATGCGAATAAGCTTCTAACTTTCTCTCTGAGTGATCATTTTACAGGTAAATATAGCAAAAATCACAGCAAAGTCGTTGTCTTTTAACTTATGAGAATGATGATTCTGTCAGACAACGTCAGTGCAGAGCAGCAGCTTGGAAATGGCTTGGAAGATACGGCTGGTTAACATGTGGTCTTAATGGTCTGCGTTTCAGTCACTATTTCATACTTGTTCCGTTGTCTGACAACAGAAACAAAAACATGTAAAAGAGGACAGCTTTATTGGGAATTCAGCTGTATTAAATCACTGTATAGGTGAACACAGATTAGGAGAGAAGCAAACGGATAAAGGGCGGTCCAGCCATATACTAGGTTTTGACCAAGTCTTATTACCTCTATGTGAGCATTTTAAAGTAATCAATAATTTATTATTTTTTTTCTACAAAAGAAAATACAACTGTACATTTATAAAAGTGAGGATAACATCTATGTGATCCATATATTGTTTTTGTTTTATTTCTTTTTATATAAAACCTCACAAAAGCAGTGTGCACGTGCTTACCCCACCTTGACCAAAACAATGGCATTTTAAACAGACTTATCTACTGCCTTTTAGCCATATTCCATGACTGGAATATGATATAGAATATTAAAATTAGGCTTCACACGCTTTATTTTCCCAATTGATTTGACAACATGACACTTATTCTTTCAACAAAGGAATAAAGATGGCTCTGATGGTCTCCTGATTAATGGCCATTATCCACAACTTGTCCCGCTTTTGGCTGTGACTCCAAGAGTCAACTAAAAAAAGCAGCTGCATATTGTCATTACAGTCTTTTAATGTTTTTCTATAGGTTAATCCCAGTACCTATGGTGGGTTTTAAGGAGCTCCTTCGCAGGCTACAGATCCAGGAGCAGATGACCAAACAGCATCAGACCAGAGTGGATGTAAGTGAAAACTCTGCTGCTGTTGTTTCTAGTCTTAGGACTCTAAATGCTAAAAAAAATAAATAAATAAAAACCTCACTGGACATGGGCACAGAGCCTTCCGATTATCAACAAAGGAATTTTGAAGCAGATTTTATAGTGTCAAGGACAGAGTACACAGATGTCTAATACATGCTAGCTGCCAACAGGGTTGTTTACAGCTGAAATTACTATCACAAACACAGCTGCAAGTGGAAGTGGTGGGATTCAGAGGTCTTGTAAAAATGATTTTGACTTGTATAACAGTAAAACAATATATTAGGACAGTATAATACAAGAAATTAGGTGGAAAAAATCCTCTTCAATTTCAGCAATGTAATTCATTTTTCTCTGTTAGGCTTGGTTTAGATTTGAGGATATTTACACCAGATACATCATAGAGGCTAACAAGGTAATGTGCATAGTGAGGCATGATGCATAGACGGAGGAGAAATGCGTGTAAACTGTACTTGCAAAACGTACACACTTCTAAATCGGGCCGTTATCAAAAGCAATTAGCTAATGTTACCATAAAATGCAACTTCAAGCTTATGTAAAGCAAATATCTATTTTTCTATCTTAGTATGTTGTTGAGCAAAATATCAAAAATGCAATAACATGAAACATTTCCAACGGTAAGGCAACAGGGCTATAATAAAACTTGAAATCTCTGAGAAATGCTAAACATGTCAACGATTTTCCTCCTTTCAATTTCACCCACTTACACACACACACACACACACACACACACACACACACTTATTTATTTATTTTTTGGCCCTACAGATTATCTCCAGTGACATCAGTGAACTGCAGAAGAACCAGGCGACCACAGTGGCCAAGATTGCCCAGTACAAGAGGAAACTGATGGATCTCTCCCACAGAGTGCTGCAGGTTGCTGCTTCACTTCTCTAACCTCATTCTGTGAAAATGTGTTGTCGGTTTGTAGCTCACCTTTTCAAAGAGTAGTGAAATGAACTGTGATGACGAGCATCTGAATATTTCCTGGAGTTTGAATGAATGCCCTGGTACTGTCTGCATCTTTCCCTGCTTTGTTTTTTCTGCTTCAGTAATTCTTCCATATTTACCACTCTTCCTCCTACTCCTCCTCTTTCTCTGTTTTCTTGGCAGGTGCTGATTAAACAGGAGATTCAGAGGAAAAGTGGTTATGCTATCCAAGTGGATGAGGAGCATCTTAGGGTGCAGCTGGACACCATTCAGTCTGAACTCAATGCCCCCACACAGTTCAAGGCAAGCATGTCTAAACTGTAGTAGTTACAAGTACAAGCTGCCCGAAGTGCTCATCCTTTAATTCATTAAGCGTGATTATTAGACTAGAAATCACAGTAAAGTGGCCCCATTGCATGTGTGAATTTGCGTTATCATATTTAAAGGTTTTAATTACCAAGGACTTTCTAAATTCAGTGTAATGTTACCGTAAGAACATTACTGATTAGTCATTTGGGAAACAAAGATTTGCAATATTTTAGAAACCGTATTTGTAGTTGTAATCATTTCAGTAATTATATTTAGACTATAATATTGCAATTTTACAATCCCAATTTATTCAAGTACCATTGGGGTCTGATTGTATTTGCAAATGCACACTACTGTTGTGTTTTTGACTGCTGTTTAGAGATCTGACTGCTACTTGTGGCAATGTCTTTATTCGATGTTTTATCGTATTTGTGTTGTCTTATCTTCCAGGGTCGGCTGAATGAATTGATGTCCCAGATCCGAATGCAGAACCACGTTGGAACTATGAGATCAGAAGAGCGCTACGGGGTTGAGGCAGACCTCCTCAGAGAGATTAAACAAGTGAGAGTCAGAAAATTCACAGAATGCATCATATTTTCACATCTGTGTCCTGTAATTCTTGTCCAGGGCCTGTATTTATCAAGCGTCTCAGAATTACTGCTAGAAATACTGCTGAAGGTTAACCTAGGACTAAAAACACTAGTATGTCAGAGTAGCACTTGAAAGTAAATTACCTTCATTATTCAAGTTTTTTTTTTTTTGCTATAAGAGGCTCTGTTAGCTTGATCAAAGTTGCTGACGGAATAATCACTGTTGCACAACTGCGTTTTCCATGTTGAGTTGGGAGGACTTAGTTTCCGCAGAGACACCATGTGTTCTTCTGTGCATCCCACACAGTGTCAATTAAAAAAAAAAAAAGTCACAATGATGTTTTAGTAAGCTTATTGTCATCAATCATCACAAAAACATCTCTCCTCTCATGGGACATCTGCCAAAAGCCATCTCCTAGTGACTCCCCAGCTGTTCGGGACTCCTCTGGAGCCTTCCCAGATATTAGCTGAGATAAGAGTGATTTCCAAAAGTTAAGAAAGTTGATAAAACTCTATACTCCTCATCCTAAGAGTAGGACCAAAAATGTTACGAGTGATTCACTGTAGTGAGGCTCTTGGTAAATACAGGCCCAGACCTTTGAACGTACAGTTGTGGCTCTCTAGACCATGACGATCTTTAGAAACATTTTGGGATACTTATCTTACTACTTACTACTCTTTACTTATCTCTCACTCTCAGCATTTGAAGCAGCAGCAGGAGGGTTTAAGTCATTTGATCAGCGTCATCAAAGATGACTTGGAAGACATCAAACTTGTAGAGCACGGCCTGAGCGACAGCGGACACATGAGAGGAGGCATCCTGAGCTGAGTCTACCCTACCGATACACACATACATGCTCTGACTCTCTTGTTTTCACTATCAGTCTCCTGAGAAGGGGCATGCCTGTCACAAAGAAGTCAGCATGTCCTGCTTTGTCGTGGTATTGGATTCATCTTGAAACAATATTTTGCCCGTAGGTTTGATCACAGGAGATCATCTGAAGATATTCGTTAGAAAGATCAATTTGGTGTAATTACCCTTTTTATCAGCAGTTTGGCAGGTTTATTGGGACTTTGCCCCACTATCTGTACCAGGAAAACAATTGACTGCTTAATCTTTTTGGACAGATATAGACAGCTTAACATAAAGACTCAACCTTGTCTAATAATAGCTGGCTTCCCTTATGTCACATCAGATTATGGATATTCATCTATGTATGTGACTGACATGTAAACAAGTCATGGGATTGAGTGTGTCGTGATTTAATACATTGTAAATACATCTTTGTATTTCTTTTTTATGCTGTTAGAATATTATTAAAATTTAATTTACATTGAAAACAACTTCTTCACTGCATCTCTTTCCTTATGTAATACTTCAAAGGAAGACTTTTTGTGTGTGTGTGTGTGTGTGTGTGTGTGTGTGTGTGTGTGTGTGTGTGTGTGTGTGTGTGTGTTATCTGAAGAGGTCAATTACAGGTGCATTGCTGTGGTCCCTGTGTTTACCTCTTCAGACCAGCCCTTTCAAACATCTCATCAAAGTGGGGCTTAAGTTGATAGGATTCATGACCTGGATTCACATCCCCACAAGGGGGAAAGACTGATTGGCAGTTGAACTGATTAAGCAGCTTTCAGACTGATTATATCCCCTCATGCAGAAGGGTCACCCATATCCCAAGGGTCTGAATTACGCATTGGTTTTGAGAGCAGAGGTAGGAATAAAGTATACGGAACTTATACCTTTTTGTGGGAGTAGTGACTGACGATTGTCTTCACTAGTTGTGCAGAGTAAGATGTTGGAAAACAGGAAGATAAAATGATGCACGATTGTCATACTTTAAACAACCAAGAATACTGTAGATGACAAAATGAAAAATACTGACAGTAATAAACTAATACTAGTTTTTATTTTTCTAATGTTTAGGGCTGCAACTAATCATTATTTTCATTTTTAATTAATCTTTTTAAAATTATTTTCTCAATTGACTGTTTAGTCCATGAACTCTATGGTGAAGTCTTCTAATATAATTTTTTGTCAGTTTACTGTCACAAAGGAAATCAGAAAATCGTTAAAATTGGGAAGCTTAACCCAGGGAATGTTTGGCCTTTTTAACCCGAAAAATTACTTAAGTAATTAATCAACTATCAAATATTTTCCTTTTCCTTTTTTCTTTGCTTCCTTTTCAATCAACGAATCGATTAATCGATGAATCATTTCACCTCCACTAATGTTTGTAATACTCTCGCCTACATTTTGTTGCAGGAGTATTAGCTTATACAAATTGTCTGGAATGCCTTTTTCAACGCTGTCATATTTTGATTTTACTCCAAATGATCAAATGTCTGTCAGACTACATGATTTCTGGAATTGAATTCAAAAACAAAACCCTGTGGGGCCCCATATTCATGAGGATATTAACAATTCAGTCCACCGGTATTGTTGATCCTAACTCAGTTTAGTACAAATGCCATCAGAGTAAATCTCCAGAAATTAGTTTTGTATGTCTCTCTAAAACTTTTTAAAGGGTACACGGTCGGTTTGCATTCCTATAACATTGTTAGACTCACGATGGACAGTTGGAGAAAAAAATGGTTAAAAATCGATGCAGCAGAATTTATTCCACACATTCTTCTATCTTGTCAAAACGTGGTGGCTATATTACAGTTTGACACAGACAGTTCTGTGGGAGATTCCGGTGTGTTATACTAGTTATTTTCTAAAGTAGCGGACTATAGAGGTCTGGTAAGCCCACTTCTTTGACTTTTCTCTAACTCTGCACCCCCAGATTTTATAAATTTTCAAACTTGTGGTCTTCAGACCCGGCCAATGCTGACTCAAGTCACCTTTAACAGATTTGGTGCAGCTCCCTCTGGAGCCACAGTGGGCTTTATATAACTTTGGCGCTGTTCCTTTTAATTCTTTACTTCTTTGGGGCAGACATTGTCAACAGCTCACTCAGCATGAAAGGCAAAGACAGCATCACATGTTCGATGTTTTTTTTTTTTAATACACAACTGAACAGGTGAACATTAAGTTATACACCATCTTAAAAATACATCTTACACTTCTTCATTAAGCTTCATTGAAAAATATGGTTTAAAAAACAGCCGAAAATCTAAGAGGTAGAAAAAAGTCTAGATTGCACCTGGATAAACAATCACGCCCTCCGTCAGCCCTCCTAGGTCATGCAGCTGAGATACTACTGACCATTAAAATTTCCACAGATGATTATCCAGGTGAACAAGTCTACTCAGGACAGTTCTTGGTGTTCCCCTATGCAGCAGATCAGCAGTTACTGCAGCTCAGGTATGTGCAGAGAGGTCCACCAGCCGGAAAGCCTCCATGAACTCATTGATATCGATGCTCCCGTCCTTGTTGAAGTCGATGCTCTGGGCCAGGTCTGCGATGGCCTCGTCGCTGATCTCTGTCTTGAGATGAGAACACAGGAGTTTCCAAGTCTGACGAAACTCCTCGAAAGAGATCGACCCTGGATGGCGACATGGAGGAAGAGGCCGTAGTTTCAAACAAACATGGCACAGAAAATCGGTGGTGTGTCAGGTACAGCACGCTTTGTTGATTCACTTTCAGATACTCAGGGCAGTGTGTGTACTGTAGGTAGGAAAAAGGATATCTCAGAAGTAGCTCAGAATTAAGCCAGGCTGGCTACTGACCAGAGTGATCTGTGTCTATGATTCGGAAGATGGTTTCCAGGTTGGAGTGGTTTTTGTACATGGTCTCCAGGATGCTGTTGTCAGATATCTGTAACGGAAAAGACGAATCGATAATGATTTTGCAGCTCTGTGTGTGTGTCCAAGATGGGGAGGCAGGATGAGAAACAGAAAACGCACTCACCCTCTCACACTCACACACACACACACACACACACGCACACACACCCTGCTAGTAGGATGACGCTGACCTCTAGTTTGGGCTCCGTGATGGAGAGCTCCCTTATCCACTGCTGGTATTCCATCATGCCATTCTGGGTGCTGCTGACAAGTTGAGGGCGTAGCACCCTCCAGGGCAGTCCCAGCTTCAATACTCTCTCTGTGGCACTGGCCCAGTGCCTTAGAGAGATCACCCCTGAGACCCAGACAGGAAGATGCAGCGGAGTTGTTGTTATCGAACCACTATTTACATTCTGATACACTGGAACTAGAAGTTGGTGAGAAAGCACATTTCTGTTGTAACTGAGTGTTAAAATTCATCATTGCTGCTCAGCCTATTGTATAGCAGTCTTTTTTTTTTTTTTTTTTTTTCACCTGTGTTGTTAGGATCAAACTCCTGGAAGGCACAGATGAGATCTGACTTATGTACAAACAGCTGTTCCCTCAGAGCTCGCAGAGCTGATCTCTCCGTCCACCCAACACTGACAAAAGAACATGTAGAGAAAAAAAACTTACACTGTATAAATCTTGGAATAACTGTTAAATAAACAGGGAGAGGCTAATAATCATAATCTGTCTATGTGACAGTCTCGTGTTATCAAAACCTAAAGCAAATAATCGAAGGTGTTTTAATGTTCTTGGGACATAAATTTGATTGTTTGTTTTTTTTTAAAATTACATTCAGTTATCTGAAATTTGAAAGAGTGCAGCCTTTTTTACATTATTTACCTTTGTCGAAGGGTGAGCTCTCTGCACATCCGGCTGGCCTGATACTGAATGAAGTGTGGGACCAGATCGGGGCCCATTCTGATGTAGGCTCCTCTGTTGCTGCCCACCTCGTAGTAGTTAGATGCTGAAAATATAGTAAGCACCTGGGTGCAACAGAAGGCAGTTGGTAAATAGGCTAAAACTAAAAGCTGGTAGATGAATGCTTAAGTGAAAGCCATCAGATGACGGTGTTTCTCAACAGTACCAGTCTACAAGTACTTGCTTCTATATTCAGTATTCCAACCTTAAACTCTTCTTTGCCTACAAAAACATGTGACTCTTTGTGTTCACCCTTCGGTTGTGGCAGAACTGGTAGCCGTCCTGTTTGCACTCATGGGAGCGAATGAGGAGCTGCAGGTTGTGTCTTCCCAGCACCTCCTCAGTGACATCTGGGCCCCAGTAGCAGCCACCACCTCGCACCTCATTGGGAATGCAGCCATTTTGGGGCATGGGGTCGCTCCACAACACATCCACTATCTGGGTGGATTAATCAATTATTGTAAAAACGTTCTTTATTGTTAAATCTTTTAACAAAGGACTGTGGATAGCCAAGTCACAAAATATTAAAGTGTGTGCCTTCTGGAACATTGCTGCACGTACATGCTCCATGTTTTCCATCTGCCAAAACAACAACCACCGAGCTACATTTTCTTTTTCTATCACTCACCTGTTTCCAATCATGCTCATCCGTCGCTACTGCTTCTCCAGATTCCGGGTCTGAGTCGGAATCGGACTTCTGCTGCTCTCTGTAGGACTGGTCAAACCCAGCCAGTCTGCGCCTCCTCTTTAGCTCCTCTTCCACTGACCAGTTGAGTTGACTGCTCATGGGCAGGTTGTGGAGCGAGCGGCGTGGTAGTTGGTGCCTTTGAGCCGGTGCCGAGCTGAGGTGAGTCAGAGAACACACTCGACGCCGGCCTTCCACTGGTCCACCGGCCTCCCTGTTGTCGTTGTTGATTGTCTGAGTCTTGCTGCCGTTGACCGCATGAGGCGCCAGCTTAGGAGGCCTGAGGGCCGACACGTACTGCACACATTCAAAAACACACAGCTGAAGCACACATACGTAACCATTTTGTTAGTTTTATGATAATATTTCTAGATTTGTTGCACAAAATTCACTCATTTAATTGATGCTGACGGCCTCTCTTACTTTGTGTCTGTCCACTCTGGCTATCGTGTCGAGATCCGTCGTGTCAGAGACCCCTCCGTGCACTATCAGCACCTTGTGATCGATCACTGTGGCCAGAGGCAGCCAGCTGAAGATCTTCTGGAGAAGCTTCAGTATCTTCTTGCCGTGCACCTGTAGACCAAGTAAAGCTTACGATGACTTATATCCAATTAGAGGAATTATCATTATGAACTCAATATCTTATTCATGTGGGCAGTTTTTAGCCATGCTAGCAGTGTGACTCTACGGATGACAATGTTGTTCTGCCAGTCCACCACTTTCGTCCAGACTGAAGAATATCAAAACATGATTGGATCGATGGCCATGAAGACTTGTACAGACATTCCTGTCTTCCTCAGGCTGATAAGAATAATACAGAAGGTCCTTTAACCCTGAGTAATCTGTGCCAGTTAATTAACATGTGCTAGCACCATAACCTCCATGATGAGAGTCGGACGTGGTGTATCAAAATGCTGCTGGCAGACCTAACCTGTTTTTTACTAAAATGTGTCTAACGTTTTTTACAACACTCAGGGAGTACGCGAACTGAAGAAATACCAATCTGAAGGTTACTTTTACACAGGCAGGTTTGAATGAGGCAAAAATAGAGGTGCTTGTGCTTTGTACTTGACTACTTTCCATTTTACTCCACTTTATGCTTCTACTCCACTACAATAATTTTACAGCTATACTTACTAGTAACTTTGCACATCATGATTTTACAAATCATAAGCTGTGCTTTTTAAAATAAGACGCATTGCTATTGGTTAAACAACCCAGTAACATGAGTATATAAAGCAATTCTTTAGCTACATCCCAACCAGCTATAACATTAAATGTCACTAAAACATTTATTTATCACAAATGATAATACAATAACGCAATATCAAATAACACAGGAGCCATTCACATAATTAGTACATTTACTTTTGATACTTTATGTATATTTTGGTGATTATACTTTTGAATGCATGACTTATATTTTACTGAAATTATTGCTACTTTTAAGTAAAGGATATGAATACTTTTTCAACCCCTGGGGATAAGTTTGGCGAAGAGCAATAGACGGCAATATTGATGTTAAAGCAAAAATACACAAGACCTACCCTGTATTTTCCCAGAACTTCTTTAGTGAAACCATATCTGGAGAAAATAGCCAAAGAATATGCAGATCAGTTTACACATGAGCTGTAGGTTGAATATAAAAAGAACCATGCCTACTGTACCTCAGGTTAACAATGTGGTCCTCGTGGTTCCCTCTGTTCAGATGGACATCATTGGGATAGACCAGCAGGAACCCAAACAGGATGAGCAGGATCTCTAAGGAGTTTTTGCCACGATCCACAAAGTCTCCATTGAATACATACGGCTTCTCCGAGGATGGCAAACCATTCTGGACAGATTAGGTCCAAGGTGTTTATATAACATGAACATCACTCACTGACAATATGGCGATTTGCATGTTGTGAATACCTTATAGAATATCAGCAGCAGGTCTTCAAGTTGCCCATGTAGGTCTCCTGGGTAGGAATAATGAAAGCGTTAATATCTGTGGCAGTTGTGAGTGCATGCTGAATGTTTAAAGGTCAATGTGAACAGAAAATGAGAAAATATCAGAGTGAAATGCCTGCTGTTGTGTACCGCATATGGTAATCTCCTTTGTATGGCAGGTTGAGACATGATTGATATTTGTAAGAATTCTTAGAAGTCTCCAAGTCTCTCCAAGAAGCTGCAGAACATATCGAGCATGGAGCTGCTACTAGGGAAAAAAAACAAGTATGAATAAAGTGAGTGCTGAAGAAAAGGGCAACCATTAGAAACTTGTGTCTCCCTGTCTGCTTTTGGTATCTGCCATGAGCTCACTTTATGTGCATATTTGCCTACTTGTTTGTGCTTGAAGGCCTCCACCAGCTTCGACACCCCACAGAAGGTCATGGGGAAGGTCAGATGGGGGCCGGTGTAGCTGTCGGGTACCTCAATGCTCTTGTAGCAAAAATATCTCTCCCACTCCGCGTCACGACAGATTTCATTCTCGCGAAAGATGTGAGATATTAGGTTTCCTGCATTAGAGCAAGAGAAGGAAAGGAGGGGAAGTGGATCAGTGTGGTAAGGGAAAGCCACTTTACATCTCATGGCAGGGAGTGGAGCGGTTGAGCTCAGATTATCTCACTGTCAGTAATCTAATGAAATCTACAAGTCAGTGAATTAAAACAGGAGTTGAGAGTCATTGTCTTACTTTCACTGCTGGCCGGGGTGAAGTGGTCCATCAGGAAGCCAAAAAAATTGTAGAGCTGCAAGAAGAGAAAAGAGAATTTGAAAATTAAGATTATTTCCCGGTGTCAAAGAAAATATTAATATGAGTCTACGGCCATGCTAGCAGCTGTTCGAAGCTGTACTTGGGCACAATGGTGCTTCAGCGTGTTAGCATATGCTCATGTACATAAGACTATGTGAGTATGCTGATGTTTAGCAGGTATGATGTTTACCCTGTTCATCATCTTAGAGTGCTGCCATGCCAACATTTGATAAAGAGCACTAAACAGAAAGTACATCTGATGCTGATGGGAATGCCATTGGTTTTGCAGGTATTTGGTCATAAACCAACTTATTGATGGTTCTTAGACGGCAACTAGCGATTATTTTCATTATCAATTAATCAATTATTTACTCAAATAATCAAATAATTGTTTGTTTTATAAAATGTCTGAGAACAATGGAAAATGCTGATCAAAATATCCTAGAGCACAAGGTGACATCTTCAAATAGTTTGATTAGTCTGATGAAAATTCACATTACAATGTAAGACCAAGAAAATTAAGCGGCAAAATCTCACATTTGAGAGCCTGGACTCATCAAATGTTTGGCATTTTTGCTTAACAATGATCAAAATAGATGCTGGCTAATATTCTTTTGATCAAGTAATCGATTAATTGATCAATCATTGCAGCTCTAGATGCCTCTACAGGAAAGGTCAAGGGGTCACCAAAGATACAATTCATCCTCTGGGGTCCATGAACATCTGTACCAAATTTCATGGCATCCATCCAAGAGTAGTCCAGACATTTTATTCAGAACCATAAAGTGTCAAAAAAATTAGAAACTTTGCCAAATCATTTGAAATTATCATCTGGGAATCATGAATGTCTGTAAAAAATTTTGAGCCAGTTTTTTAGTGGGTGTTGAGATATTTCACTAAAAAAGTGAAAATCTAGATGAAAAGTCAGGGGATCACCAAAATCATCCAGATTTATTCACTATGGACTTTGAATGTCTGTACCAAATTGCATGGCAGTCTGTCTAATAGTTGTCAAATGTTTCACTCTGGACCACACGTCAACTTTATGGTGGTGCTAGAGGAAAAGTCTGGAGATCACCAAAAGTCCCTATTATTCATCCTCTGGGGACCATGAATGTCTGTACACGATTTCATGACAATCCATCCAATAGTTGTTAAGATATTTTGCGAAGGGGTGGACTGACCGACACTGCCATCTGCAATGCAGTCAGCATGTCTAAAAAAGTTAGCTGTGTCACTTTGGGAAGGTCACGTTTAAGATCAATTCATATTCATTCTGTGCAAACCTTTTTCCCAACACTGTGTAACCTCACCTTAATCTGGTCTTGCTCTCCTGCATATTCAATGGACTGGAAGATGTTCCACGTGCACCTGCGTCTCATCTCCAGCCGGGCCACATACTGACGGTACCAGCGCTGGATCAACAGAGCCGCTCTGATTGCTAAGAAGAAGAGAACACAAGTGCTCCTAACTACTGAGGTAATCTTCCTCTTTCACAACCAACACGTTCGTTCACCATGTTGGATCAAGACTGAAAGACTCACCGGTGGCGGCTTCACGGAGTGCATAAAAATCGAGGAGAGATTGCAAAAGTTATTTGAGTTAAGTGAGACTTTTTTTCTCCGATAGTTTTGAACACAAGTTGTTAGGCGTGAAGATATGATGGAATAAAACAGATATTTACCTGGAACTGAGATGCTCCCTAAATATGACAAAAAAAGATAATGACAGACATTGAATTATTGCAATCATTTGGAACATTTCTTCTTCACTAAAATGATTTTGATAAAGGCCGCACCTATGTCACATTTCTTCCGCTGTACTTCTGATTTTCCCATGCCACATCCCATGACCCTTTGCTGTTTTCACTGTCAGCGGCAAAGATATTCTCATTTGTGAGTCTGAGATAAAGGATTGCAACCTGTGAATAATGCAGTAAGAGATCAATATATACAGTATAACACATTTTTTCCATTATTTTATCAATTTTGCTATACGTTTTGATGTCAGAAAAAATGTGGATGATAAATAATACATAATAAATCATAAACAACAACAATAAATTTTTTAAAAATAATTAGGAGAAATAATCTTCATTACTTATAATTACCGGACCTTTTACAACATAATAGCAAAAGTATGGATTGAGTATAGTCTATTATAGTATAGAGTATAGACTATAGTCTTGAGAATAGTCTATTTAATGTCAAAAAACATACATGTTACCGAACCAAACAGAACAATCCATAGCCAAATGAAAACACAGCAATGGATTGGCCCAAAGTAACCTTACCTGGCCACGCTACCTTCTTGTCATCAGCTCCTCTCACTTCTTCAGCATTTTCAGATATACCTTGTCATACTTTTCCACAAATTTTCCGGCCACACAATATCCCTTAGCCTTTTCCATTTCCCAGGCACAGCGGCACCTGTCCGATGGCTGTAATGTTATAATTGGATGTCCCTTCTCTGCAGTTACCCACACACACACACACACACACACACACACTCAACAGTCACAAATACACACTTGGCAAAAGGCTTGTGAGCAGCAGAGCCAAGTGTCTTGGACAGGCCCCGTGATCACCTGAGCAATACAAGATGCAAGTGGATTAGGGTTAAACCTTACTACAACTGACATCTACGCTGAATAAACAGATGAAGGCTCTGATAAAGGGCAGCAACTGTTTTTGAAAGGAGGTTGTATTGGACCCGGCTCAAGTCCTATGTCATCATTGTGACTAATATGACAGCTGTTACTATCAATATACTCTGGCTATCTCTTTTAATTGACCACTGGTTAGTCTTACCCTTCTATTCTCAATAAATGCAGATATATTTCTAAATTAACTTACAAGTTAAGTACCACAGAATATTATTTAAAAGCAATTTCCTGATATCATGTGCAGAAATTGTTTCTTTGACTCCTCCATTCTTAGCATAGCAGAAGCACCATGTATTGTACCTTTAGCTTCAGCTGCCGTAGCAGCAGATGCAGTTTGAAAACGCTGATAACACTTCACAGACATTGTTATTTAAAAAAGTCTCGACAGATGGCGGACATAACTATGCATCCACGAAAAAACACTGGGGGGAAAAAGGCTTTCCAAGTGGATCAGTGATAAACAAAAGAATTTTTTATTTTTTTAAAAAGTGAGAAGAATTTAGAGAAATTTAAGCCGATGTGAGCCTGAGGAAGAGCACCAAGCTTGAATTAACTGCCTGTATTTGTTCTCATACTGAGAATGTTAAATCCTCTCACGTTTTTAGCATTAGACAGCTGCAATGTGCCATATGGGTATAAAAACATCAAAACAAATGAGATATTTATAGAACAAATATTTGGTGAAGACAGGCAATGTATGCACTATAAAAGTTACACATAGAACATTATTATCATCCCGTGTTTATATCCATACACTGCATGAAAATATACGACAGCATATAACTAATGCAATTTTGAGCTCTGTTGACACCAGTCTACACAATGTCATACAACCTATGGACAAAATAACAGAGACACCCTGCAGTATAGTGTAATCCAATACAAACAAAACCACAATCTTCAGCTCCAAAAGACATCAACGATTACGCGTCTTCCTGACAGTTTTGACAGAAACTAAACATTCATAAACATCCAATATTAACTATTGGAATTACACATTGTACACTGTACACTGTACACTGTTGCAGTAGGTGTCCCTGTTACTTTGTCCCCCCCTGCTATCTGCACTAATCATATTTATATCTTGGTGTACAGACATGCATTTTGAAATGTATCTCCATAGCAATATTTCCCACGGGTGAAATTCTGTTAATGTAGCTTTTCCATCTTGCTAAATTTCATCCTGCTTCATTTTTAATAAGTCCATATTCGATTAAACATTGATGAAAAGTAACAAACTTTCAAAAACAGCCTACAAAAATCCCCTCTGTGTTTTAAAATACATCTGAACAATGTTGTCTCTGTGATCTGCTTGTGGAACATCTGCATCATGCATCCTCCACAATCCTTCATCTGTGTATAAAGGCTCTTTGTGATGCCGGCCAGAAGCAGCAGCCGCTGGTTTGACTCCCGGCGGCACTACAACAAGGAAGTGGTGGGAGACTTCTTGTTCTCAAGGACTGTGTTCATTCATGGATGGTTATAGGAGGTCTAAGGCTGCGGTATCCCACAGTGGCCTCGTGTGTGCGTGTGGATGTGTGTGTGTCTATACAGAATATGGCTGAAGATATTGTATATTTTTGTTAGTGTCAGCAAATCCCTGAAAAGACCAAAACCAACAATGCGTTAGTCCATCTCTCAATACAACCTTTCTACCATGTGTCTAGAACTCAACCGCAAGCGATTTGCTCCAACCAAAAATGCATTTTTAAAAAACAGTCCTGAAAATTTCCTAGTACATCTGGACACTGCAGTTTTCAGGAAACATTACTCAAACATGAGTAAAAAGTGTATTTGTTGAGGACTGTTGGATGAATACATATCTGGTGCACTATTGAGTATTTACAGCAGGGCAGCGCATGTGGGATTGAACTCAGAATAAACGACAATGCCCATGTTCTTAATAATGAAGGAACATGTCACCCAGTGAAATGACATGGCTCACTAGCAGGTGTGGAATGTAACTAAGTTCATTTACTTAAGTACTGTACTTAAATACAATTTTAAGGTACTTGTACTTTACTTGAGTAAAACCATTTTATGATTCTGTGTACTTCTACTCCCCTACATCTCAGAAGGAAATATTGTACTAATTACTCCACTACATTTATTTGACAGCTATAAGTAATAATTTCTTTACAAATTTAGATTTTTGCAGAAAAAAACATATACACTGAAGGTTAAGCTAAGCGGGTCCCAACCTTAATGGCTCGCCACAGGTTACCAAAAAAATCGCTGTCTAGTTGAGGCCCGTCACAACGTTTCAGGTGTCAATGACTTGTTAGCAGAGCCACCAAATGGACATATCCCCCTCAGAAATGAGATCAAAGTTCAAAAAAGTTAATATAAACTTGTGTCATTTTTTTTTTTTTTCCCCTTCTTACCCTCATTAATCATCTCACGACTACTCAGATTTATCTCGTGACTATTTGGATGGGCCCGACCCCTAGGCTGGGAGCCACTGGATTAAACTACTTAACTGTGTATTAACTAGTAGCTCCACCTCAACCAGCCACGGCAGCGAAATGCTACTTATCAAGTTGACATCTTTACAATCGAACGGAAGTGTGGGAGTGTTCCAGCACTGACAAGCTGAGACCTGACTTCATTAAAGACCCGTGATGAGGATCTTCACACTGTTGTTGAGACTTGTAAAACATCTTAAGATCTCGTCACATATTTGTGTTATGATGCCCATACAGTTTGTTAAGGACACAAAGATGTGACATAAGATTTTAAAATCCTAATTAAGTAATAGTATAATTAAAATGTAATACTTGTTCCACAGAAAACTGACTTATATATTGTTATATATATTATACTAATAGATTGTTAATACTGATGCATTTTACTGTTGTACCTGGTGAAGGTGGAGCTGGTTTTAACTACTTTATATACAGTCAGGTAGTTTAGTCCAGGGGCTCCCAACCTTGCGGTCAGGCCCCCTCTAAAGGGTCACAAGGGGTTGTGAGATGATTACTGGGAGGGGAAAGACCGAAAAACAAAGTGCTGCCAAATCTGTATTCATTTTTTTGGACTTTGGACTGAATCTTAATTAATTATTAATTATTCAAATGAAACCATCTGAGAAGTTTAGAGGAGATATTTCTTCTTTGTGGTTCACACAAATGTCAATGCTACCAAGCTTTTTTTGCTCTGGGATTTCAGATATTAGCATCGCCTGCAACACTCATTATTGTCTTTGTGCTACATTTCTTCTCTCCTGGTCCCGTCCTTGAATGACAACTGTGTGGGAATAATATTGTTATTATGTTCATCAGGGAAGATTTCTATGTTTCATGTTAGGCCAAAAAAAAAAGGGAGTTGTAATAGAAGCTGATAACTACCCATATGCAGAAATGAATGGACGGCTTGTGTTTTATAGTTTTGTGGTCTAAAAGAGAAAACATGTAAAAATAGGCACTTACTGAATTCTTCCTGTCCTTCTTTGGACTTGCTAAAACTCCCCCCCAATAAAAAAAAAACTATCTCAGCCACTATTTCGGGGGTGGTAACAATGTGTCAAACATTGTTCAAACCCACACAGCTTTATTTTACATTCTAGAGGAGATCCCAAAGTTTCCAAAAATCCAAACATGTCAGGGTGGATTATGGAGAAAAAAGGTTCATAAAATGATGCATGTGACATCAACAGTAATTTATTTGATGGAACAGTGCAGCACAAAAGTCTAGGTTTTGAATATTTCGCTTAGATTAAACATAATGCTCCAATGTAGAGTCGGATCATATACTTATGATACTGGTGGTGAGGAATAAGATCATTTTATTAACCTTAAATCTGCAGTACATAAAGGGCGACGGAAGGGGAAAACTGTATATTAAAAGGAATTTGGAAAAATCTATATTAAGTCTGGTTGGCTAACAGTGGGGCACAAGTTTATGATGCATTTTCGGATCTCTTGTTAGGTGGGTTCTGGTTTTCACCAATGTTGTGACTAATCACCACTAGGAAATGATCAGATATTGTATATATGTCGTAATGTGGTATACCCATATACCATTCTGCCCCCCCCCTTCTCATTCCTGGCCTGAGTATTTTATTCTCTCTTTCTTTAGTGGATCATCCTCCTCTTACTCTTTCACACAGAACAGGGAACAGGACAACAATGTTAAGTATCTCAAGGCCAAGCTCTGGGGTACAGGAAGATAAAAACCCAGGTTCCCAGGCCCTGACAAACAATACCTAGCACAGCATCCCTGTCTGGTCACTCCTATCTCCTCCTGCAGCCAGACGCACAGAACCGACAGCAGCCTTTCGACTGACCCAAAAGCAGTTCATCTAGCAAACCCTCCAGCTCTTCAGCCATGTCCTTTGCATTCATTGTCATGACGATGCTGCTGGGCTCTTCAGTGGTGATTGCATTTGTCTTGCAGCCATCCAAGGAAGAACCTGCAACCTCTGCTAACTCTCCTGTTTCCCATCACAGGTCAGTATCAAACTTGTTTACGCACAAGCCTGTATTGGCATATTCTAACACTTCGTGCGCCTATGCAATGTTATGCTTTTGTTAGTAGTGAAATTTTGTTTGTAAGTAGGGGACATTCTTAAACCATCCTCCTCAGTATTGTCCAAAAATTATGAAACATCTTGTCAGGTCAGAGAGGTTTTTATCTTTTTAAACAGCCTCAGGGCTCTGGACTTGCCTATCAGTTTACATATCATGAGATCTGTGTTGATGCATATGCGCTGAGGCCTTTTCACATGGGTCACTGGGAAGTACTAGATTGTGTGGGTGATTCAGCATCACACCGACTGTTTCCAAGAGCAATTTGCCGAGATTTAAAACATTTTTCAGCGGCGTAATCAATCACTCTAACACAAGAATGATCTCACTTTTCGCTCAGCCAAACATTTGTAAACTGTTTTCCACAGGTCAATGAGGATACTGAGAGTGTGTGCTGTTAAGACTGAACAACCATATCTGGCATGTATCGGAACAGAGTAGCTGCTAACTAAAGCACCTTTTTGTCTTGATCGTAATGTTTACACAGTAAACTTTACTTTTTTGTAACAATGTCCAGGATTTCTTCTCTTTCTATGTGCTTCCGTTTCATTTTTAAAAAATATTATATTTCAATGTGATGCCGTATGTGTCGACCAGGTGCCATGGTGAGTCACTGCAGTCCATCAGGAAGGGTCTCCTCAGAGCTCTCAACTTGCAGGCTGAGCCATGGCTGCCTGCTGGTGGGCTGGACACGGTCAGAGAGCAATGGCAGATGACCTTCAGCACCATTGCTCACAGAGCCAAGGACACTGCAGGTAAGTGGAATCCAAAATTAATCGAAACTCCCGTGGATCCCACGCTCATCCAGCCTGGGCCTAATCCTTTGTGGCTTTTTAAGAGTCAAGCCAGGCCAAAAGTCTAAATCACTCTTCTTTTACTGTTTCTTTATCCTTGTTATTCCAGTTGCAGCAGTCTCTGTGTCACCTGATTTTGAAAACAGTACAAGCCTGAAGTGCTGCTCCATGGCCTCTGAGATCTTCATGAGAGGTATGCAACAATGTGCGTGGATGTTTGTCTGTACTGTTTGTGCATCCACACTGTATTGCAGTGGGAAAAATATAGTAGTCCTCGTGAACGTTCATTCTAATGTTTGCTAGATCTGGGCTGGGACAACTGGGTGATCCATCCTGCCAGCCTTACCATCGTTCAGTGTGCACTCTGCAACCCTGAAGTGAACACTGTGAGATGTCCATCATCCCACGTCAATGTCCAGGATGCCGACTCACAGGTATAATTCTCTAAGACATTTAAATAATGAAACAACTGTCTGCAAACCCCAATTGTTTGTTTGTTCTGATTTACATTTCCGAATTTGTAGTGGAGTAGGATCATAAAGTTCCGTAAAATAGAAAATACTTAAGTATCTATATTACTCTGTTACAACTAAGTACAGTGCTTGAGTCTATATACTTGGTTACTTTCCACCACTGTGCCTGGATTTCAGTGGAGCTACAACCAATAGGTAGCATAGTTTACCTTGGTGTGTTCTGGAGGTGAAACAGCTTCCAATAAATAAGCCTGTTTTCTCCTTTTCGCTGCCAACATAATTGTACTTTGCCAGTTGCAAGCCCTTGCACTCCCCAGAGTTGGTCCACCAGAAAACCAGAATGCTATGTGGCAGCAGAACTGTATTATGGAAACGGGAAATGGTTAAACTTTGGCAGAATGAGTAAACATAAGTATGAAATGATTTGTAAAGATAATGATTCCCTGTGAGTACAAATGGCTCGTTTTGCTCCTATGATCCAGATAACTTTTACTGTGAACTCTGAAGAAGTTCCGAGTTAATTTGATATGCAATTTAGTGTATGCAGTCTTATGGAAGTGTGTGCATATTTTTGCATAAACGTATGAATCTGTTAATAAATTTATGCAGTCTTATGCAAAGATTTTATTGAGAAATTCCAGTCTGCATCCTTTGAAAGATCACATTTATAATTTTGTTATTACTTTTTGTTGTTCTCATTGGCATTGGTAAAAAAAAAAAAATGTTATTTATTCATCCATTTTCATTCTTAATTTTCATGTAATCATATTTTTTTGTAGTCAGTGTAAATGTCTTTTACTTCATCTTCACCAAAAGTTCATCAGTTTGTCTTAACTAAATTCAGTTCAGTCTTTTTTTCAGTCTTGTTGGACAGCCTCGGAAATATGAGTATCAAACTCTGTCCCCATGCCTGACCCCTCCTCTCTTTTGTCATTCTGCAGGTCCAGGAGCCGTATTGTCAGCCCACCTCCCAGGAAACGGTGCCTGTCGTCTACGTGGACGAATCCAGCACCGTCGTCATTTCCTCTGTGCAGCTGACCCGCAGCTGTGGCTGCGCACCTGGAAACATCCATCAGCCCAGCAGAGAGTAAAGTTTGTTTTATCAGCCTGAGTATGTGACATCTGTGAGCCACCTGGTGCACAAACAAAAAACAAAAAATTCAAAAAAAGTAGATATTATCATTACGTACAGGCCTGTATGCTTTTGTACTTTTGCTTTTGTAAACTACTTCTCTGGAGTTTTAGGTGTTATCTTAGGTCATTACAAAGTGTGTTCAACAATGAGTGTGGGAACCTGAGCAAGAACTGTCCTAAGAATTCAATTTTGCATTCCTGTTTCTCTATTGTAACCAGAAAGAACGATGCAAGGGGCAGCACAAATTTGTTGAGTCAGCCAACCACTTATTATTATTTTTTAATGTTCGCTCTTATGGTGGTGGTGGGAGCGTGGGGGGGGGGGGGTTAATGAGCTCACAAACCCATTATTGTTCTCAAATTACAATCCACTTTAGTGTGCTATTGTTTTTTAAATAACATTTACCATCAATCAGGCTTCCATGGATTTTGCAGGGTGATAAAAAAAAAAGAAAAAAAAAAGCGTTTCAGTAGGTAAATCCAAGTATTTCTCTAGCAACAAGCTTTGGAAACTGCAAAGTGAAGTGCAACTGGCACTTGTGTAATAAATGCTGCACATTTATCTTTAAATAAATCTCATGAGTACAGAGCACTATTTATAGTTACTAACTGTTACTAAGTGTTCCCTCCAAAAATGTGAAACTATCCAGAGCCAAAACCTCTCACAGGCCAGTTGTCTCTTCTGTGATCTGTGAAATGACACTTTCCTCTTATGGAAAAGAAATCAATTTAATCCCAACGGGCAAAATTAGGTCACGTAAAGACATACAATTATTTCTTCGATGTGGTAAAATTGTAACTTAAGTACAGGCTTGCCTTTTTGAGGGTTAAACTTTTTTTTGGTCTTTTGTAGGGAGATAAATAAGAGAATATTGTTTTTCACAGCTAAATTCCATGCTCCTAAAACTTAGTATCAGTTTCTCCGGGGTTTAAACGACATCTGTGCTATGCTTTTCCAAAAACTTCCCTTGTTCGTGCCCCATTTTCATGTTTCAACCGGCGGAAAAGATAAACGGGACAATGCTACCTTGCAAACACAAAAAACTGTATTGCAACAGAGTGTAAAAACTAAATCAAGAAAAATCATTGTCATATCATATTTTAGTGCTTCACTGTGATGTGTCATTTTGGCCAGTAAAGTCATTTAATTAAAGCTCTAATTAGAAAGATTGAAGCCTGGAAATATAACCTAAATATAACCTAAATGAAACAGTGTCTAAATTTTAATTTAAAAAAAAAAGAAATGGCCAAATGATGGTTTTATTTTCCTATTTTAGAATCAGATTTCTACTTTCAGAGCATTTCAGAGTCTATTCTATTATGTTATCAGTTAAGTCATTAATTAATCCAAAACGTTTTGTTTGATTTACATGATGTTTGCTTTTATATTCTTTTTATTAACAGCAGAGTTCTCTGACCATTTCTCACAATCGGTGAGAAAATACAGTTCTCAGTTGTGATTTTTTTATTTTTTATTTTTTATTTTTTTTAATAAAATGGTTGGTTTTATGCTCTCACTCACTTTAACAAGTTACCTCACCGTTCACCTTTCCAAGTATTTTTAACAAGTGAACTCCTACTTAGCAGAGTGATATATCACCTCAACTAATCAATACACTTAGATCACTTAAATGTTTTGTTGTCTTTATTACACTGAATTCATTATATTCATTACTTCATTATTTCTTGCTCACAATTTTTTGAATAAAGATGATTGAAATGAACAGTTGTTTTGCTTTCAGTTGTTTTTAATGGGGAGTTTTATTATGGACGGAAGTATGATACTTAAAAAGATTTCGTTGGTGCAGTTCCTTATGGCAGTTTTTCATATATATACATTTTGTGTGTATGTGTGTATATATATATATATATATATATATACACATACACACACACATAATGATGTGCTGTGTATGGGCCTACATAAACTAGTTTCTCTTCCCAGGAGAACTCGGGGAATACTGTTGGTCTACAGAGATCAAGTGCACCATTGGGGAGAGCTTTCAGCATGCCTATGTAGTGTTGCCTGTGGATATATCTGCAGCTGGACATGAGCAACTGGAAGTTAAAGCCACTGCCCCCACTGCCACCACACTGAACGTACACAGCAGCCCGACCACAATCGCAGAGAACTGCGGCCTCCGTTATGATGTCACAGAGCACTTCAGCACAGAGATGTCAGGGACATCGTTCTGTGTTCAGGTTATCACCCAGGAAGACGTCCTGGGGGACAAGGTTCTTAAATGTCCTCCCTATCTGGTCACCTTCTGGCTGAGAGATCCAAATCAGTCCAACCAGCAAGGTGGCGGATAAAGTATCAGTGGCTGAATAAATACTCAAACCTTTTCCTTAGGACAAATTACTACTACCACTCAGTAAAAATACTCCGTTACGAGTAAAAGTCCTGCGTTGAAATGCTACTTAAGTAAATGTATTATTAAAGGTAAAAGTACGCACTGCAGAAAAATGGCCCCTCTGGCTGTTATACTATTGTATATTATATCTTTAGATTATTATTACTCATGCATTAATGTGTAAGCAGCATTTTACAGTTGTAGTTTGTTGAGGTGGAGCTCGTTTTTAATAATTTTATATAAGGCTGCAACTGATGACGATTTTCATTATACATTAATCTCTTGATTATTTTCCGGATTAATTGATTAATTGTTTGTTTTGTTCAAATTCATAAAATAGTGAGAAAAGCCCATCACAAAGAACCCACAGTGACACTTTCACAGTGTTTGTTTTATCAAATCGATAGTCCAAACCTCAAAATTATTAAAATTATTAAAAGGAAAACCAGCAAATCCTCAAATCTGAGAAACTGGAACCATGAAATGTTTGGCGTTTTTATATGAAAAATTATTAAACATTTTAAAAGTAGCTGCCAATTAATTTCTGTCGAACAACTAATTCTTCCGTCTCTCTTTTTACATACTGTGTTGTATGTAAAGGGATTAGTTAATTTGTAAAGTGATTAGTAACTATAACTGTTAGATAAATGTTTTGGAGTAAAGATATAATATTTCCCTCTGAAATGTAGTGGAGTATAGAGTATCATAAAATGGAAATACCCAAGCACACATACCTTAAATTTGTACTTAAGTACAGTGCTTGAGTAAATGTACTTAGTTACATTCCACCACTGTAAAATCTATGGCGTTGACTGACAATCAGAACACTGGTTGATTCAACATGGTTTATATAAGCTGCTACCATAATTATAACTGCATCTGAATGTGTAAGTCCTGTTTATATTGTAACCACAATACATACAATAGTGTGTAACTAATTCGTGATTATTTACCACTGGCTTACACATGTCCTTTACAGTTATTGTTGAATTAATGTAGCATCAGAGATGATATCTGAATGTAATTTATTAAACTGCTACTTTGGCTTTATTTTCTGTTGCTCTTGGCTCTCGTGCAACTCTATTACCTGAGTGAGCAGACAATGAATTTGCTTTCAATGTTCACAAGGTGCGTAGCACAACGAATTGTGCAAAGCAAGCAGCCGCTTGAGTGCTACAAAAATATGGCCTATGGGCTCTTTTGCAATGTGTTTTTATGTCATCTGTCATCCAGAGTTTGAACTTTCCTCTTTAAATTCGTCTTGGTGACAGATTCCTATTAACAAAAGACTTTTTTATTTCCTTTTTTTTTTTTGCTTGGTGCAGTGTTATTAAGGCTATGTGTCCACTTTGACTTTAATTCTGTAAAGATAGCTTTCATTGCCAAACTAGATAGTAGAGGGGAGTCTCTGCACCCATGATGCAAATTTCAAATCCTTACCAAACCAAGTTAAGTACTTTTAGTATATTGTGTGTAATTTTTCATATATCCTTTTATTTTCAAGATGAACTTTTCTTTAAGTTGACATTTTAGAATTTGGGTTTGCTTTGTGACTTTCTGTGACTTTTAAACTTTTGTTCTAGTTGTGTAAGTCTGTTGGCATTTGAGCGTAGATGCAGATGTGGATCACTTTGCATGTATGAATCCACCTTTGTCAAAGACTAAGAAATGTTTATTTGAAAAACTGCAAGGCATCATCAGTGCTCTGCTAGATTTATTCAGTGGCAACAAGAGTGATGCCGAAGTTCCCTATTATATGAGGAATATAAATATGAGATGTTAATGGTTGTAAACGTTTATGGCTATATGAAAAAATTTTCTTTTCCTTTTACACTTACATGTTTTCTTGTGCTAAAGTGTTTGAACGTTTGAGAAACATTAAAATATATATTTTCTATTACTAATGCAAACTCAGTCTCCATTACAACTAATTGCAAAAAAGAATACGCTAGGATTAAAATGCTGGACCCCACAAGTTTAAATGGCAGTTTGAAGGTTAAGACTTGGTTTTAGGGTTGGGGTTAGAAACCGGTTTAAGTTGGGGTTAGAGTAAGGAGTAAGTAAGGGTTAGCCATCCAGTTGTGACGGTTAAGTTTAGGGTAAGGGGCTTAGGGAATGCATTGTATCAGTGACGGGTCCCCACAAACATAGTAAGATAGGGATGTGCGTGCGGGTGTGCATGCGTGAGCGTGTTATGTAAAATAAAACTCCTCACCGTAAGACTGACGTGACAAAGTGGAAACAGTTGAAACATGTACTAAGACATTTGTACATTTCAATAACTGAGACACTTCATACAACCAAAGTGGTGTGTCAGACACCAGATGGGTGCAGTTTCCTTAACAGGCCCTATGACTGAGGTGTACACAGTGTATAATCACAATTTACGATGTGCTCATTAAAGCCAAATGGAACTCTTAACCCATTTTGAGGAACTATCTTGATCTGTTATAACAAACGCCAGGCTTCGGAGAGTTTACGTGGCCCAGATTCCCCTCCATATTAGCCTCTATAATAATTAAACCTGAATATCAAGAATGTGCGCGCATCTGAGTGAGTGAGCAAACTCAGCGCTGAAATTGTCAAAACACAATGAGTGCGGTTTCGGAAACCTGGGTATGCTACCTGGAGTAGAAACCTGGAGGCTGTGGCATGTAAACACCTTATCCAGCTCTCTGAACATTCTTTGTTGGTAAAGAGTATAGTGGCTGAGATGGTGAGAAAATCAAGACACAACCTGTGAACAGATGATCAGAACCCTGGATGCTGTTATGATCATGTTTTCATGGATATGAATAACCAGGTTTGCCATAACCCGAATGTGATCAAAACCGGGATTAGAGTCCAAACCGGGATACTAAAGTGCATGTAAACATACTCACTTTTACATATGTCTGGATTTAAAACTGGTTTTGAAAAGTCACTGAATTAATGTTTTATTCGATACTGATATCTTTGGGGTTTTTAATGATTATACAGTATTATATACTGCATATTATGTTCATTAGGCCCCAGCTAGTACTGTTACATCTTCATATTGGCATATGTCTATAACATTACCGTCTCATTGTCCATTCAGCTGTCCTGAGCCCCCACTTAGGTCTAAATGAAGGAAGATGGTATTGGTGTGCTCTGTTGGCCAACAGCCAGCAGCAGCGTAACATAACCACCCAGGCTGAGTGTCCAGTAACAGATCTTTCTGCGCAGCCTGTGCTCCAAGAACAGCAACACAAAGACACACAGGCTACTTGATTTTTCACCCCGGGGCAAAACTGTTCTCTGATGCGTCGTCCACATGTTGTTGTTGAAATGCATTAAATGATTTCTCTGTTGTCTGCCGCAGGCTTAGCTCAGCGCCGCTGCCAGTATTGTCTCTGTGTCATCAAATCCGAACTCAGTCATCAAAACTGGCACCGAGGTGGCATACCGTGTCAGAAATTCTCAGGTCTGCTTCATTATTTCTGGTCAGGAGAGTGAGTCCCTACCAGCTCCGTCAACCCTGCTTTTTACCTGTAAATAAGCCAGGTACTGCGTCGGCAACCAATAATAATACATTTTTAAAATTAAAATCACCTTTGTTACATAACTCTCCATACTGTCTTCTTCTTCTTTCCTGCTTTAATTTGATTCCAGTACTAAATGGCACATGAACCAAGAAACAATTATTTCTGTGTTACATACATATTCAATACTCTAGTATCCCATCAAGTGGTGCATCTCCTTTGGGTTACCATTTACACAAATGCCAAGTGGCGTTCAAAGCAGACCACGCATATTAAAGCTAATATTTTTGTAAGGAAGACTGGTGTTGGGGGAATTTTTCCCCAATGGGCCGTCAGTGGAATAAAAATGATTCCGCCAGTCAAGCAGTTGTTCAGGCAACGTGAACAAACAAGTCCTTTAAAGGGAAAAAAGATGGCACTGTCAGTTATCAGAATGTAATGTGAATGTGCTTTAAGTAAAGCTAATTCTCCCAGGAAGGGATTCCAAGAGACAACCAGTTATTGCTTAAAACAAATCAGCTGAATTTATTGAGTTTTTGATGGCATTTTAATGAACTACACACCTTTTTTTTTAGGCTGGTAGTTCATTGACAGTGTATGAGTGCAAATTACTAAACGAAAGAAGAAAAACAAACAAACAAAAAATATTCATACTGTAGATCTAATGCATGAAACAAAGTTTTAAAAAGTACCCTTTACTGCCACTTTTAGGCTATCTATCTATCTATCTATCTATCTATCTATCTATCTATCTATCTATCTATCTATCTATCTATTTATTTATTTATTGATCCTCCTTTGTTTTAGGTGAGGAAGCTATTCTCCCTCAAAAGATTAAGACGATTTGCAAACATGCATTAGCCTTAAAAATCGGCTGTCACGCATCCAATGGCCAAAAGCCTCGAACAGGACTCACAACACCACTCTGTTGTAAAAACATATGTAAACACAGATGACTGTACCATGTCTGTCACGCAGGGGTAACGGTGTGAAGTTTGGGCAAACTGTAGTGATGAGGAAAAAACAGTGAATAATACAGCTCTTAGTGGACTCCTTGGTGATATTTACGCTATATGTACGCTTTCAGCGGTGACAGAACCGCTTTAGAGGTGTTTTCTGACAAGTTTGTACCGCATTGAGTGTATAAAACTGAGCTTGGTCCCCGGACGGCTGAATGGAGTAGAACAATCCAGTAGGCAGAGAGTGGACGACCCAAACACGCACGGTTAGCAGACAACTATCAAACAACGGCGGCCTGACAGTGATTTAAATGAACAAATTATCTTCAGTGTTAAACAATGTGACCAAGTGAGAGGAACACCCGGGTGAGGACCGTCAGAAACACATGACAGCCAACTTTGGTTGTTGTGCGAGGCGCACCATGGCATCCCAGCCAAGGTAGGCAGACACAGCCGCAGCTAGCTGCTAGCAGCTGGGCGCTAGCTTCTGAGCCCGACAGGGTAAACTAACGTTAATTAGTCAGGTACGGCTAGCCTGCACACTAGCAGTGCACTTGACACCGTCGCAAAGTAAAGTTTTTAGTTAGAAACTCTGTGAAAGTGTCAGAGGGAAGGTAGCCTGGGTGTGGCGATTTTCTGTGGTTAATGTAAAACTGACTGGCAGGGCTTTAGCTTGATAAGCAGTTCGAGGAAGAGGTGGAATCAGCTGGAAAGAGCAGGCTGGGGGGGGGGGGGGGGGGATTTTTTTTTTTTTTTTTTTTTTTAAACCAGCTGGTCATCGGTGCTGCTGTGTTTACATCAGCTACTTCGCTTAAATGAACGATTACACTTTTACTTTTAGAGCAAACGTTGCGGCTCCTTTTATACCCTAATTTCTGTTAATCCGTCGTGTTGTTTGACTTGGATTTACTTGGATTTACTTGGATAACAGCGCAACTCAGGGTTACACTCAGTAGTTGGTGACGGAGTAGCTGTATTACTTTCATTTAACTCTATATTCCTGTCCAATCACCCCAAAAAAAAAAAGACAGGGCATGGTGACTGAGAAGGAGGCAGAGGTCACCCACTCAGTAGCATCAACATATAAGTTTGGCTCTATCGATGTGAGCAGGAGATATAACATTTAATTTATGACTTCCAGTTTGATGACAATGACATCTGTCTGTCTGCCATTCAACTACAGGACGTAATTATGCTCAACACAATGAAAACACGATCACATTCTACTATACTTAGGGTTGCAACTAATGAACGCTTTCATGATTGATTCATCTACAGGTTATTTTCTCAATTAATCATTTGGTCTGTAAAAGAGTGACAAATGCCCGTTATAATTTACCACAGCCCGAGATGATGTCTTCCTATTGCTTGTTTCATCCACCAAACAGTCAACCAAACAATACAAAAGTAGTCGGTTTACAGTTAAATAAGACAAAGAGACGCATCAAATCTTCACATTTGAGTTTTAACCAGTAAATGTTTGGAATTCTTGCTTGGAAAAAAGACAAAAATAATTAATCGGTTGTCAAAATAGTAGCATATTAATTTTCTGTCAAACGATTAAATGACCAGTCATTGCTGGTCCAGTTTAGATCTCTTGCTAACTAGGTAGGCAGAGCAATATGGGGCTTACGGCTGGCAGTCAGGAAAGAATATGGTCATCTATTGGTGACTATTTAAAAACTGAGTCTTGAATTGTTAGAGTTTTCGATGAAAATAAAAGTAGAATATTGCTTTTGATTATTCAATGGCTGTGTTGCTTTAGGTTGGTCATGCATCTCGTGAAATTCAGACTCCGTTTCATTTTCTTTTGTTCTAATTTATAGTCACTGCGTGCAAAGCGACACTGTCTTTTGTGACCTGCGTTTTCAGGAACATGGCGCATATGTTGTGATTCAATTTATCTGATAGTTACACACCCTCACAGAGATTGTCCACAATTTGTCATCAGTTTATGGAAGGAGAGCATCAAAACCTGCCAAGCATTGGTTGTTAAAAGGAAAACTTTAGTCAACTGTATGTAAATTACTAATAGTCTGGAGCAAAATGGGAGCAACTGGCATGCAATGCCAAATGTCTTTTGCAAGCAGGGGGGAAACATGTTTATCGTGTTTTATCACAATGCTTGTTATTTAGTAGAGCTGAAAAATTTAATCGACTGGTTGATTGGCAGAAAAATAAGCAACTGTTTTGATAAGCGATTAATCGTTTCATTCATTTTTCAAGCAAAAATAGTGAAGCAATGCTAAATGTTCTCAGGTTCCAGCCTCTTAGATGAGAAGATTTGCTGCTTTACTTTGTCATGTATCATTGGAAACTGAATTTTTTTTAATAATTTTTTTTTTTTTAATTTACTTTTAGTGAAACAAACTAGAGTATAACAGTTAGGTTTAGCTCTAGATTTTAGGCATGATGATATCCACAAACATAACTGATGACAGCAATGTCAGTGACCATTTCTATTTCTATTATGTTTCCACAACTTTTGAGCATTGTCAGTGGACATTTACAGCTAACAGATTGACTGTTAGTTGAATGGTCATTTTACTCTTGGACTAACAAGTGTAATGTTACATTAAATACAATCAAATTGTGTTTTTGAACATATGTTATCACTACGTTTGTTTTGATATTATCAAAGGATGTAGTAATGTGTATACAGGCACATTATATCAATATTGAGTAGAGTTACCTTCCCAGTTTCCCCTAATCCTCTATTTGTAAAAGAGTATCTTGACAAGTAATTCATCTGTATGAATGACTTTTTCACGCCTTTGTTTTCTTTTCTTATAGGCCTCTTGCATGTTACATTAAATACAAAATTTGAGCTTTACATGTTTACTAGGTCTAATAGCAAAATCTTATAATATAGAATTTAATTTTGTCAGTAAATTTAGTTCTGAGGTGTACATATTTCTGTTGTTTTTCATATTTTTATGCTTTTATTTTAAATCACATATTTAATACTGGGCTACACGGTATCAAAGGTAACGTTGTGATTTAAAGTCCATCATCAGAGGAACAAGTCAGACCGAGTTTGTATCCCCAGGGAGGTGTGTGACTGTCAAATGAAAGTCTGTAAATATTAATGTATAGCCTATCTGAGAGGGACTAACTAAATTGACATCCAGAATGATTATCTATGTGTACTAATCCATCTGTATCGGTCGTGTCTTTGTGTAATTTGTAATAGAAATCTGTGATCCTGGTCAGAGTTATACTTGTTAATTAATGGTTATTGAGCTTGGCTAGAGTTCATACATTAGTATTGTAAGTTTCCTTTGATTACTATCTCTTTTATACTGAATAGTTTTAGCTGAGACTGGGCGTGTATCCCCAAGATGCCGAAGTACTCGTAAGCAAAAAAACAGCATTAAAACATCATCGGAGCTGTCTGTGTCTTTTCGTTGGAGATTTAATGGGGGTGTTGGAAACTGTGTATAGATAGTCAAGAGAAAATTGAACCCCACTTCACAGGCTTTATATAATTTTTGGCAGCTAGCTTATTGCCACTGGTGGGTAGGGGGAAATGCTTCTTCCTTTTAAAGAAAAGCATAAAAATCAAGATTGTAGCTGTTTAAAGGTTACAATTGCCTATGTCATGAATTTAAAAGCAACTTCTCAACCCCAAAATACAACACTCATACTGACACAGTTTCCCTCTCTGTATGTAGAGGCCCTCAGGGGTCATGTCATTGTCTAAGAGGAGATAAAGACACAGATTGATTCTCTCACTTCCTCCTCTGCGATGCTGCTGAACTTTGTAAGAGTCTCTGCATCTGTAATGTTGTGTGGCCTTGTTTGTCGATCGTCTCCAAAAGTACAATGTTCTTAAAAGTTATGTTTCTTGATGTCCTTTTTGGTTGTCAGTTTTGTTAAACTCTAGAGTATCGAAAGTCACAAATACACAGTTTTTGTGTAGACAAATACCCTAGTTTTTACAAAGAATGTGGACACCAAGGAAAAAATAGCTTTTTAAGTTATTAACAAATTAAGTGTTGCATAGCTACTATGCGCAACAATGGTAAAATGAAGAACAAAATATTTGTTGTCATTGTTTAATTGTTATATTTGACATAAGTGTAATAGCTAATGTTTGTACTTTATGCACAATACTTCAACAAAGAGTGAGAATGTCACAGTTTACCTCTTTGATTTTTCATTTTATTAGGTTCCTTTACATGAAATCACAATTTTTGCCTAATCCCACCAGCAGAGGCTTGAACATGATTTTGTTGTTTCGCCCTCAGAAATGGTTTTGCGTCGGCAGTAATGGCTTTGTTAAATTTGAAAACGATGTCAAATGTGTCATACAGTTGACAAAATATCTTGTTTGACTAGGGTCTTATTCTGAAGTTAGGGTACAGTCTGCCCTGTTATAGGTCTGCCCTGTTCTGCTTTTTCTACTTCAGATTTTTTTTAAATGTTTTGTTTTTCACCCGTGGAGTTACACTTTTACATCGCTGTCAAAAATGCATGAATGCTTTGCCTCACAGGGTTGAGAGTTTCTACTTCTCTTCTGTTTGGGTTTGACCGTTTCAGTGTCAGTGCTGCCTTCTCCTGGGTTGTTCTGTGATGTGGACAGGTTGCCATTTCCTCTTTTTATTCCACAGTCAGTCTGTGTCTTATATTTTGTCATCTGTAATAGGTAAATTGGTACGCTCAGAGCTCTGTCCTTGGTTGAAGATAGTCGGGTATCTGAAGGTCTTAAAGTCTTACAAAGCATTGAATTGAGTTCCCTCAAAAAAGGCTTAAGAAGGTATGAAGAAGTCTTAAATTTCATTTACCAAGGTCTACAATTTTTATTTTCCCTTTTTTATCTTATTTTTTGTTTTTTGCCTGTCATAGGCAGTAACAATAGTTATAATTCTTTTAGTATGTGGTTGTGGACTGTCAGTAGGCATTACACACGTCTAAATTTAAAGTGGGATTGCTGTGACAGTGGATTGTGCAGCAGGAGGCGGTTTAATCCTTTATTTTGGAGTTTCAGTCAGTGCCATCAGATCTGTGGCAAACAGTGTTGCTGTCGCTAGCTTCAGTACCTAGGAAGCTCAAAAAAATCTGAATTAAAAAATAATTTTAGGCCTTATTGTCCCTGCTGGTTTTCTGACCCTGACAATGTATTCAATTGGATTTTATGTGGTATTAAAAAGGTCTCAAAAAATCTTAAATTGAATTGGGTGTTTACTCCAGAAACCCTGGATAGTACACACAGGGTAGGGCAAATAATAACTTGTTTTAAAGACAGAAAAAATGTTCTGCCAGATTGCCAACTGTGCCAGTCAGGCCGCTCAAAATAGTTGACAGTGGCCCAGAGGGCTTTGTGTTGTGCTCTCCTGTTGAATACAGTCTTCTTTTGCAGACGTAACTAATTATTCAATGGTTATAGGTTGCTCTCCGTAGCTGTTTCTAATTATGGCTAAAAGCTGCTTTTTCTGCGTCACTCATGAATCACCAGCATTTAAAGTCATAAACAAAACCTTTGTTTCATGTTTGTTTCGGAAGACCAGTCTGTAAGTTCAATACATCCACAGTATGTTGCTTTAACTCGGGGCAAAGCCGATGTAGGGCCTGTTACTGGGCAGTGCCAGTTTGTGCTGTCCTTGTAGTTTGTCCAGTCTCTCTGCTACGTTAATGAGTGAGTGCTCATCTGTTTGGCTTGGGTCCCAAATCTGTGCTGCTACTCTTGTTGCCATGGAAGCCTCCCGTTGGGGTTGCTGTCAGTGAGGATGATCAACACTTTGTTTTGGGAGGAAAATCACAAAATTTCAAAATGTAGATAAGTGTTCAGTTCACTTTAGTATATTTAAAATATTAAACAAGGTCAGAGCCCATAGTGGCAGCTGTTGTTCCAACATAATTTACTAGATTAAACAATTTTATTTATTTATTTATTTATTTTTTTGCCATTGGCATCACATCAGGACTAGTAGTTGTAATTATACACTTGATGTCTGTATGGGCTGCATGTCATCTTTGGGGACTGGAGAGAACAGATGTGAATGTTGTGGTGAATCCTCATGCCATCTGCGAGACTAATTACACTTGTCTGTAGATATGATGGGCACCCTCTTCTCCCATTAGACACTGCTGCTCTGCCCCTTCGAGTAGATAAGTCTGTGATAAAGATGCCATAATTTGTAGTCTCTAAATGTTCTGGTGTCCTCAGCCAAAACTGATTATGTCATAAGGATCGGTTACGTTCATTATTCCGGGGTTTATAAGTGTGTAAAATAATAGAACATCTAAAACAAATACAAAATACAGATATAAGGAATAGGCTGTATTGCAGTGTCTGCCACAGAGCAGAGGAGCATGTCACCAATCGTGGCGTGATGGTTGGATTTCCATTTGAATATTTAAGGTACCTACTGTATTGCTATTCCATTTAACTGGGTGATTGTATTTAGTGTTTAAGTCGAAAGGATGTACTTCCAAATGCAAACTTTCATTTAAGAGCTTTCCCTCTTTGAAATGATTTACAGTGAAGAAAGGAACCTTCTTCGCCTCCGAGCATGGGAACAGAGGAACCAAGAAACCAGCCAAGCCAAAGAACTCAACCCTGAGAATGTGCCACTCTTTGGGGAACCATACAAGGTAAATCAAGTGTATCTCGGATCTTTGTTTAAAAAAGTTTTAAAGGTTCAATACTATGAAGAACAGTTTTAAGATGCCTTAGCCTCAACACTGTCAGTGCAGTACATTCAATATTTTTATTGTCCTAAAGCTTGTGCAATGATGAATGAAGATGTAGCATGTAATAAAGAAATGCTAAAGGTTACCTCAATAATAATAATAATAATAATAATAATAATAATACTGATAAAAATATTATTATTATTACCACAAGAAAAAAATAGCAAATTATGTTAAACAGAAAAATAACGTTTTTAGACAAAGGTATGGTTTGTTCTCAGAGGTCAGTCAAAGAAAAGGATGAGAAATTGTGAAATTTGTTATTGTGCTTTTAATGGTAGTTAAATAAATTAAATGTAATGTTAATTAGCAATATAAATGTATTTACTCTAATAGTTTCCTTGATAGAGACAGTGATAGATAATGTTCTATTTGCAACTTAACTAGAAATAGCACTGTCCTATACTGCCTTATCTTTGAGTATTGGACAAATTTAACGTTTTGCAGGAGAATATCACCTGTAAATAAAAAGATAGATTATTTGATATTTTTACTTGAGAAACATGCAGAGGAGGTGGCCGGACTTTTTTTTTTTTTTTTTTTTTTTTTTTTCATGCCTTGAGTAGTGTCAACACTCTTCCTCTAAGGCTGCAGATGAAATCAGCAGTCTGCATGTAGCCTGAGAGGTAAAACCTGGGGCAGAAAAGGTCAGTGAATCACTAGCTGCTGCTCCTAAAGCGACTGCGAGTGTACAATAATAATTGAAGGAGACTTAGATGAGCTTATCACCGTTTTTACCAACTTTTCTCTTTTCTCATCGGGATTCTGGCTGCTGGACAGTCAGAGGACAATGTGTAAGAATAATTTTAGTAAGAAAATCTACCTGGAAAAAGTAAAAATCATAGTCTTGACCCCTGTAAAAGGGGACAAGACTATGATTTTTAAAAGTGAGGGGAACATATTGGTCTCATAACCTGTGGAAATTACGCCATTTTTTTGTGGATAGCAACAGAATCTTTGCTTTGAAAATCTTTTCTGCTGTCTTCTGGTGTGTATCTGTTAAGAATATGCTTTTGACAGTCTGTATGATTATGATCTTCATGGTGCTTATAAATTATGTGCAGCTAGGAAACAGTTTTCAGAGACTTAAACACTAATCAAATCTTTCTTACAATGGAAGAATTTCAGAGAAAGAAAACACCAATGAGGGCTTCATACTTGAGTGTTCATGTGCTTTCTTAAAATGTACTGTTGTTAACACCAGTGTTACTTGTTTGCTTACAACCAAGGGCTAAATTTTGTTTGGTTCAATTAGGTCTTAAAAAAAAAAGGTTTTGTAAGCTGAGATATATGTCCATTTTTAACATAGCTAAATGTTTATCCTTTCTTTTCTGTAGACAAACAAGGGGGATGAGCTTTCCAATCGAATCCAGAGGATGCTGGGCAGTTATGAAGATGTGAATAATCCCTATCCCCCGACCATCGAGCCTTTACCCATTCCTACTTATGTAACCTTCTCACAGTCAGATCAGGGTCAGCCAAACACAGATAAATCAACCAAAGCTCCATTCCACAACCAGGTCCATTACATGTCGGCCCAAAACCAGAAATTCCCCTCTAGTAACAGTTATTCCTCTCAGCCCATGAGGACGTCTGCTGCCTCTTCTCCTAACCAACAAGGACATTCATCCACTTTCTCAAAGGCTTCCTTGAACCACAGTCAGGCCAGTCATCCCCGAAACTCAGCACATCAAAAAAAGAAGAGTGAGGCCTTCTCAGATCTCAGGGAACGTGTCAGCCTTCCCCAGGAAATGTCTGCTCAGTCTCCTGATGCTAAGCCGCTACCCTTCCTACATTCCAGTAACCATGATAACACAGACACGGACACTAAAGACACCTTTGATAGACATAAGCTTCAAGAATCCTCAGATCCCCCCTCTGAGTCTGCCAGCACCATGGATGTTTCCACCTCGAACATTAAGCAGTCCCCTAAAGATGCATCTTTGCCTCAAGCCACCAAGACTAATGCACTACCCTCCCAGACCTTCCCTCCACTCCTGTCGTCTAAGCAGCCTAGCGTAGTCATGACCCAGAAGCCCACAGCCTATGTGCGACCCATGGATGGTCAGGACCAGGTGGTCAGCGAGTCACCTGAGTTAAAGCCTTCACCAGAGCCATATGTACCGCTACCGGAGTTAATAAGCAAGTCTAACCCGGGCAAAATGAAGATACTGCCACAATTTTTGGAGGTGAGCATATTATCTTAGATCTCATAACTGTAATTTATCAGGATTTGAAATCTAATATGGATTGTAAGATAAGGCAACAGTAGTTAATTGTAACTAGATACACTAATGGAAGAAATATTTTTAAGGAATAGTTTAACATTTTGGAGATTATGCTTATTCACTTTTTTGCCAAGAGTTAGATGAGAGGATCGATACCACTTATCTATCTGTGTGGTAAATACCAGGATACTGCAACAGCCAGTTAGTTTTGCTTGGCAGAAAGACTGGAAACAGAGCAAAACATGTTAATTAGTGAGCTTTAGAGGTGCTTGTAGGTGGATTTTGTTACCTTTGGACAGAGTCAGGTTAGCTGTTTTCACCTGTTTCCTGTCTTTATGCTAGGCTAACTGCTGTCTACAGCTTAATGTTTAATATAAAGATATGAGAGTGGTATCGGTCTCTGAGCAAGAAAGTGAATTTTAAAAAAAGCAGCATAGCATGAAGGTCATGAAAATAGAATAGCTAGAGGGTTATAACATGAGTCTAATTCCACCTCTGGGCTAGCCATGCCCATTCGACGGGCCCGTGTCTGGCAGGCTGAGAACATTAAACCCACAACTGTCTTGGGCTTGTGGGAAATTGTGTTCCTTGAAGGCTGCTAAAAACAATATTTCCAAAACAATTAAAAATGCTAGAATGACCTGGTAGTGAGAAAGGTTATGTTGCAGGGCTGGATTTTGAAGAATTTGCATTATAACAAGGTGAGTATGATTTTGAATTAGATTTTCTTGATTTTAGTTATGAACTTGGAAGTTATAGTTTACTTTGGCTCTGACTTCATATACAATCAATTATTTAAACACTACTACAATGTGAAATATAAAGGTAGGACCTGAAGTATAGTATGTAGTATTTACTGTTCTTTATAGTATATGAGTGATTCCTGCTTTTTTTTAAAGTAAATGATTTAGCTGTTGAAGGAATGAACGTACCTATTCAAGAACATAGATATTGTGATGTGGCGTACATAATTGTGATATATCTTGTACTACTAACAGTCTTGTGCGATGCTTCCAGGCACTGTGGGGAGATGATAGGAGAAGGGGAGTCCTCCTGATTATTTCTCAGCAGTCTTGTCTGGGCTTTGAATATACTATGATATGGGCTAAGAGGATTGTGTGTCTGCAGATCTCAGGATGTTCTCTGAAACCCTCTTTATAGTTTTGATGTTTCTGCTGGACTGTTCAGGCGTTTCAAAAGGCCTTGGACTGTCTTTGTTTTTGAGAATTTGGCTGAACTCCAGTTCAACTCTATTCATCTGTACTCTGGCACACATAAACACACACAGAACCCTTGCACCTGCAGCTCTCCACACCCCCCTTACCCTCCTGCAGCCATACAGCAGTGTTGAATGTGCTGCTGTTTTCACTGCTGGGAGTAATCCAGTGCAGGATAGCTAGGCAGTGACTCATTCCCCTATTTCTCACCAACCCTCCACTCCTTAGTGAAGTTCCACATCTGCACTAGCTCATACACAAGCCAATTTGTGTGTGTGTGTGTGTGTGTGTGTGTGTGTGTGTGTGTGTGTGTGTGTGTGTGTGTGTGTGTGTGTGTGTGTGTGTGTGTGTGTGTGTGTGTGTGTGTGTGTGTGTGTTTACAGTTAGGTTCATAATTATTGTGTACCTCCTGTACACAACCTCAGTGGATCTGATACAAAGCCATCAACATGTGATTGAAGGGGTTTAACAAAAATATCACATTAACCATTTAAGAATTAAAGACATTTTTATACATAGTCCCTCATTTTCAAAGGGCTCAAAAGTAGTTAGACAATTGACATTTGACATTAGCCACACCTGATTGCCAGCAGTGGCTTGTTCCCCTGTTATTTCATGACAAATTAAGCAGATAAAAGGTCCTGAGTTGATTCCAAATGTTGAATTTGCATTTGGTAGCTGTTCATGGGAACTCTCAATATGCAGTCCAAAGAGGTGTGGATGCAAATGAAGGAGGCTATCGTTAGGCTGGAAAAAAAACCCAAAACACACGTATCAGACAGATGGCAGAAACTTTAGGAGTGGCCAAATCAACAATTTACGTTCTTTAAAAGAAGGAATGACCTGGCAAGCTCAGCAACACAAAAAGGCCTGGAAGATCACGGAAGACAACTAAAGTGGATGGTCGCACAATTCTTTCCTTGATGAAGAAAAACCCTTCACAACATCTAGCCAGGTCAAGAACACTCTTGAGGAGGTAGGCCTATGATTGTCAGTCTACAATCAAGACACCTAATACCGAGGGTTTACCACAAGGTTCAAACCACTGATAACACCTAAGAACAGAGAGGCCAGATTAGACTTTGCCAAAAAACATCTAAAAAAGCCTGCCGAGTTCTGGGACAAGATTTTTTGGACAGATAATACCAAGATTAACAGATTAAGGTTTGACAGATTATCATCAACCAAATGCTGCAAAACTGATAGGACGGTGCTTCACATTACAGATGAATAATGAGCCAAAACATACTGCAAAAGCAACCCAAGAGCAACTGAAGGCGGCTGCAATAAATGTCTGGCAATGCATCTCAAGGGAGGAAACTCAGCATTTGGTGATGTCAATGGGTTTCAGACTTCAGGCAGTCAACGACTGCAAAGGATTTTCAGCCAAGTATTAAAAATAATCCTTATAATTATGTTGGTTTGTCCAGTTACTTTTGAGCGTCTGAAAATGAGACTATATTTAAAATGGCTTTAATTTCTAAACCGTTAGCGCAATATTTTTGTTAAACCCCTTGAATTAAAGCTGAAAGTCTACACTTTAATCACATCTTGATGTCTTTGTTACAAATCCACTGAGGTGGTTTAAAGAGACACAATTATGAAAATTGTGCAACTGTCCAAATACTTATGGACCTAACTGTATATAGTACTTTCAAAAATGTCCCCTCAACTTCCAAACCATTGAGACCATTGGTTTGGAGGTTTAAGGGACATTATTTTAACCATTATTTTGGGGAACACTGCATAACAGGGAGACGTAATGTGTTTACAGTAACTTGTTACTCCAAACACTGGTCAATATAAAGCTGTCATGGGTCAGAGAGCAGACTTCCTCGTGCAAAAAAATATTAATAAGGCATCTAGGTTACAGTTGGACTGGTGTGACCAGTGAAAGTGTTAAGTGAAGCTTAGCAGATTTTGTTTGTATAAGCAAGTAAAATAGTCAAACTCCAGAGTCCTGCACTGTGGATGCCCGGGAGTGCACAATGCATTTCATGAAACAAATCAACAAAACAGAAAACAAGCACTTTAGGGCCACTTTGCTGCACTGTTAATATCAAAACATTGATGTTTGCTGCAAATATATTACAATCCTCCATGCATTTTTGAGCACATAGTCTCATGTCTTACTCAGGTGCATAGCATGGTGCATGTGGCAAGCAGCCTGTCCTTTATGTTTTTGTGTGTGTATATTTGACTTCAGCTGCCACTGATACCTTCAACCCTGGGCTCAGCAGGACAATAAATGAGTTTTGTCACTGACTTACATAACTGCTCTGGGGGCTCATTCAATCTGACCTTATCTCAAACATTGTCCATACAGAGGGAGAAACTGAAAGAGAGGTCTGAAAACGAACTGATATATGCAAGCTGTTGAATCATTCACGCACAATATTTATCTGATGTTGGGGTTGGCCTATGCTGCTGCCTGAATCGAGGTATTGCGTCACTCATCTACTGTTTGAGGCTGTAGTCATTAGATATGTAGTGTAGGTCGCATTATAATGACAGATGTTTCTAATGTTTTTTCTACTCCATTTTATTCAGGTCTGTCTATTCTTCTTGTCTTCTCTGGACAGATACTGTGTCAGTGCTTTTAGGCGTGTAACACAAAAATGAAATTGGGCATTTTTGATATTTGCCGGGAAAAACAAGTTGTCTCAACATCTTATGCTAATCTTGGGTTTTTCTATGCTATATATATTTTCAGTTCCCTACAAATTATATGTGCATGATAAGCTGTATATCAGGTTTTAAAATCAATGACAGCTCTTGTAATACAACTGGTAATGACATTAACCATGGATAGATTAGGCGGTATGTGGGTGAGCTATGGTTGCATTGCACAACAAGAAGTGAGAAATCCGAGACTGTCGTAGACAAATCTACTGTTTGTTTTAAAGTTTTCCTCCTGTTTGGTCTTCATTTTATAATTGCATTCAGGTTTTTCAGTGGGATTCGAGAAACTTATATTTATTCTTTTCCTTTCTACAGACAAGGACAAATGAAGCTCAGTGTGTCGAGGACATCCTGAGGGTAAGACCAGCTGTTTTAAATTTTCATTTACGGTTGACTGTCACTTTCCTTAATGTAATTATGGCAAGGGCTTATTTACATGTTACATTTCAGTTCAAAACTGCTTGTTGTTTACACAAATACACATGACTACTGACTCACATATATGTAGCCCAGCCAAGTAGCATTCACATATACATGTGCACACAAATAAAGGCATTTATTTCCTAGTTTTTATAAAAATAAGTATATATAAGGACCCACGGATATAAATAAAAAAGGAAGAAGGTAGGTTAAGTGACGTTTCAAATGCAGATATCTGTTAAATTTACATCAATTACAAACTGAGCATTTTTCGTTTGCTCACAGACAAAAGAATTTAATAAACATCTAAAACAATTTTGTATTGCACAAGTGCTTTGTTACAGTAAGTAGATGTTTGGACTACCGCAGTTTGCTTTGCGTTAAAATTCAAATTATTGAAATAAGGTGGGTTCTGAATGAATGCTCTTTGGAATGAAATAGTTTTAAATAAATTTTCATAACATGCTCCCCCGCGTTGTTGAGTAACATGTTTCCTGTTGCTCAACAACCCTATGTTCTTGAGTAACTTTTTTTCAGCTTTCTTCTTCTGCTCTCTTTCTACAGTTTTTTTTTTTTTTTTAATCAGTTCTTTTCTGTGTGTTTTCGGTCACCTTACCTTACACGACTCCACTAAGTTTCCAAAGATCAGCATGTGAGCCACTGATCTGTTTCGGGGAAAGAGTGAAAAGTTACTAACTTTAAGAATGTTCAGTATTGTGACATTTCAAAATGACATTTTTATTCCTTAGTTATTTCCTCAATCATTCCAAGTCCTGTGTAACATTTTTATAATTTTGCTACATAAACCTTTTAACTATGTGGTGGCATAGCCGTAACATATGTATTTCATTTACACAAAGTTTACTTTTATTAGGTGTTTACCATGGACTCAACAAGATGCTTAATGCTGAACCTGGATTCCCCTGACAGTGCCACCTTTGGTCCTTTTATTTGATGCTGCTTTGCCCTTTATCACTCTTGTTTTAAAACAACATCAGCACCCCACATTGGCTCTGTTTATTGCAGCTCATTCAGAACATTTAGTGTGATTAGTGCTGCATTCTGATAATATTCTGCCCACCAGCGCTGAAGTTGGATGTCTGGTTTTGGTGTTTATTTTTCGTTGAAGGATTTTTGCTATTTTCCTGTGAGCCCTTTTATCCACAAGTTGTTTCCATCCATAGGATTAACAACACAGGTACTGCTTGCTTTTTTTCACAATTCTCAGCAAACCCCTGAAATATTTGCTTATGAAAAGTGACATTTGTTTGGACATGCTAGAACCAGTTTGGCTAGTACCAAGTGCCATGCCAGGTTCTCAGTTACTAATGTCCCTTGTTTTGGCGATTTTGCTTTTTGTTTAAACTGTTTTGTTCTATCAATATGAAGTTTTTTGTAAGAGGTAAACATTATATCACATCGTAGAGAAACTTTATTATGGTAAAAGTCTTCCGCCATAACGTCTAGGACTATGCAGCAGAAGTCAAGGTTCCCAAGACCAGGTTTTCCCACACATCAATCAAAGGTTTTAGTGATCCTTCCCCCTCTGTATCTTGTTTGTAGCTGACAATAGTAGAACACAGCATGATCTCCTGCTGCTGTAGCCCTTTCACATTAAGGTTTGATGTTAGGTGCATTCAGATAACTCATCACCTCTGTACTTTTTCCTCTTCTCATTAGTATGAAGAAGTCTGGGCATTCTCATTAATTAGCTGCTTTCACCAATAGAAATTCCAATGACTGCATCTTGTTTACAGTATTCCTTGTAAAGTCAAGATACTGAATGAAAATCCCAGGAGGTAAAAATTGCTTCGATTGTGCATCTTGCTGATTCAGTTGTGTAGTTAAACAGTATCTGAACTTCTGGTGCTGTTTACATGCCTGTATTTAGTTGCGGACACATGACTTGATGTTTAGAGAAGCTAGTCTTGTGTGTGTGTAATATGTATCTGACAAAGTGGCCATAGAAATGTAATGTGTATGTATATTGCATAGTATACAAATTATAATGCATATTAAATGCATCACATTTGCACAGTGAGATGATATGCCATTTTGCATTTATTCAGGTCTTTGCTCGGTTTACATGAAAGTTACATAAATGTTTGTGCTTTACTTGAGTTTTTGCTGATTTATGTTGAGCTATGAAATTATCTTAAAAGAAAAGTTTATTTATTCAGATAAAGTAACAAGAAAAAAGTGATTTGATTTTTTTTTTTTTTTTTTTTTTTTTCTCTTATAGAAACAAAAATGATAAGTGTTACTTTAAATGTTAAATTTTAGGTTCTCATTTGGTTTAAGTTGCATAGAAAAGGATCTGTTATATCCACACTATATCAGTAATGCGTATGGGGACAGTATAACCGGAATTTTATTTTTTATTTTTTATTTTTTTCAACTGGAGAGGAAAGACTCCAACCCGAGTGCACCTGCAAGCAATAATGTTTGTTTCATATAGAGTGGCACCTTTTTTGTAGTTGGGCTGTGCTGGTAGGGTCCTACTACATATCACACTCTTTATTCCCCTCCACAGGAGATGACCCACTCGTGGCCCCCTCTACTGACAGCTATACACACACCTACCACAGATGAACCCTCCAAGTCCCCGTTCGCAGCCAAGGTAAGAGTTTAAAGGTTGAGAATTATCACAATCTGTCTTGATTTTATGCTCACTACCCACGTGTACAAAAAAGGACCGTTCTTAGTTGCACTAGTCCTCCTTGCCAAACTTGCCCTGCATCATTAGCTTGCCAGTTGAAGGTCACTGTAAGAGAGAACGGAGAACTATATCCCAATTATTGTGAAACACTAAAACATAGTTTCATTATTTCAGACGTAGGTAATGCCATGCTTCAATTAGGTCCAAGCTAACCGAATCCAGTGGGTGTAATTATGGCCTCTTTAGCACAAAATTTCCAGATTCTTCCAAACAATGTCAATTTTTGTGGTGTTGTGGAGGAATACTTACTGATAGTTGTCTGTAGGATTTGGTGCCAGAACCAGTGTGCTAGGAACACTGCAGCTGTGCAGTTGCCTTCCCCATTATCAGATAATATACTAAGCACCTTCATGCTTCCCAAGGATGAACCCTTTCCATTTTGGTCCCTCAGTGAGCCTTCCACTTCTGTCAACCTCAGGGGACACTTGTCAGCTGCACAACAAATGGACACATGTACTGCATTGCTGAATTTTGATTACATTTGCTGTGGATACTCATAGTACACAGATAGTGTTTTTGCTGACCCCCTGACCCTAATTTTAAAAATTTACAATTTGAATTTTGAACATACTCCACCCTGAAGTCAAAATTTGAAATGTTCACTTCAGGGAGGAGAAGTATCAGTTAAAATAAGTTAGAATTAGTCACTGAACTTGAAAAGATATGGTAATCTGCGTTAGATAACGAGATGTCATTTTAGTGGGGACCTTAATGTTCACAAGTGATAAACCCTTTTGATTTGAATGACCTAATATCTTTATTTTTCACCACCCTCAGTTCAAATTTTTCATCACCTCACGACTGATAAAGCAGGATATAAGGCTGTAACTAAAAACATCTTCAGTGTCGTTTATTAAAGATTGATGCGCATATACAGTACCAGTTATTATACAGGTTATCAGTTTAGTGTGAATGTAGCTGCAAATGTACAAACCTAAATCATGCAAATGTATGACTCAGATTAAAGCCTGTTTTTTTTTTTTTGGTTTTTTTTTGTTTGTTTTTGTTTTGTTTTTTCTGTCTTCACAGGAGGCAGCACATGTCTCTTCATGTCCGGAACAAAGTGAGTAATCAGGGAAGGAAGTACAGCTCAGACAGAGAACAAGGATGAACGTCATAGGAAAAAAAAGAATAGTTAGGTAGAAATGATAGATGACTGGTATTCAATCACAGAAAATCAACATTGACATTGTTATGTCTGTAGATGTTGGTAGCAGGCAGACTGATCTGTCATCATGAAACGTGTGCTCCACAGCCTGTAGATATACTTGTAGCTTTAATCATCATTGGTGAAAGTTGGTGTGACCTAAAGATCACCATCCCTTCTTTTCTCTTTTCTATCTTGTCTTCAACTTTTAATGCTCATGGAATTAAAGCAGCATCTCTCTGGTAGCATCTGTCCTTTTTTTTTTTTTTTTCTTCCTACAAAGCAATGCTTCTATGGAAACTTGAACATCCAGTGTGCCCTATTCTGTGAACTGACCACAAAATGCCAGAGGAGAGAAACAACCCCACAATTTTATCTCAAATTAATCTCAGCTAAGAGAAAGAGACAAGCATGAAGCAGAGAGGAAGAGTGAACTCTCACTATGCTCTTTTCCCTTTACTGATGTATAATTGTTACGAATTTTACTATCCTTCATTTTCAGCCACTCCTGTTTTTTTTGTTTTTTTTGTTTCAGCAATACCTTATTTTCCTCAGTCGCTCCCTGTACCTATTTTTCAGTTCATTCATTTTTCTCACGTTATCTTATTTATCCATTGACCTTGAGTGCTTCTGGCATCAGAAAATGAGTTAGAACTTCTGTTATTAGTCCCCCAGCTGCTTGACTACCGGCTAGAAAATAAGTTCACAAGGGGGTGCTCTGTTTTACCAACATAAACAAACAGTAGTGCATATTGTATAGTGCAATACAGAAGCTCATGTTTTGTTAATACATTGGCCACCATAAGTGTAAATTCCACAGTGTAAGACATGAGCTTTAAAAGCCAAACTCAAGTCAGTCAGTTGTTTCAGTCAGTGCAATATTACACTTTCATAAAATAAATTAAATTCATATCAAGTGATCCTGTCTGCTTGACCAGTTATTACATTTTAGCCAAGGTTTAAACATTAAGTTTTGTAGCTACAATGGCTAATCTAATGCATGACAAAAATAGTGTGTACGCTGTGTGCTCTATTTAAAATTACATTGAGCAAGAAAAGTTTTTGTGCAACAGGTGCAGAATTTAGGAATGTCTGGAGTTTGGGAAATGCTAACAGAACATTTTAGGAACAGGTCACTGTGTTATTGTAAGCTGATCAAAGACTGCAAATGTACTGAACTGTAGAAATGAATCACCAAACTGATCTCTTTGACATGAATGATGTGGATAACCTGATTTATTCAAAATTTTACTTACTTAATAAGGTGCAGTAACCGCTTTATAATATTTGCTCCTAGGGATGTAGTCGTACATCATTTCCATTGGTTTCCTTTTTACAACAGTGATACATTAGACTTTATGTTGAAATAGATTGCGTTGTTTTACTTCTAGTTCATGTAAAGCATGCAATTCTGTAATTTTAAATCAATTAGAAAGCATCACTGTTGACAGCAGATTAGTTAGCCCCTGGTTAAGCAGTCAGGTTTTTGTTTAAAAAAAAAAGCTCAGCTATAGTGTAAAGGTGCCAGATCCACATTCCTTTTGAGTGACATGCACTTATTTTTTTTGTTTTGTTTGTTTCTTTCCAGAAAGCTGTGAATCCTCTCCTCCTCCTACAGATCCACCCCAGCTCAACCAGCAGAGCTCCTCATCGTAAGTGACTTGGCTCCTCTAAAGAACATTTTTTTTGCTGTCATTTTAAAACATAACAGAAGATGTGCAACTGAAGTGTCAGTTGCAACCACAAGGACCACTGAAATTGAGAGAGACTGCTGCATACTTGTAGCTTCCATGCAGGTGGCATGACTTCGTTAGGGCTTTATCAAGGCTTCTGACATGATGGCGCTGACATAGTTTATGCAGGCTGTTTACAACCAGCCATTCATAATCACCTGATCATGCAGTCTGCTGTGAATTAAACTAGTTCGCATATCAAAGGAACATTTTACACATCACACAATCAGAAAATGTTACACAGAAGGAAAAGCATTACAAATATTTTTATAAAAACTGATCTAGAATTATCAAAATGAAAAACCCGATAACCAACATTTTCCCCATTGGCTTCTTCTTTGCAGGTAATGTTTGCCAAATGCACTTTTTTCCAGCAAAGTGTGGGCATGTAGGCAACAGTGTTATATGTTATTTTATTACAATGACAATTATTGTGGTGTGTGTGTGTGCGTGTGCGCGTGTGCGTGTGCGTGTGCTTATGCGTGCCTGTGTGCGTGCACGCATTGGGGGGGGGTGTTTTGGGTGGTGTGTGCTGCAGTTCATTTGAAGTAGCACATTCCAGTGGGGTAGAGTCTGCCAGCTCCAGCGACTCAGAGAGTAGCTCAAGGTCAGAGTCAGACAGTGAAAGCACCACAGAGGAGCCACCTGAACCCCCAGTGAGCAGCTCAATTAAAACGGAGGTAATTTGCTGCTTGTCCCCTTTGTATATCTATACTTATTGATAAAAGGACTCATGAACATGCATTTTCTGAACTGTTTCCTTTTGCTCTTCCTCATTTCTTTGAATCACAATGTTTGTGTCTTTTCGTAGCCTGATGCTCCAGCAGTGAGCCATGGTGATTGGCAGTTGGGGAACTGGATCAGGTCCAACCAACAGAACTCGAGCACTGAAAGTCAAGGCGGTATTCATGTCTCCGGGAGCACCACTCACAAACAGCTACTGCCCATTCAAAGCTCCAGGCACTCCAGTGTAGAGGTGGCCGACCCCAGCAGGGAGTCCAAGCCTCAGCCCCCTTCTCACCAAAAAGAGCTCAGTGACAACTTTGCCAAACCCCAGCAGTTCAGAGAAAGCCATCAGGACAACGGTTACCAGCAGAGGAGCCAAATTTCCACCGTTGATTTCAGGAAGCTGTCATGCAACACGCACTCCTCAAAACCAGCAAAGGAAAGCTGCCCAGATCACAGAGAAGCAGCTGTCACTAAGTGTGAGGAAGTTGTAGCCACAAGAGACAAAGACCCATGTTTCACAGATAGGCCCAAGGTAAAGACGAAAACAAGATATTGCAAGAAAAGCAAGGACAGCAGTGACTCTAAGCAAGATAGTAAAAGGACTTCTAAACACACGTCTCTTGACAAGCGGAAGACCGGATCAGAACCTGGAGTTACACTGGTCCTGTATGGTCATTGTCCATCTTGCGGTGTGAGATATCCAAACCCCTGCTCCTGCCCCACCCAGAGTCCTGCTCAGCCTGACCAGTTGTCTCCTGCCCCACCGGTAAGAATCAGTTGTAGCAAACCCAAGGCAGGGAAAACCTGCCAGAAGGGCACCAAGAAGCCTCACAAAACAACCCACAAGCCCTTGGAGAAGACTGGGCCTACAGCCAAGGGTTCTCGGGACCACCACAGGCCTCCTAGATCCCTGCTGGTGAAGATCAATCTAAGTTTGCTCTCAAGAGTTCCCCAGAAGTCCGGCAACCACCAGGAGATACCCAGCAATGCAAAGAGATCAGCACTGTTTATAGAGCAAGATGGAGAGACCACTGATGCTTCTACAATACACAAACGCAGCAAAACCAGCAAAAAGAGCATACCTCCAAATGTGAGAAATCTGAGTGTCAAGGGCTGTTCTACTCAGCATACATTTACATAATCAAAGTCCTATTTTTTTTTTTTTTTTTTTTTCAATGTGTGATTTGTTTTCTTCTAGGTTGAGGTAGACAATAAAACTCTCCCGAGGAAGAAACAGAGGCTGGAAAGCGAGAATACCTCATCAGTTCATGTTTCTATCAAACTTGAGTAGGTCCCCAAAATCAGAGGCACCCCTTACTTGTTCTGACCAGGGACAACATTACCTTCTTTTGAATTAAATGTCATTTTATTGTGGCTATGTGTGAGTCAGTTCAGTCAGATCACACAAGCTCTCTGATCTTGTCTACAGAAGTTCCAGTAATCCAGCAGAGGACCGGGAGAGAAAGAAGGCCAAGAAAAAGCCAATATCTCTGCAGCACCCTGCAACACCCAAAGACACTGCTATAGACTCAAAGTTACGCAAACGCTGTTCTGGAGAGACCAAAGAGTCCAGTAAGGAGGCTGTAAAGAGCAAGGACTCCTGCAAGCACAAGAAGAAGAATGTAAAACACACAGAGCACCCAGACTCTGGAAAGGTAACTGTCCAGACATAAGCACCTCGATTATGAATATTAGGTTAGTGCATTGCATCATTTCCCTAGACAAGTTCTGCAGGTTGTAATAGTTTTAGTGAATGTTACTAGTTAAGAGGCATATTAAATAACTTTTTCAGGACAATTATTACATGAAAAGAGAAACCATTCAAATTTTAACCAAACGTCTGCCCCTCCAATCCTAGCAGAAGCCTCCAAAGAGCAGCCTCGCAGTCCCATCATCTTCACAGTCCAACAAGGAAGTTTTGATCAACAGGCCCTTGCTCAGGTTTGAAGACAGGTAAGAGTCCTTTCTGTGGAGCTGCTGTGCTAAATTGCATTTTTTAATTTGTATCCATGTCTCCTGAAACCTGCTGGTCCAGGGAACTAGCTGGGTTTTCTCCACAAAACTCCTATTCTTCCTCTATTTCCAGACTTCTTCTGGGTGTGTCTGTTTTCTTATGAGGAAAGAAAATCCCCAGAACAGAGACAGTTCTGAGATCATAACCCCAGATTTGTAAAAGACGGAGTTGTTTTTTTCATCCGTGTACCAAAACCTTTGACAATGAATAGTTGATGATAGTTGGTGCCACCTACTTAATGGAAACTCCGAGCATGCTAGGACAGCCCTCCTGTTGCCCTAAAAACTATGGCACGAAGTGGAATGCCTGTCAAAGTACGAGTGTGCGTGCATCACACTAATCATTTTAAACCATGTTTTCACAATGAAATGCCCAATAGACGTGGGCACAGGTCTCCCTTTTTTTTTTTTTTCGGTGGGAAAGCCCTGAACTCTTCTGTAGGGAGTGGGGAGGAAATGAAAAGAGCATTGCCATGGCATGGTCACATTTAAAAAATTGTATTGTAGTAGTCAACTATGTTTGCAGGAGAAATTCTTTTTGCCTTTTTTAAAGTAAATTTCCTTCATTGTTTGTTAAGTTTATTTTTCAGCTAAGACTTTAGTAAATTAGGTCCCAAAAAAAATCAGATGCTGCTCAGGAGTTGGTAAGTGACATATTAATCAGGAAGTTACTGCTAAGATGACTCAGTAAGTGCAATTCAAAGTATTTCCTGTGATTTTTTTTTTAATCAATTTTTTGCTACAGTTTTAATGTAGAATGGAGTGCTTACTTACAACAACTTAAATTGTGTTATGAATTGTTAGTTGTATATTATTGTTACTCATCTAACACTGTTTCTTTCACCTGCAGGCAGTATCCAGTGAAGCATTACATAAAGGAGGCCAAAAGACTGAAGCACAAAGCAGATGCAGAGGTAGGTTTCTCTTTTTGTTTGTTCATTTTGAATTCATTTTCTGAAATGTACTGCAGTCTAAACAGTACTTTTAAGTGAATAATAACCAAACTGTATTTGTCTGTTGGGCTCTCTCTGTAGTCAGATAAGCTCAGTAAAGCATTCAACTACCTGGATGCGGCCATGTACTTTGTTGAGAGTGGCATTGCCATGGAGAAAGATCCACAGATTTCAATGTCTTCCTACACGATGTTTGCAGAGACAGTGGAACTCCTCAAGTGAGAACCCACTTTCATCATACATTATCTCTATTTTAAGTAGTTTAGTAATTATTAGTTTGCATGTTTGCAAACCCATAGAGTGTAGGTTAGGCATTTCCACCTTCTTGTGGTCACTTATATTGAAATGTTTTTCTATATCCAAGTTAAATTTCAGGCCATAACATGAAGGTTTTGGCTCCATAACTGATTTTGATTCGTGCATTAGTTTTACTGCCACATTTTCCGCTCACACAGGTTTGTGCTGAAACTTAAAAACTCAGTGGACCCCTCTGCTCCACCCTCAGAAAAGGACTTTTTAGCTTTATGGTAAGGTGTAGATGATGCTTTATGTGCTGTTTCTCCACACATCAGAATGTCTAATGAGGTGCCCCTAACATTACTGGTTATATTACTGGAGATTGATTTAACTCAAGAGGTCTTTGTGGAGGCTGTAGTATGTGGTGCATTTTAGTTATATTGCAATCTATTGAAAAGTTGCTAAAACAGTAGGAATAACAGCAAATCGTATGTGCCAGTTAAATCTGCTAGTTAGTAGGTGACACTGTCTGTGTAGCACTTACAGTATTTAGATGGGCCATTTTAAAGAACTAATTTTAATGTCCATTACTCATTGAGTCATGATGAGTTTGTCAAACTGGATTTGAAACATAAAGTTGTTTTTTAATTTTTTTGTTTGCACTTGTACTGGCATTAATTTTTTGTCCAGTTGGAGAATATTTTTTCCCACACAGTTGAATATGTTTTCTTTCTTAGCATTGCTCATGCTGCACATGAACACAAACTCAAAGAGTAAATGTGACTATGTAGTGTAGATATTGAAAATGAATGTAATATTAATAAACATGGTTTGGGGTTAGGGATAGCTTTAAAAACAAAATTTGAGAATGACTTAATGAGGTGCACATACAGCTAATAGAAAGACAGTGTTCACTAGTCTGTTCTTTGTTCTCTTTAATGAATCATGTGAATCATGAATTGTTTAATAAAATTTAATTGTGTCTTGCAGTTTGAAGTGCCAGTCTCTCCTGCAGATGGCCATGTTTCGCCACAAACACAAAACTGCACTCAAGTATTCAAAGACACTCACTGATCACTTCACTGTAAGTATTAGGATATTACCAACATTACTAAATGCCAGTGTAAATGTTGAATTTTTAATAAACAAAAATGTTAATTAAGCAGTTGTACTCTGGTGGAAAAGTAGCGCCTATGTATAGTATCGATACACAAGTTACAGTCAATATTTTGTTTTGCCAATGAAATTTCCTTTTCAGAACTCTGTTCAGGCAACACATGATCCTTCTTTCTGCACATCAAAGTAAGTCATGTAGTTTCTATGTTACATTCACCGTTGGCATACTGCACAAAGATATCATAGATATAGTGTGTCAAAGTCCACATCTGATTAATACACCCCTCTTTACTGTATCTGTCTCCCTCCTTACCTCCCTCGCCTTTTTAGAGTCGCAGACACCCCGTCCCCCATGCCCGACATGCCATCTCCAGCCAACACCTCCACCAGCTCAGGTCCCGGCTCCAACCACAGTGGTGGCGGGTTGATTGGGGGCCCTGTCGGCAAGACTGTGGCAGTTCCCCAGGACATCGAACAAGTGGCATTCACCTATCTCAACATCACTACGTTATTCTTGAGCGCTCACGACATCTGGGAGCAGGCGGAGGAGCTGGCACACAAAGGCAGCGGTAAGAATGGATGGAAAAGAGACAGTGTTACATGTCTGTGGTGCGGATACATCGGTTTGTATGTGTAGACATGTACAGTATTGAGTGCTGACCAAACTTGTAAACTAAATTTAAATGTTTTTGTCAGAATTTTAAGATGAGACCTACATGAATCTCAAAAACCTCTTGATATTTGCAGTGACATGGCCTTAATTTAAAATGGAGTAAATTAGGATTTTTTTTAAAGTGATCCACAAAATAAATGCTCTGTGACCCTCCAAATTACTAAGGTGTATTTAAATTAAAACCAGAAATCTAAATGAACTCAGCAATGTCAAAAATTGTTTGTCTAGATGGATCTAGTGGTAATAATTGACTGTATTGAAGTTCTTCTTCTAATTGAATATCAATGAAGAACAGTACAAACAAGAGTTACATTTTTCCAGTTAACTAACGTTTTTAATGTGTGTTTTAGGTATGCTGACAGAGCTGGACACAGTTTTGGGCCCATTGAGCCTAACTTCAACTATGAGCTCTATGGTCCATTATACAAGACAGGGTGTCTACTGGCTGAGGCTGGACAGCCAAAAGGTAAAGTGACCGACAACCTGCTGTCACTGCTGGATAGCCGCAACCCCTTTGTGCTGCTTCTCCAAACTTTACTTCACTTCAGCGTGTTTAACCGTGATACCGACCTGAACTGCCCCTCAGGCTTGTTTTTTTTTCTTTTTTCTTCTTTATGTAACATGGACATCTCTTCAAAAAGTCAGACACGGATGTCATCTCATGTTTGTTTTTAAGGCTAGATTTGGAATTTCCCAGAAAGGATACCACACTAATCACTGCACTTGTTATTTATTCTTTTCTCTCGTGTTCACTTTTCTCTCTCTCTCTGGCACTCTAACAAAAAAAAAACATGGGCTTCATCTGCTGTAATTTACACGTTTCATGTCTTCGAAGATTTAAGGTGCCTCCTTGTTCCTGTATCAGCTGATGTCATGGAATTATTTGCAAATCAGGGCTTTATTCAAGAGTGACCTTAACTAAATTTGGATGGAAGTACATCAAATATAACCAAAAGTGCCATTTGGTGGTGGTGGGGGGTGCAAGCAATGACACAGATCACTTATTTATTATTCTTATTATCACACCTTGATTAACATACATTTGACTTCTGATTGGGCAGTTATCACAGGACCTGTATGAAATGACCTGAAAAACTAAAGGCACTTAAATCATTGTTCAGAAGTATCATAATATCATAAATAGAATAATGACGTCACAACTTTGGTAACAAATTTTATTTCATTTCTCTTATAAAAAGAGATTTAAGTTTCCCTGTTTCAGTCTGAAAGATTGGTTTCTATCACTAAGTGACACATTTTATGAATTCTATATTTTGGATGGATTCTACATATTTTTTTAAAAGCCACCATTTCTTTCTCCCACAACAGGATAACCCATGAGCTTATTCCTTGATGGCATCTATGCTTTCAGGTTTTCAAATTAGTGTTGTCAGGTTGAAACACATTTCTCGTGCATTAATAAGGATAAACAGAAATGTGCCATACTGTTAATGAGACAAAATACATATTGGATGTAGGATGAATAATGTATCGATTATTGAGACTAAGATACATCTGGACACATTCAAATCAAATCCCACATATGAAAAATTAGATGATAAAGCAAAGCAGGGAAGGCTCTTTTAATTAAGGGCATTTAATTAACTATTGTCTTTTAGGTCTTAACTTTCTGCTCCTGTATGAAGTTTAGTTTGCTTCTTGACTCTCGTTTGTGTCGGAGTGACTGACGGTAGAACATTTCTGAGACGTGACAGACCGGTGACTCATGTTTCTTATTTGAAATGGTTTTGATAGTATGGTTGATGGCTGAAGCTCCGGGTCGCGGCCTTTTTCTGGCCGTAGTAGTGTTGCTGGTAACGTCTAAGAGTGTGACCAGTTTTTTTTTCTGTCCAAAGCTGCCTTGATTATTTTTCTCATCATCCTGCTACAGAATTTGCACTTGTGCCCTCCTTCCAATGAAAATTATACGAGCATCAAAGAAAAGTAACCATCTTAAAGGATAGGTTCACTTTTTTTTTTTCTTTTCCAAGTTTGTCTTAAAACGATTCTCACATCATTCCTCCTGTCCATACCGGCTGTGAAGAGATCCCTTTGTAAAGCATTGTAAGTGATGATTGACAAAGTCCACAGTCATCCCTCTGTGTAAAAAGTGCATCCCAAAGATCAACCAAAGCTATTAGGAGACTTTAGCATTCTGAGTTCAACAAACCAAGGAGGGTATTTTCTAAAGTTAGAGCAATATTGGTAATAAAATCCCGCTTTGTGTTTCTAAGTCTTGCTGAGACACGACAGGGGGACAGACCACTAAAGGGAAGTTTTGTGCTAAAAGGACTGCAAATTTTGAAAATACGCACTTGATTTGCCTAACTTATACTGCTGAACCTCTACGTTAGTGTCAGCTGAACTTGAACATTTTTTGTTTTTGTTTTTGTATTTTACATAGAAAGAAGACTGGATATTTCACAGTAAAACTGCTTTAGGAAGGGTTCTCCTTGCAGTTGGTATGAGCAGAAGGAATGATTACAGCGACCAATAACCCTTTCAATGTACATACAGGCATTTCGGTATTCTTTTAAGATAGAATTTGAAAAAAACCGAACCTGTCCTTAACCACAGATGTGTCTTGCAAGAACAAAAAAGAGGGAATAATTTTACATCCCTGACTTTCCGTACGTATAGTGATGGATTTATTGGTTTGCATTGGCCGCCTGTGTCAGTTGGAGTTACCTTGTGACTATAGTGGGACTAACACAATCATTTAACTGATAAGAAACTACAGTAGCGTTCCCTTTTAATTGTTTTTGCACCAGTAAGCTGCTTTCCTACATGTTTCCCACACTTTAGAGATGCAAATGTTTCCTACATCAGTGAGGGTAGAATAAATGGCCAACTATAGCTTACTTTAAAAGAAAAAAAAAAAAAGAAAAAAAAAGCACTTTTGTGAGTATTTGTAGTTAATTTCAGTGCGCTATTGTTCAGAAAGAACATCACGTTCGCGGGGCTGGCAGGACTGTGCTAGTCTTTACTCTTGTTTATTGTAACTTTGATTCTAAGCAATAAAACATCAGTTTTGTTGGCTCAAAATTTGAGTGAGTTGTTGACATAGTTACCCTGTGATAACTATGTCAACAACTCACACATAGTTATCACAGGGTCTTATTGATACAATGGGGGTTATAAAAATAATCAGCATGAAATAGTGATTCAAGAAAAGAAACATTGGTTTAGATTAGCGCATTATAATAGAGCATTCCTTGAAATGAGTGCGACTGGGTTTTGAAATTTTTTGGCTTGTCAATTCAGTTGGTGTGCGTGTGCAATTACACGCTGAAAGGGCTGAACAAGGACCACAAAGTGTTCCTAAATTTATTTTCTCATATTAATGATACAGTGGTATTTTTTAAGTAAGAAGCAAGTATACTGGTGCCATGGAATTAGGGATTATTTTTACATACAGATCATTAGCAGGCTGCTATAGTATTGATCTTTAACACGGATGTCTACACTGGACACAAAGTGAAAATGCAAAAATTTTGGCATTTGACATTCATAAATAGTTCAATTTAATCTTTTTTTTTTTTTTTTTTTTGGATGTTCTTGGGTCTTGTCTTTCCAACCTGTGGCTTTATTTTCATTATCCTTGGGTGTTGGTGCTTCGTTTAAGAATTACTCTGAAGCAAGTTTACACTTCCTGTCCAAATTATTATTTACCAGAAAAATGTTCAGAAAGGTTTTTGAAGGATGCGTTTTTCCTTTTGTGAAATATGTAAAGAATTTGTGTTGCAGTGTACACAGATGAATAAACACTGGAAATTAATTAATTGTTGTTTATTCTTTTATTTTTTTTTTTTTTTTACACAATTTCATATTTGGTGGTAAAAGTTGTAAGATAACACATACAGAGAATTACATGTACAACATTTCTGAATTACTCTGCACATGTATCACAATTATTGCTGCAGACATCAAAATAATAACTGTTGCACTTCAAAAATGGAAGTGCAACACAGGGAAATTAAGTTTCACAGTTTAATACATCATTGCTATTGGTGTATTACAATATATACAATACTGTTTAATCTTATAAAACTCTGGAGACTTTTAATCTACATTACTGATTTGGGTTTTTTTTGTTTTTTTTAAAATTAAATTGTATAAAACTTGAATGAGGGTTTATGTGTCTGACTCTCCTGCGAAGTTGGGGTTGGTGAAAGCGGGCTGCAATAGAAGAATGACACAACTTAGCATTACCACTCCCATAAAATCTGAACCATCTTTCCTTCCCCAACCATAAGAGACTAATCAATAACTTACCACATCGATCGTACTGGTTGTTCTTGTGGGCAGGCTCAGGCCGCTCAGTTTATAACCCCGGACACTGAAGACATAGTACAGGAGTCCAGCGATCAAGCTGAAAATCACGATGGCTGCGATGACAGCACCAGCTATCACCCCTCCATCTGTACAAAGAGAGATACAGCAGATGTGTCGGCAGGGCTTTGAACAGATGTGCAACAATTTCTGAAGCTTTATAATTTTCAAACATGCCATTAGTTGTACATCTGGAACACTGGTAAAAATTAACAATATTATAAGAGTCTACAGCCATGTTTGTGGCTCCGTGAGGCTGCACTAAGGCACAGCATTGCTTTGAGCTAAATGATGACGATGACAATGCTAAGATGCGGATGTTTAGCAGGTATAAAGTTTACCATGTTCAACACCTTAGTGTGGCGTTTTAGCGTGCTAACATTTGCTAATTTAAACGTAAAGTAAAGCTGACGCCGATGAGACTTTCATTGGTTAGTTTTGCAAGCATTTGGTCATAGAGGGTCCGTCCCTGTACCCACACAAGTGCCCGTTAAGACTGCGTCCCGTCACGCCCACAAATACAAATACTGAACATGGCACAGTCGAGCTCAGGTCGAGAAATAAGTCGGATCAACTGTACAGTTTTACAGTTAGAATCAGATGACAGATTAAGAGAGGAGGTATACAAAGCGGTTAAATGAAGTCATCTAAAAGCATAGTGGTCTTATAATATTTGTATGTATTTCTCGAAGTCTTTGATAAAACATTCACGCCAAAGATAACATGTCATAAACTTAAACTTTAAACTAAATCTGTTTATTATTGTCATCATGCACATCAAATGCAGGTTGAGTGAACTGTGTTGGTTATGTTCAGAAACGCGAAAATTTGCCCTATTACTTTGGCGGTGCGTGAGCGCGCACTTAAGTGCTCAAGACCGCAGGTGGGGGGTTTTTGGACAGACCAGACAAATGTATTGGACAAATTGGAATTTTGGCCTGATGGTGGCGCTAGGCGGAAAGTCAGGGGATCAGCAAAGTCATAGGATTCATCCTCTGGGGATCATGGATGTCTGAGTAAAATTTCATGGCAATCCATCCAATAGTTGTTGAGACATGCTAGTCTGGACCAAAGTGGTGGACCATCCAACAGACCAACATTGCCATCCATGGAGCCACACCACTGGAATGGCTAAAAATAAAGTAATGCATGCAGGCCTAAAGGTAACGCACAAATTGTAAGGAAATTGTATTTGGTACTAAATCTCACTTACGGTTGACACCTGGACCTTCTGTGGGGAAAATAGGATTACCGCCTTCATCTGTTGTATAGTCTGAAAGAGTTTCACAAGGAGAAGCTGTTAGTCTGCTGCCAATCATATCCCGGTTCAAATCTTTACTGCCACATTTTCTTTATTAATTCCTCAGAGCTTTGAAAACCCAAATGAAAGCTGCAGAAATGAAGTCCCAGCTTCTTGTATTTCATCAGAATATACAAAAATCCTTTAAATCCTTACACTGGTGGTGGCGGCATGCAAAACCTCTCTTCTGCAGGCAGTTGTTGTCATTCCAGCGTCCATCATCATACATCTCCACACAGTCCTCCTCATCCACGTCCCCGGGGTGAAAGGCTGTATTGGGCTCACCGGGAGCCCAGTTTAGGAAGCCCAGAGATGTCTTATCTGTCCAGCCCCAGCCAACTGAAAAACCAAACCTAAAAGGTTCTAGCAAGTATGTGTAATCCTTAATCTACTTCAAAGCTGTTTTCAAGCCACTGTCCATGAAGTCCTATGAAAAAAACCTTGGTATCATTGTCCATTTCTACACTCACAGTTGCGGTCCCTGGTGAGTCCAATCCAGATGTGGTGACGTTTGGTGTAGTTGAGGTTCCTGATGAACTCCACCTCCGCTCTGCTGTGGATGGACACCAGCTCTGCCCTGACCGACTGGCAGTAGTGTCGCGAGTCCGGCCAGGAGAAGCCCTCTTTACTGTTGTACACATAGTAACAGTAGCGGCCATAGGGGATCCAGAGAGGCAGGCACTTCCCATCACCAGGGGCGGGAGTCGGCGGCGGTTTCACTGAGAGATGATATAAGTTACATCATCAACAACGCTTCAAGTGTTAGACTGAAGCTAAATGAATGCTTTTTTGGTGTGAAACATAATGGATCATGGGTCTAAAACAAAGACTAGAGAAAACCAGTCGCGAAGAAAAGGGAAGAAAAAGCAAAGGTCAATTCAGTTGTCAGTATGAGTTGTACCTGAGGAGATCTTGCAAATGTAGGGTTTAGCCTGATCACACTTGGTGTCGTTCCAGGTCCCATGGATGATACGTGAAGCGTGCATACTCACGCAACCCTCGTCCTTGATGTTGCTGGGCTCTCCTGGTCCCCACTGAGTGAAAAACACTGGCCAGCCATCAGTCCACGTGTAGGAGCCATCATCCTGCGGTACAAGACGATATGAGCCTGGGTCCGTTCAACAAAATAAAGGTATTTTCCCAATTTCCCCTACGAAGTCTATCCATACTGATTTGTTTTGGAGGAATTAACTGTGACATTCCTCTTCAAGATTTCTGCCTACACCCCAAAACAAAGGAAGTGAATGTAATTTAATTTGTGTTGCTTGCAGCACAGAAAAAATTCTTCTTCTGAAAGTACCACCACAAATACAGTAAAACCAAAATGCTCTGCATGACTCGGTACCACTATAAGTTGGGTGAACTCACATTATAATGCAAAACCTATACTCTCTTACTATTATATGACTATTTTATAACTATTTTCTGCTAAAGTTAAAACAGTTTTGATTATTTCATGTGAGAGATTTTCAGTGGTGGAAAAACCATTTGCGCAAGTACTGTACTTAAGTATTTCCATTTTATGCCACTTTACCTCTAGTCCTCTACATTTCAGAGGGAAATTTACTCCACTACATTTATTTGAAAGCTTGAGTTACAAGTTGCTTTTTAGATTATGTTTTTTTTTTACAAAAAAAAACCCACAGGTTCCCAGCATTTTTGACTTATGACTCTTTGCAGTTGCACCACAGGGTGATTTCCTCTGTGAAGTCCTCACATGGTTTGATTTAAATATGCCCATAAAAGTAAAAGGCCATTTTTCTTGGAAATCAGAACTTGGATATTTTTAGTATATTTTACTGATATTATGTATATACTTTTACTTGAGTAGGATTATCAGTGCATGACTTTTACTTGTAATGTTTTATTGATACTTTTACTGACAGTGGCTTGTTTGGTCTGACCTGAGATTGTTTCTTACATATAGATCAATAAGTTTGATTTGAAATTTAGCTTCAGGGGTCTTTTTAATTTGTAGGTAGCACAGGTTGACTATTGTGCATTTCCCCCTGACAGCACCTTGCGCCGGAGTCCGATCCAGGCGTCAGCTCTGCCCTGCAGCACCACTCCTGCGACGAAGGCCTGGTCGTAGCTCATGTCGATGCTGGCCAGGTTGCCTCCCTGCTGCTTGCAGGCCGTCTGAGCCGCGTCCCAGGTCGCCGGCTCCTCCACCAGCTTGTAGCAGTTCTGGTACCAGGATATGTAGCCAGCCGGGCAGGGGCTCTCGGTTGGCGGTGGAGGGTTGATGCTGCTTGCTGATGTGAAGCGAGATGGAGAAATATCTTCAAGTAAGGCCTCGATGGGGACTTAGCTGCTATTTGTTTGAAATGCTCTCTGTAATTTCATTTACTAATTGAGCAGGAAGAATGACCACTGGGGTCAGTTTACTGACATTTCTTCCTGTAGCAGACGAAGCTATGATCCTTATGACAGGCGTCATCGTTCCACTTGCCACTCACCAGCGGGTTGTGAGTCATTCCCACACAGTGTTCCTGTTGAGAATGACAAGAAATCTTAAAACCAACTGTAAACGTGTCGATTTCAAGCACAGGGTGTAGGTTTTAGTCCTTCACAAGCTGCTTTGTTCAACTCATCGCAGAAAAACTAAAAAACAATAAGTAAAGTCGCCTCACCGCTCCTCCTGCATTGTTGGGCTCCTTGTCATTCCAGTTGGTGTACAGCACTGGGCTGACCCCATCACTCCAGGCGTACTGATTCTCTACCAAGAGATCTGACAGACCGATCCATGTGGGGAGCTCCAGGTCCCTCAGGTAACTGGACACAAAGTCTAGAGGAGAGGAGAGGATCAAAGTACAGAGTGCAGTCTCTCTGAACTGGAGCCGCAGAACTGATGAATTCTTTTGGATGTTAGTTACCCGCTGAGCTTACCATTCTCGTATTGGTCATCAATAACCGCCAACTCTCCCCCTTGGTCTTTGCACCAACTCCGAGCGTAAGACCAGTTGGCTTTAATATCATTTTTCTTCCCTTTGAACATGAAGCACTTATCCTTGAAACGCATCCAACCTGCAGGGAAGGAGGGAAGAGGCTGCATTATAGGATGCTTAGAGGGAACACCTCTAATCCTTAGTGTAATAAACAGATACAGGTGCTTCACCACTTTGATGCAAAAAACTCCTGACAATTGATTTGTGGCATTGCCCACAATGTCGAACACAGCGAAAGTTATTAAAGGACAAATCTCCCACTGTTGAAAATTCATATTGTCTCCTGGTTCATATTGCCATAGTTCCCAACCCTAGATCCGCTTTATTGAAAGTAAATCTGAATACATATATATATATATATATATATATATATATATATATATATATATATATATATATATATATATATATATATATATATATATGTATATAATACACATAGTGAGTATCGACAGCAGCAGGACTGTGTATGTGGGATCAACTCAAAATAAAGTACAGTGCCTGTGTTTTAAGACACAATGAAGTTCTATGGCACAGAGGTATAAGCTATATCAGGCTTTGGCAACTCAGAAAGTAGGATTAATTCATTGTTGGTTTTTAGCCTTTTCATGGCATCTGTTGACAATAGGAAAATAGTGTATCACCAGACTTATTCTCTAAAATATGTTTTACTCAGCTATTTGCATATAACCTCCACATTTTAATAAATAAAGAATTTTGTATGCTTTATATTAATATTTAAAATGTGTATGTTACCTGCGGGGCAGTTGCCCTCCCAGGGCTGTGTGGGCGGGGGCGGGGTGTGGACATCCCCGGGGAACTTCTTGCAGACATAACCTGCTCCAGCCCGACCGCAGTTGGCATCGTTCCATCCACCTAAACAAACCAGCGTTCAGTGTAAACATCACCAGCGGGGCGTTCGTTCGGTAAACATGCACGGCAAATAAACGACTGTATATGGCCCTAATTTTCCAGTGAACTGAAATTCCATACCTTGATGTCTGTTCATCTGAACACACTGTTCCTCCCCATTGGCATCGTTGGGCTCACCTGGAGCCCAGTGAGTGTATGTCACAGGGGAAAGGTCCACCCACCTGTGCAGATAAAACGAGAGAAATCTTGGCATTGACCTTTTGTATGTACACCAAAAAAAGAAAATCCTCTCTGCAGCAGAACGTGCGCTGTGGTATTCACATAATTATAGATTTAAAAAAAACAAAAACAACTTTTCTTAGAAGAGGTGGCACATATTGAAGTTTGTACACGACTAAAACTGGCTCTGTGGACTTGAATGTGAGACATTTCATCCAAATGAGTTCTATCTAAACATAGATTTTCCAGCTGTGAATTGTCCTCAAACCCCAGAAAATTTGCCTTGAGTGCTGTCCTAATGTCCCAGCACTTCATTATTCACTGTCTATGGAGCAGCTGCAGGATTTGTTTCTGATGACATCCTGAACACAGTCTGGCACTCTGCTGCTGCTCAGATTAAGGAAAGACATGAAAGTATTGTGAATTCTAATTTTTTGGGAGGTTTTTCCTTCAGTTTTCACCTTAACTTAATTCCAATCACTTAGAAATATACATACATGAATTCTCCACTTGCAACACCAAACATCCTCATTCCGATCCAGGCTGCAACAACCTGCCCTGTCCCCACCTGGAAGAAAATACAAACATATATTACTTCAACATATTCAACATATTCTACTGTTAATTTCCTCTAAAGCAGTAAAAAAAAATAAAAATAAAAGGCATACCATGCTGTTAACATATGCCTGTTCGTCTTTGTTGAGGATGGAGACGAGTGAGGCCTTCTCAGCGTAGCAGCGTCTCTCAGCCGTGTAGAAGTCCACTACGTCAGTGTCATTGTAGTAGTAACAGATGTTGTTGTTCTTCCTCCAGCCGACGTTGGTTCCGCAGTCAGGGGCTGAGGGTTGAGACATGAGAAAAGCCACGCATGGTGACGATATGGTTGACTCAGAGGTTTACGCAAGTCTCTCAGTCAAGGGGGTGGTTGCATCAACATAGTAGCACTTTTTTCCATTTATCTTGCCAGACAGTGTTTAAACCAAACGAATATGTGATGTATCTTACGTAATATAGGTACCTGACAGGTGTGGGAGTAACTTCGATGTAGAGCTGCTGCAATTAGTTGATTAATCGATCAGTCAATGGACAGAAGAGGATCTGCTGCTTTTCCTTTCTTTTTTTTTTTGTATGTTGTTAAAGTAAATTAAGCCTTGACTTGGAGTATCAGTCAGTGAAGAGGAACAGTTGTAGCCTAAATCAAATGAGTCTGAGCTCTGTCTGCTCAGGACGTAGACATTTAAAAGTAACACCGAACAATTTTCTACTGAAGTAAAACAAACAAACAAAAACAAAAAAAAACAATAAAGTAACTGCACTTCTACTGGAGTAGAAAATTAGTGTCCACTACTATGGTGCTGTTTTTTTTTTTCCCAAAAGATATTCATTTACTAGCCGTGAAAAAACATATTGTAGCAGTGGTGAAAATTCACGCTTTCAAATGTCCAAGTTGCCCTCAGAAATCTGCCATCTCAGCTCTAAATTAAAGTTCCAAATAGCTTAGAACAACAAAAACATGACTTGCCCTCTCTGTGCATGTGGGACAGCTTACCTGGGACAGGGGGTGGGGGCACTGGCGGCAGGGTGGGGATCTTTCCTTTAGCGATCATGCATATCCAGTCCTGGTGGGCATCACAGTTGAGATCGTTCCACCAGGAGTGGGTCCCATTGGTGCCGCTCACCATCTCTACACACTCTTCACGGCCCTCGTGGTTGTTCGGTTCGCCTTGACCCCAGTTGGTGTGGGACAGAGGTGAGCCGTCGCTCCAAGAATAACCTAGCATATCGGAATAATCATCCGTTTTTTTTTGTTCATCCTTTATTTGGATCCCAATTAGCTTCCACTCTATGAAACACACATTATACCCACCTCCTTCTGTGGGGTTGTGCTTGAGGCCGATCCACTTGCTGCTGGCTTTGCTGTACAGAGACAGGAACTCTTCCTCCTCCTGATTGTGGATGCTGACCAGATTTGCTCCTCTGGCAACACAGTCCTCATGTGCTGCTCCCCAGCTTTTCTTCAAGGACCAGTCCACATTGTGGAAGAGCTGCAATAAATCAGCCAATAAATCAGTAGTGGAAAAACTGACCACTGACCTAAAGGACCGTGCAGAGGCTCGTGGTTTTAGATGTTTAATTTACTGCCTTATATACCCTGTAACAGTTCCTGAAGTGAGGCAGGGCCGTCCAGCCATCAGCGCAGCCCTGTGCAGGAGGAGGAGTTGGGGGCTTGGTGGGTGGGGTAACGTCGGGCCTGGGTTTCTCACAGATGAAGGCATGTTTCTCTGAGCACTGCTTGTCATCCCAGAAACCACCAATCTGACCCGTTGTCATAGCAATGCAAGCACCATCCCCGCTATCTAGAGACAAAAAGGGAGATCAGTGTTTTCCCAATGTGAAGATATTGTCCTGTCCTCTTAGGGTTAGCGTTGGGTGTGCACCTGGCTGGTCTCTGTCCCAGTAAGTGAAGGTGAGAGGTGAGCCGCTTTCCCAGATGTAGTCCACTCCTCCACCTGGCACTCCATGAGCACGCAGGCCGATCCACCACAGACCGGTCTTTCCTGACAACACCACTGTAAAATGCGCCTGCTCATATCTGCAGTGAAAAACAGAGAAGTTGTGTTTACTGGAAACCTGTCAAGAGGAGTACAAAAATCTAAAGAGGATTTATCAGTTGCGCGTAGGTGAATCAGCTCTACCCAACCAGACTGTTGCATTTTGATACCAGATTTTTTAGGATTGATGAAGCTTCTTTATGAGTCTCAAGACATAAGAGGCAAAAGTTAGTGCAGAAAACTGGAGGTGGTGTAGGAGAACTGAGAGACTGGAGGCCATAACCAGGAAAGCGCCTACAGTATGAACTCCAGAATCAGGATAGAGAATATGTAGTGTGGCCTTATTTGCACTGACAGATGTTTCTTGCAGATATACATCTCTGCTATTTGAGTAACTATGTTCTTGCTCAACTTACATGTCTCCAATGTGCAGCAGGAAGCCGTCCTGCTCTTTACAGAAGGCCTTAGCATCAGACCAGCTCCTGACGGTCTCCTCCATCCAGTAGCAGGAGTAGCCGTATGCATCCCAGCCCTGACACGTATCAGAGACATGAGCCCGCTATCCCTACACACAGCATGCAGCGTAGCTCTATCTAAATAAGCATTCAAACTTGCGTAAATCGGTCTGCGCTTAAAAGGAACACAGCGTTGTAAAATATGTGGTACCTGGGGGCATCCGTATACAGGGGGTTTCACAGAGGGCAATGGGTAATGTGCTTTGGGTGTTTTGCATATGTAGGTATTGAGCTCTGTACAGGACACGTCGTTCCATCGGCCAGTCTGAAACGAAGATGAAATTTACCTGTAAGTGACTTCAGTTCACTGCAAAGAATGAATAACGAGCTCAGCTTTATTTTATTTTATTTTTGCTCCATGGAGGGTGCATGTTCAAGCAAATGTATCCGAAGCACAAAATGTATTTTAATGGTGCGTAAGACTACTTCCGACGTGTCTCACCTGGTGTGCCATCTCAACACAGTTTTCATTGGACTGCTCGTGGTTGTTGGGCTCCCCTGGAGCCCAGTGGGTGAAGGTCACCATGTGTTCGTCCGACCAGGAGAACATGCCAGGCAGAAACAGGTCATTCAGACCAGTCCACACGTCACTGGTGGCTGTAAAGGACAACCCCCGAGAAAAAAAGACTTTTTCAATCATATACGCCATCAGAAATCTGTTAATCGAAATGAGACTCGTACCTTTAAAATTGATTAATTAAAATTAATTTTAAGTATTACCTAAACATTTACTTTTACCTCCTTTCTTTAGTCTGACTCTCTTAACATTCAACCAGCTTTCACCCTATGTTTCCAGATCCATACCCATATACTGGTAGCTTTCCAACCAGCTCTGCTCCGTCATCGAGAGGATGGACACGAGTTCAGCACCCAGCCTCCTGCAGGTGTGCCGGGCGTCATGCCACGTCTTTCTGTCTCCGAAAGGTTTGTAGCAATACTCTCCAAACTCATGCCAGTCAGGCCCTGAACACCTCAGCTCTGTAGGAGAGAGGAAAAGGAAAAGGAAACACTTGCACATAGAGAATAACACACAAAAAACTTCACGTTTTAATTTAAAAAAATGGTGTCGGCTTAGAGTTAAGAGATTCGTGTAAGGGATTAGAAATGTATATCAGCTCACCCCCATCTGCAAAAGTGTACGATACAGCATAGTTTCCATCGTATCTGTAGAAATGAAATTTGTTACTGAATTGGCCTTCCCTGAACTGTCACAATACACAAGAAAAAGGGATTAAGTTTGAAAACTCAGCCACTTACTGTCTCGAGGTGATGCCGTTCCTGGTGGAGCCGGCATAGAAGTCCTGTCCATCAGCTTTCAACAGAGTGCAGTCTCCTCCTATGTCATTTAGTATCACTCCAGCATGGATAGCTGCTGCACAGATGTTTGAGTCCTGTTACATAGAATCATATGTAAGATTTTTTTTTTTTTTTTTTTTAAAGTAGCTCTGTGCAGGGGTTATGGTACAGATTAGACAGTAAAGTCACCTACCCCTCGATATACCAAAGTGCCATACACTCTGTAATCAGCACTGGCACAGCCTGTTGGACAATGGACACTGAAAGAGGCATGAGAATCACAGCAATAGAAGGGAAATATCACAAAGCAACACTGAAACACAGACCGCATTGCAAAAGTAACATAATAAGCAGTAAATCACTGTAGGTGTAAAAATACTATTTCAGGTTTTACTCACGTCATTTGATCATTGGCAGGGTTGAAGTTGGGCATGTTAGCGCATGTAATCGCATCTGTTGAACCACAATCAGTCGTTGTTGAGCATTAGTGCTTATAAGTGAAAACACAGGACAGTATCACAGCAGATTTTGCCTGATGATAAAATGTAAATTTGGAATTTTGGAAAGTAGGCTTGTAACACAAATAACAAGTCCTTTTCTTACAGTCAGGGGTACATCCTAGGACGTCAAAGCGAAGGCCTGCCTGACCACTGAACTCCAGCGGGAGGATGCGGACGTACTGAGCTGACACAGGAGTGCCCAGCAGCTGGGTCTCGGGAGTGTTTCTGTCTGTTGAGCCTGGGAGAAACTGGAAATCAAGGAAATCCCGAGTGACAAGCTGTTTTCCTCTTTCACAGTTTGGCTTTGGACAAGGACGGCCTTGAGCCCTTAGCAATAATCAGGTTTGACGTTAACAGCACGCTCTGCTTACTCACTTGCCCATCAGCTGTGTACTCAGTCCAGGTACTTCCGTCCATACTGTGCTGGACCTTAACTTTTGTGAGCCAGTTGTCATTGTGAGGACAACCCTGGATTACTATCCCTGTTACTTTTCTAGGCTGGCCCAGGTTTACCTGGATCCAGCTTGAGGTTGCTGGAAGAGAGGACATTAGATATAGTATAAGGTTAATGTGAAGATACCAGTTCATCACATTTTTTGACAAACCTGAACTTCAGCATCAAATAAAGATGAAGGTATTCTGTCCCAAAAATAACACCTTTGTCTTCCCGTTTGATTATGGAATTAAAGTATAATTTCCTACGTGTGACCGCTGGGTCGGTACGTACGATTTCCTGAAGGCATCCAGCAGGAATTTCCATTCAAACGGGCTTTGTTGGGAGTGAAGAGACCAATGGAGGAGGAGGCGGAGAGCTGCGAGTCTGTGACGTTTCCATCCTCAACGCCCAGACCGTACAGACACACTGAGAGCAGCCAAATCACAAAACAACATTAGATGATATGACCGGTTCAGGAGATCTGTAGGTGAGGACCAAGAACGAGAGGCGACCTTTTTGTTCACAGCTGTAGACGATCTGGAGATATTTGGAAACTGTCGGACAGGGGTCCACCTCCGTATGGGCATACAAAAAGCAGAAGGGTCGGTTGTCACAGGCCTTTCTGAAGTAGGGAAGGATGCCTTCCACGGTGCAGCTTCCTGCAGGACAGTGATGAGCTTTTGGTTAAGCATACAAAAGAAGCATACAACATTCTAGTCCTCTTTGCTTTTGTGACTGTAGTCACTAATGTACAGCACCACCTCCCGATCCTTCCAGGTGTGGACAGATGTCATCACTCTTCCGTCCGTAGAAAGCAGACTGGATGTTAATCACACTTTCATGTGGACAGTGAAGGACAGCAGAGGAGTCCTGGCACACCAGCGCCGTCATGAAACCTGCAGCAGAAAGGATTCACGCATCAAGTATTTACTTGACTCTGAAATTAGTCAATGTTTTACGTCACCTGTGGATATACTATTGTAGTGCAAATATAACTGATCATAACATATATAATTGTTGTTTCAAAAAAGTCACAATGAGGGAAACCATGTCAAACAGTGAGATGTCACTACCATCATGAGGTGGAGGAGGCTCAGGTGTGTTTCCTGAAAGAAGAAACACGAGTACAGTGTTACCGGCATGTAGCAACACTCTGAATATTGCCTGAATTTTCGATCTGCAAGTGTCTTCAACAACCATTAAAGCAACATATCTCACCTCGCCGTTTGCAGATGTATCCTCTTTTGTTCTCACAGTTGTCGTCATTCCAGTAACCGCCGTTAATAAGTACAGACAGGCAGTCTTCACCGTAAAAGTTGTCTGGGTTGCCTGAGAAGAAACACGAGGCCAATGAAGGGAGTCAAGTTGTTTTGCGTGACAATAATCCTTATATGTACTGTTTTTGAATGCATTCTCCCAGATATCCCTGCAGAATATGCTCGGGTTTACATTAACCTGCATTCCAGTGAATGTATCTGAAAGGAGAACCGTCCGTCCACTCCCAGCCGCCCTCGGTGATGGAGTCATGACCGCCCATCCACAGAGAGATCCCTGTGGGACTAAACTGGATCACACCTAGGAGGAAACACCGACACACAAGTGAAAGGGAGTCAAGAACAACGACTGATAGCATGTGAGAACTTGATGGTCACAGAGTTATACTGTATGTTCCACTTTCTAGGCTTCTGTGTCTTAGAAAGCAACTGAACACCAGGCTGACGAGCAGCATTTCATTGCCCCCCGCTGGTTGAAAGTTTCAAGCCTGTTTCAGCTTTTGGGTGTGGTCAGACCACAGCGTCCAGGGGTGTACCCGTAGTTACTAGAGGTTAGCTAAGACAAGATTTTCAGGGGGTGAGAGTTAAGTCATTTAAAAGACACCAAAAGCAGAATGTTTGTTCATTGAGAGTACATTTAATTCCATGTACTCCACTAAAGTAGTAAGTGTACGATGAAGTATTAGGGCAAGTGTTTATGTGAAACTTCTGATATTATGAAGAAAAAGTCTGTATCTGTAATAACTAGGTGCCTGTGGATGAAACCCTTTACGGTCATCCGTATCCCTCATTTGACATGTTAAGGCTGACAGATTGTGCTCATTTGTCTACTAAACAAAGTATTAAAATCTCAAAATATTATGACTTCATTGATGAAATGTTACGACTATATTCTTGACAGATGTAGAAAAAAAAATTCTTAATAAAAAAAAAAAATAAACAAACTTTTTCACCCAAAATGACAATTTTATCCTTGATGTATTACAACTTATTTTTCTCTCATAAGTGGCCCCTTACACTCTGACATAATAGAGACAAAACTGGCCAGACACAACAGGTAGATAGATACATTAATGTGGAAGTAAGGACTTAAAAGTCATACCCTGAATGAAGGCCTGTTCAAAGGGATCAGTGACACTGACGAGGTCTCCTCCCTGGTTGACACAGTCAGCTCGAGCCTCTGCCCAGGTCCTCATTGACAGGTAGTTGAACAGGTAGCAGTAGTCTTTAAACGGGTCAGACATCCAAGAACCACATTTCTCATTCCATCCTGCAACAAACCCAACACACATTCCATATATGCAAACATCCAGATAAAAATATACCCAAATTATCTGTTTCAGACTACGCTTGAAGTGTAATGATCAGGGTAGTGTCAAGTTAACCTGGTCCGGATGTCGGGGGCTGGGGAGGAGGTCCTTGTCCCTTGGCTGTGGAGAGAGACAAAGACAAAGAATCACTACAAAGTTTTGTGTGAAAGCGACAACAGGCATATGAATAAAACATTAAGGGTAACAAAAGAGAGTGTGAGACCTTTTTTGCAGATATATTCCTTCGTGGCAGTGCAGAAATCGTCATTGAGTTTCCCAGGTTCATGATGATCCGCCCCTCTGAGGTGGACACAGTCCTCGTTATCCTGCCAGTTATCTGGCTGGTTGGCCCCCCACGGAAGGAAGTCCTGAGATTCACGGAACAAAACAGCTCAGTCCAAAATGTTACTTTATCGTGAGCAATTTCACAGTCATACTGAAGCACATTTGCATAAAGAAACATTGAGGAAAAGACTGGGATCTTCCCAAGAATCCCAAGATTTTTAAATATTTTTGATTATGGGGATTTTTAAGACACCTTTTGAGACTTTTGCACAGTGTAACAAAATGAATTAGGAATTAATTTCTTGGCGTTAAGTCAGCTGAAATTATTGCTGGCTTTATCACTTACTGCAGGAGTTCCATCGGTGTATACAAACTGGTTTTCAATATTGATATCATTCAAACCCACCCAGGCCCCCCCTGGCATGTGAGCTGCAAATAAAGGAATACAAGAGCAAAAATATCAAGTTAATTTTAATTTCAAAAAATATATCTACAATCATATAATTCCTCAGTGAATTATTTCATAATTGATGAACCAGAGTGCTCGCTCACCAGTCAGGAAACTCAGCTCTTCCTGGGAGTGGAAGCTTGTCAGGTGACCCTGCTCTCTGTTACAGTTAGCCTCAGCATCATGCCAGTTTTTCACCATCTCAGTCTCAAAATGATAGCAGGAGTCCCCATACAGCAAATACCCAGGGTCACAGTGGGAATCTGAGGCAAACAATTAAAAGGTCATTATTACATCTTTTACTAGAAAGTATGTAAAAACTGATTATTAGTCCAACTGACCAGGGGTTGCAGTCGGTTTCGGATTCTGTCCACCGGTCATCTCACAAATGTAGCCCAGGCTCTTGAAGCAGTTGGTTGTTTCCCACTTGCCGTCATAATTTCCTGGAAGAGAACTTGAACTCAGCTGATGTTGGCATCCTGCAACTCCAGCATCAACTAAAAAAATATGAAAGTGTCAGTTTAGGGCTCGAATGGCAGCGTGCATGTCCTACCTGTGAAGATCTGTCCACAGTCCCAGACTCCTGCAGTGTTTGTGGGCCAGCCGGGACCATAGTTAGAAAAAGTAACCGTGGTTTTATCCACCCATGTGAAAACTCCATCCTGGTCCTTATCTGGTAACATCACAAACCGGAAAATTAATAGGGGGGGCATTTTCACAAATCACATTCACTGTCAAGATAAAAAGGCACTTTTCCTATTGTTTCATGGTAAGTATTAAAACTTATAGTCTGTAAAGTACCTGATAAACCAATCCAGATGTCAGGAATTTCCACTTGGTGAAAGTCTGGCAGGTTCCCATTTATGAAGAACTGTTCTTCTTGACTGCACACAAGGAACAGGACAAATATGACATATACTAGTCTTGACTGTACTCACAAGCAACTCACTCCATGTGGCAGGGATTTTGATTGCAACCATGGAGATTGTGCCTTAAAGTGAGACTATTTATAAATTTCAGCACAACGACACATCGAATAATGCTTCATTTGCATCAGTTGCTTTAAGAAGTCCATCATTAGATGACTTCACTGAGTGTGAATAGTATGGGACCCCAAGCAGGAAACACCCAACATGTCAGTCTCATGCCAACTGTGTTTTACATTCACAATGGATTAATTGACTAGGAAGGCCGATGCTCGTGTTGACAAACCAACAGATGATTGTCACCCAAACCTGCAGTCCTGCTTAGGTACTGAGCCTTTTAGCATCTTTTAGCTCACTGTTTTGGATTTCCAGCCTACAGCAGGCAGCTGTTCAACATGAAAAAGCTCTCTTAAACCTACTGTACACTCCCTACCAAGGAACAAACAGACAAAGTTAGCGACTATTGGTGAACTTAGTGGAGCATTTAGCAGCTAAAGATCCAGACATTTCCCCCAGTAGTTGGTGGCGACCAAATTAGAGATGAAAGTAGAATATTGGATTTATGTTAATCCATCCATCCATTAGCGATACCGCTCATCATGTGAGGGGTTGCGGGGCGGGGCCAATCCCAGCTGACATTGGGCAGGAGGTGGGGTATACCCTGGACAGTCTATCACAGGCTGACATATGGAGACAAACAACCATTCACGCTAACATTCACACCTATGGGCAATTTATAGTCGCCAATCAACCTAACTTGCATGTCTTTGGACTGTAGGAGGAAACCCAAGCAGTCACTGGGGGAATGTGCAAACTCCACACAGAAAGGCCCCAGCTAAACTGCGGTTCAAACCCAGAGCCTTCTTGTTGTGAGATGACAACACTGCACCACCATGCCACCCGACTCATGCTCATCAGGAGGCTATAACCAAAACTCTTAATAAATGATAAAGTTGCATGTATATTAGATGTGTAAAAAGGCACATGTTTGTTAAAATGTTTGCTGTATCACCTTTATAAGGTGATAAATATGTCATTGTTGTGTTTTAAGGTTGTTGCACTGTGATTGACAAAAAAAATCAATTAATGAAGCTTTAACTTTTGTGATAAAACCATTAAATGTTCAAGGAATACCAACAATATCCATTTACAGTTTGCTAATAATGGCCACCAAAAGTTACTCCCACCAGACGAACTGAGGTTTTAGCCACAAAACCCCCAAAAATATTGAATTAAGCAAGGGTGCATTTTATTGGATACGAACTCAACCTTTAATTTGTAAGAAGCGATTTCTGCTTTAAAAAGTTACACAGTCTTACTTTAAACGCAAAATGCTTGCCATTTTGCTTTTTCCTACCTGTTTAGAATCAGCAAGTGGGCCCCCATATCAGAGCACTTGGTGAAGGCCTCATGCCAGCTGGTCAAGAGATTGATATTACTGACCATCCAGTAACAACTGCCAGCGAAGCTCAACCAGCCAGGAGGGCAGATGGCTGGTGGTGAGATAGGGAGGAATCGCAGGAAAAGGTTAGAGGGAAAAAAAGCAAAGAATCCCCACAACAATATTGTACTTTTATGATGAAAGTAAATATATAATAACTGGAACAAGAAATGTCTCATTTGTGTATTTCTAAAACAAACCAGCTTACTGTTCAGTGGTCGTTTACACATGTATGGACGCTCATATCTGCACACATGGGACGTCCATTTCCCAAATTGATCTGATTCATCTTTGGTTATTGCAGAACATGAGCCTGTCTGTGTGTCACTGTTGGAGAACACAAGTGTTTCAACCATGACTGCACTAATGAACATCTAAATTTAAATGACAGTTACATGGTCTTATAGCTTACGGTGTAGGTTCGCCATTGGCCCAGTTTGTGTACCCTACTTGGAGAGCATCAGACCAGGTAAACTGGCTGTTCCCCACTTCAACTTGACATGAAATCTTGTTGCATTTCTGAAGAAACAAAGATCATCTTCACAATGATGTACTCAATGTTCATATCCAATATTAAATGATAAAAAAGACAGTGAGATTCTACTCTGTTTTCCTCTCACCAGCGTGGAAAGCCCAATCCAGAGGGCAACATGTGATGGGTCCAGTGTTCCTGTGACGTACTGCTCTTCTCCTGCAGAGGTAATGGACACCAGGTCTCCTCCGTCTCGCAGACAGTCATGTCTGGCTGCTACCCAGCTCTTCCTTGTGTCTGCCTTTAGCTTGTAGCAGCTGGAGCCGTATTGTCTCCATCCGTTGGCTAAGTCACACTGTGGGGCAGGATTGGCTGAGGAGGAAGAGCCACAACATTTTTGTGTGTAAGGTGTGATTAGTCCCGTCAGTTAGCAGGTTCTGAGCCCATCAAGATATCCTTTGGCAGGGTCAGTAAAAATGTAATTCAGCATTTTAAAAATAGTTTCATAATTCAAGGATAAAACACTTCAGACCTTGAACTTAAAGCGAAGTGGTGCCAGACACATCACTGTTCAAAAACGACCAATTCGTCTTGATGGTGGCCAAAACATGATGTGACACATTGACTGGTTCCTCACAAGCAGGTCAACCACTGTGAAGTGTGACTGGTCTTGCATACTTCTGTTTTTGTTTTGTATATCATGATGATGCAGAAAACCTAACTACAGGAGTTTTTGACCACTAATAATGCTATGGAATAATATTTTGATGAGGTAGTTCCAATTATGTTTTGTAGCTTGTTCTGATTAAATGTTATACTTTAATAATACATTTGAACAATGCAGGTTGCACAATATTTAAACAAAAACTATCTTTGCAAATAATTTATGAGGACAGAGATGCATTCAACAAGATAATGTTTAGAAATATTATTTTGTGAATAAGCAGGGAAGCAGAAAAAATGGGGGGGGGGGGTTGCTGTTGCAAGGTTGGCCTGATTGTGCTGATACTGAGTGCCACAGTGATCGATTCCATACACTTCCGTTTTAAAAACAAAATCTGAATTTTGGTAGCTCTAGCATGAAAATATTTACAGCTTGATCTTTGCTGTTGTTAAAGGTGCCCTGTGGAATTTTTGCTAAAACAAACAAATTTTCTGTTTACCTTCAGTGTTATTTATCAAAACACATTGTGAGTATCCTTAAAGCTTTAACAGGTGTGTTGGATGAATTCCCTTCTTCATAAAACTTTTGCAAAGCTAATTTTTTCCAAAAAGTTGAGACTTGCATTGTTTACATCAGTGCATACTAGCTAGCAGTGTTAATCTCCGCTGTCCTCGTTGTTGCAATACTAGGTTTCCCTGGCAAATTAACGCCAACAACTGTCAACCGGCAATCACCAGAATGGTGCGAAACCAACGGCAGAAATTCCTTGTGCATGCAAGATACAAACAAAACAGGGGACAAAGCCTAAAGACATGATTCCATAGTGCTACTAGTGGTCAAAAGCTCCACAGGGTACCTTTAAGTTCTGCACCACAACCAAGCAGTATGGACCTCCACATTTAGTCCATGATCTAGGGGGGCCATCTCTGCTTTGCACAAAATTTTGTTGAGATTTGATCAACCTCACATGAAAAATAATTATAAGTATAACAAGTTCTTTATAAATTGAAAATTTCATAGAGACTATTGGTGCATAAATGAAAACCAGCATGATTCCACCTAATGTTAAATGTAATTTTTGTTGTCTGAGGAGCTGGGGAGATAAAAAATAAAATAAATGAGACTGCACTAGAACTTAAATAGATAGGGAAAAAAGGGTAAAAAAAAGAAAGAGAAAAAAGTAGACGACACACTTAATAGAGTTTTTAGCTCTACAGCTTCACAAAACAAATTTAAAAGTCTAAAACACTATGGACAATAGTGGATAGACTTACGGTTGATGTGCTTGCAGATGTATTTCCTCTTAACACTGCAGCTTTCGTCGTTCCACTGTCCAAAGCTGTATCCTACCACCTGAGCACAGTCCTCCCCAGGGTCATCGCCAAAGTTATCAGGCTGGCCTTGCATCCAGTATCTGAAACAGTAGAGCGGGGGGAGAAGAAACAGTAGTTAACACATCATTGAGTCTACAGTTATCATACTTATATTTAACCATGATTTTAATTAATTTAATGCAGTATTACATACGATAGATATGGTATAAAAGGACTCCCATCACTCCACTCCCAGACGCCTTCTGTGACTTGGTCATTCAGGCCGAACCAGTAGATCTCTGTGCTGATTTGTGTTCTCACCCAAAGCTTGAAAGAACACACAGAAATACATCAACCCAGTGTGTGAAATGATAACAGAACATTTATCTAATCTTGTTGCTGTGTGTGTGTGTGTGTGTGTGTGTGTGTGTGTGTGTGTGTGTGTGTGTGTGTGTGTGTGTGTGTGTGCTCGGGCATGCGTGCATGTCTCACCCTCTCATGAATGTCCTGGATGCTCATCAGGTTGCTGTTCTGCTCCAGACAAAATGCATTAGCCTCCATCCACGACCTTGTATCGGTTGAAAAGAAGTAACATTTGTTCTCATACTCCCTCCAGCCTTGTTGACACTGGCAATGGGCTGAAAATACAACCGAAACATGATATTGTCTGTTACAAAAAATCTAAGTACAAACGAGGACAGCAACACAGCCAAGTAAATATGTGAGACAGCACATGTGGATATATAGAGTAAAGTTTCTCCAAAAGAGGACAACATGGTGGCAGTTTTCTCAAACTTTCAGTTTTACTTTAAAACCACCAACGTGTCAAAAACTACCGCCGTCCTCACTGGGCAAGTTAGGATTTCGCTAAAGGACGTTTACAGGGGTGATTGGAAAAAGTTGCACTCATCGCTGCTGGTTCAAGATTTGGTTAGACTTTTGCGACGGTGATGTCAAATGGCAGCCATCACAGCTGAACACTGAGGCCAACTCAGAAGTGCCATACGCTGCGGTTCCTCTAAAGGCCACTAGGTGCTGACCTCAAGAGAACGGTTTTGAAGTGACTAGGAAAACTGTGAACCGTGTATATATATATATATATATATATATATATATATATATATTTTTAAAAAAACCAATACATTACATTTCTTTTAGACCAAATTATATTCGCAATAGCTAATTTTACTTTGTCTCATCTATCTATTGTGTGCGTCTCATGCGATGTTACTCGGTCACTCCAGCTTAACTCCACGCAGGCTACAGTTACAGCTACTACTCACATTTCAATTTTCTTGGGTTCTAACTTCCCCTCTGTTAAGCCAAGTCCAAAGCTCTGGCTGACCTGGTTCACAGATCTGGTTCTGTTAATATAATGATAACGTTTGCGGTTGGAAAACTCAGCCACTAGTTGGCAGCGAAATCAGGATTTCAACCTGTGTTTTTCACTGCACCATCGTACTTATTGATGGCGCATTAAGATGTGAGTTTAGTGGTCAATTAAATACACAGTGAATGCAGAGGTCTGTTAATCACAACATAGGGGCTTTTAAGAAAAAAAAAATGTCGTTTTCAGAATTGATGCACCGTTCGTACAGATCACAAAATATCTTTCAGCCAGGAAGAATAGCCAAATTAAAGGACTCCGATAACGTTTCATGGTTGATCAGTAAAAACGCTGCCCAGTTGATGTGTTATTCCACAAACTGGTGAATCATTTGAATGCACATCCATCATAAAAGTCCCATGACAGATCCACAGTCCAGGCATGTGAGTCGAATCGCAGCACCTCAGACAAATCTTTGGGTAATGTTTGACTTTAACAACTTTACAGACACTATAGAATCACATGTTTTGCACAAGTCCTTAACGGGTCAAAAGACCACCAGAAAACCTCCTCTGATGCAAATGGTGAAGCGTTAATCGATTGCTTACCACCTCACCATCGTCCCTCCACCTGAAACAATGCACTTCCATGTACTATGAGGCTTCAAAAACAAGGCACATTCAAATTCGGAACACCTGCCACCAGTAGCTTGAAGACTAAGCCACGGCAGACTTAGACTTGGATGTCTACTGATAGAAAATACTTTAGAATTTAAAATATTCTACATCTACAATCCTCTGCCAGTTAAATAACTTAAGTATACTGTGTACCCCCATTTGTTTCTTAAGACAATTGATAGTCTAAATGAGGATTGATTGAAAATTAGTTGAACATGGAAGTAAATAAGGTTGAGACGTCTCTTGTACAATTCATTTTTTCATTTCTTTTTTTCAGATAAATATCCCATTAGCTGTATGGTTCATGTAAAACAAAAAAACAAGTAAAGCATGACATCCATGCTTGAATTTACTGCTCTGAAAATCTTTAAGAGCCTTTTCATTTTCCACTGTTGAAAATGACTGACGTTCATTTTTTCGTTCTACCCTTCTTTTAATTGCTTTTACGCCGAGACTACATTTGCGTGAAACCAGATTCTGGTTCACACTGTCCCCCTTTCCATGCCAGGCCTGCACCTCAGGCGCCTGAGGCACGTCTACTAATTTCTTCAAACCTACCGCACAAAGCACAAGTTATTTGACTGACGTCCTCTACAGCTGTCTGCTCTCAAAACACATAATAGATTCAGTCTGAATTTCAGGTGGTTATACTTGGTTGACTTAACTGTGTCTTTAGTTTGTGGATCCCAAAACTAAAATCAAAGTAATAGCTTGCAGGTTTGAGCCTTGACCACCCCATGGTCAGTGTAAAGATCCTTTGCTCAAAGGCCAAAAGACTGGCATTGCAGAAAAATTAAATTAAAAAGAAAGAGACTTACTGCAAGCAAGAAGAGCAGCAAAGCTGAGCAGCTGCAGAAGCATTCTTTGTCTTCTGTCCATTCTCACTTTTCTACATTCACCTCTCAAGGTGTGTTTCTACACATCCTAATAGCGTTCTGCTTTTTTCTCCAAACTCCCCCTGAGCCCGTCAGTGTGTGTGTGTGTGTGTGTGTGAGATGTGCTCCAGCTCCAAGTTTTCAGACCTCTGAGCATCTTCTTTTTGGCTCACCTCTTTTCAGCATCCATCCAGGGTCCAAAGACTGCAAGCAGTAAAACACAGATGACAAACACTTGACCTCCTGACTAATTTTTCTACATTACAACCTAACGGTGGTGGCTACTGAGTAAAGGCTCAGTGATTAAAAACACAAGTTGGCTATTTTGATTTGACAGTTAGCAGTTACCAGTATTAAAAAACAACTTTGTAAAAGGGACACGTTTTCTAAAAGGTAAACAAACTTTTTATAATATTCATATTTCGAGAAAGAACATGGTTAATTATAAACTTTTTCTTGCGATTACAGTCATGTACTTCTACACGTTACACGTGGCTGAATGTATTTCCAATGCATTATAAGCACTATGAGTTCACTTGTGACTTTATGTAGTACAGTTTTATGTAAAGATGTAAATACCTCATCAAAGCGATAAACATATTTCGTTTGATGCTGTGCTCCATTTTCTTACACTTTCTACATAATCATTGAAGATGGGAGACACTATATGTGAACTGTGTGGACTAGGCCCAAGAACTCATATCACACAGTAAACAATGAAAGTAGAAACACTCAGGAGGTTTCATACGATTGGTTTTTTTAAGATCAGAAACTCTGAAGGTATGTAAACAATACGAGAAACCGTGTGGAGGATAGGCGCTTACACAACCTTAATAATACATTGATTGCAGGAGAGTGCAAATCACATTTTACACAGTGAAACCACAAAGTCCAGAAGACACAGTTTATAACAACCACTTGTCAACTGTCAATAAATTTTATACTGCCGTACTCTGCCTCTTACTGTTTAACTCCGTTTAATGGGATGTTACAAAACAATGAACATAAATTTGAAATCAAATTCTCATTTGTACTATTTTCATATTGGTTATATTGCTCAGCGGACACGTTTGGTTTGTAGAAAAACTCCCACAATCTCTTTGGTTCAGAGCAGCCTGTGGTGGGTGTTGATTCCGACTTTTCACAGCTGAGAGTTCATTTTATTAAAAAGGGGCATTTTACAACAAGCTTGATTGCTGAATTTTTTTTTCTCCTTTTCACGAGCTCATAATCAGTCCTGACTTGAAGGAAGATTTCATAAATTGTTAAAGGGAGAAAAAAAAAAAAAAAAAAAAAGGAATCCACCAATGAACTTTGCACATAACTTTATTGTAGCAATTTATACCAGTATCATGTGAATAAAAAGCACAAAAAGGAAGCAGTCAAGAGGAGGAAGAACAACACAAAGTACAGTAACGTTTACAAAAGACTGGGCATCTGGCTCATTTGCAAACAAAGTTGGCAACAACTTCAGTTTTGGAGTAAAAATGATTGATAGTATTAATAATAGTAAGACACAAACTCTAGTGCAGTAATATGTATACTTCTAGTATGAAGCATATATAGCATATCTGTTTTTAAAGTCATCACTCTCTCAGCCTATTCTGAAAAACAAAACTGTTGCCAGAAATTTATTACATTTTTCTTAGATATGGCACATATAGGCATGAGTGTTAAATAAACATCTTAAAACTCATAACACGAATAACATGAAATTCTCCATTAAGGACAAAAATATACTCAGATTTCATATCTATTCTAGGAAAATAGTGCACAGCAATGAATTAGATATTATAGCAAAGAATAATACCAAAGATACACCTATTTTATAATACAAAAATGTCCATATATTAAAATATAAACTGAACCATCTGCAGAGACAAACCTCAGCTGAATCGCATACACGTCTGAAAACACTGACTAGGATTACTGACAGTCCAGCTATCGTCAAACGCAGACCTTGAATTTGAAAATCTGCACCTGTCAGTTTGAGCAGATCTCTGTACAATAATGCAAACTGAAAAAGAACCGGAGACGTGCACCGTATTGCTCTGATCAGTCCTTGACTCTCGGGTATGTAGTTGTCAAAACTCTTTTAGTTCTGAGGTCAAGGAAAAGGCAGCTGGCGCACTTTTTTGTTTTTGGCACTTGCATCAGTTAAATTCCCCGGAACTGTCACCTCCTGACCAGTGACTGATTTGTCCCAAACAGCCTTAAATGATTGTTCAAACACAATTAAATGCAAATCCCAGCAAGAACGGGTCGGCTATGATCCAGTTTACTGCAGCTGGGACTGATAGGAATCAGCTGGGACTGATAGGAACAGTAAGTCAGACTGCCATAATGGATGCTTTCCCCTTACCTTGGGAAGAGATCACAGGAATCTTGAAAATGTATTTGACATCTTAACTACTTGTTTACCTACTTGACATTGACTGATGAAAATGTTAGTTTAAATTTCATATGCTGCACTGCAAACTAGGTGTTTAATCCAGTATTTTTTTTTTTTTATCATCACTGATTTGTCACATCTCTCCGTACAATGAAAAAAAAAACCTGCAGGGCCAAAGAGTAATCCGGAGACTGTCTTAAACAAGAGACATCTGAAACGCTTTCATACTGGCCGACTACATAGCCCATGTTCGTTATGTGCACAGTTAAGCAACCTAGTAGTTCTGAATCCAAAAATCACCTCTCATTCTCAAGAGATTAGGATTAAATACAGGGCTCAGCTTCTATTTTCCCTTTAAAAAAAAAAAAAAGTCTAAACTATGTCAAGGCAGTCAAACAAAAGAAAATACAGTACAAAATACTACGACTGATTGCAAATAACACCACCACGAGTCAAGAATAATGTCTTGAATGTTTTTTTTTTCCTCCAGAGAAGACTGATTTGTCAAATGTGCACTTCAAGTCAGTAAAATCACACTAGTATTCCTCAGTCACTGAGTGCAGACTGAACATCAGCCTTAATCCGTTTGAGGCTGATGTTCAGACAGCGTTGAAGGAAATAACGTTGCTGGGCGAAATCACTCTGTCACTGTCTCTGTGCTTCGTGCTGTGTGCTTGTACAACGATCCGATCTGATCGTGAGCTGGCAGTCAGTCACCTCGTGATAACTGGAGTGGCGGTCACATGCAGTTGACCACGTTGCTGGAGCCCTGGCCCACGTCCCTGATTTGGCTGACGTGAGACGAACAGACGGCCACTCCGGCCCCGGCACGGCAGTGAGACACTGAACCCACCAGCTCCCATCTGAACAGCAAACAGATACAAATCACAACAACATTATAAGAAGAACATAGAAACAGAAAAACGACCAAACATTTTTGTGGTATTATCGAGTATCTTATTGGTTGTCTATAGCAAGGAATGTATTCTAACTTTTTCATTTATTTGCTTGTTTACACATTTATAGGACAAGAACCAAATGCAAGGTGTCGTTAACTTGGGCTCTAAAATTACTGGCAAAACACAGAAATCCCTTTCACAATTGAAGACTGAACTCCTCCTCAAAAAAGCGCATCAGTGATATCACATGTTCTTTATGACTGCTTTAAGCTAATACCATCAGAAATCTAGACCTGTGAACAGTCATGGTGCAAGAGACAGCGTCATTTAAACTTGTGCACAGGCCGATAAACGTGCTTGCACTTTGACATAATTTGCATTTCGTAGTGTTGGATATTGTTGATCAACTGCAGATTGGCCAGTGCCATTACCTCTTGTGTGTGTCTGTTTCCAGTACATTATCATGTTTTGTATTTTTTTGATTTTTTTTCTCCAATGTGTGTAAATTAGTTGTTTATTTGTATTCGGGTTTGCAAACTTGCTCGCCTCAAACTGCTCCTTGATGGATGAATTAAGTATTCTGATTCAATTGAACAGAACCAAACTAACACTTAGCAATAGACAGACAGTTTCCTTGCAGCATCACACCATATGTTTTGCATCTTTTTCAGATATTCACAAGTTTCTTAAGAGCAAAGGGGGGGGGGCAGCAACCTGGAACCCCTTATTAGTTTGTCCTGATGAGTTCTCACCACATAAAAAAGGTTCTTACTACGAAAAAGAGCTATTTATTGAATCACACACTCTGCACCTCGATACGTTAAACCTTCATCTCCTCCTCACCTGTTCATTCGAGGCTCAAAAGCCTCCACTGTGTTCAGGTAGATGTTCCCGTTGTGGCCCCCGACTGCAAACACTCTTCCCATTACAGTAGCAACCCCGACTCCACCACGTGGGGTGGTCAGTTCAGACACATACTGCCAGCGGTGCATTCGTGGGTCAAATCGCTCTACAGAGCTCAGGGGGGAGTTGTCATCAAAACCACCTTTAGAAAATGACAGGAGAGACAATTATTAGAAATGACGAGAAATTTATACGAGTCATCTTTGAGGATTGTGTGAAAAAAAGCTTAAGGGTGTTCAGACAGGAAATGGCAGGTATAATATTACTTCGTATAAAGTAATAAGGATACATGTAACCAGAAAAACAATATGCTCAGGTGTATCTACTGCTAACACTTAAGTGTCTCTGAGTAGGATTATGTTGTTACTAACAGAGCAGGCACACAAGAAAAGGATTTCATGAATCCCCTTTAAGCCACAGTCATTCACTAGGCAAAATGCCACAACAGACGTTTTAAAGAACCCTGAATGACTCTTCAGATTCGAGTGGTACAATAAAAAAAAAAAAAAAAAAATCTCATCCTTAAAATTTTGTGAATCAGTTACCAGATAGCTTCACAAAACATGAACTTTTATCGTTCACGCATTCGTGGTTAAAAATGGTAGGGTGTGCACTCAAGGCATGTGACATGAGTTATCCAAAAAAAAAAAAAAAACAAAACAAAAAACAAAACCAAAACCCATCGTAAGAGGACGAAACACCAGTAAAATAATGAAAAACCAGTGTCAGGTCACTGCAGTATGAGCAAATGCGGACAAAATACATCTTAGAACTACTGTATATGGCTCCTACAAACATTATCTGTCTACCAAAGTGATCAAATCTGAGGAGAAGAATATTACTGGTGTTTGGAATCGAGCTGAGAAATCTCATCTGTTTAGTTTATTTATTCCTCTCACCCACTACATAGAGGCAGCCATTCAGTTTGCTGACTCCATTTCCAGCCCGTCGCTGGCCCATCTCGCTGACCTCTGTCCATTTGTTGAGGTGAGGGTTAAACCGCTCCACACTGGACAGTGACGCCACCCCATCGTTACCTCCCACTGCATACACGAAGCTCTGCAAAGGGGATAAAAAGCAGTCGAGGGCAGTGTAGATATCGTACTGTGCATCGGTAGTCATTTATTGGCTCTCCTCTTTAGTCGTACCCCCAACGCCACAGATCCCACTCCTCCCCTGGGTGTGTTCATCGGAGCCACGGCGCTCCAGCAGTCACTTTCGATGTCGTAACGTTCCACGTCGTTGAAGCAGGAGTTGTCGTCCAGACCTCCAATAGCATAGATAGGACCACCGAGAGCTGCCAGAGCTATGCCCCTCCTGAGAAACACATACGTCCGTGCTCAAAGCAGATATTTGTGCTATTCACCCAGCAACCGAGGTATAGCAAACAGACACAGTGCAGGGTCATTGGTACACTGGAGGAAATGCGTGTTAAGGTATCGATCGGCTCCTGAGCATTTTCCTGAGCTGCCAGAGTGTAAAGGACAGTAAGAATAATTTCTAGGCTTTCAGTATAATCATTCCATTCCACATTTCCAATTAATTTGTCCAGCTTAGTGGATCTAGTACCCAGATAATCCGACTGGCTCTGCCAATTTTTGGCAAGCTCCACAGCCACTCTGCAATGTGTGTTAAATGTTTCAACAAGAACTGCGAAGCTAGCAGTCAAATAGAGCCAGTTCCTGCATGGAAAACTGCGACAAGATTTCGATTTAAGATTATTTAAGAAGCTGGAGGTCCTAAAAAGTTGGCTTCTTAACATAGCTGCTTCCCAGCAGCGGATCAAGCTATTGTTTCTGAAAAGGTTTGTTTTTCTCATCCACACAACAGCCATGTTTAGTGTGACAAGCACACTCTCCCAGAATGTTAGCCAAAGAAGAAAAAAAAACAAAACCCTATTCCCATTAAGTATATTGTAGTATCGTGTACCTTTTGGTGTTCATCGAAGCTTTCATCATCCATTTGTTAGTGAGGGGGTCAAACATCTCCATGTTGCCTAAGTGCTCATTACCATCATGGCCCCCGACAGCATAAACCTTGCCTAAGAAAACAAAGCGATAAGAAGTTTAGTGAACACACCAGTGATTACAAATGATCAATGGTTCGTTATACTGAGAGACCAAACTAATTAATCTTTTTTGACTAGAAACAAGTATATTAAAGTAATAATTTCAGGTGGTAATAATTACTTTCAAAATGATCTTATAAAAACTCATAATAACTCTATATAATATAAAATATCTGTCATTATTTTGCCTCGTGCTTCTCAGTCTCTAAACCCAACTTTTCATCTTTCCATGCTCTGTCTTTCACTTCCTGTAGCGTTGTTATATATAACCCCTCTTACCTCCCACAGATATTACACCCACGTGACGCCGTCTGCTGTTCATTTCAGGGCCGAAAAACCAGCTGTTCTTAGTGATGGAGTAGCACTCGATGCTGCGAAATGGGTCGCCGGAGCCCCCCCGGCCGCCCACACAGAACAAAACCCCTGAAGAAATGGTTAGAAAGAATAAAAAAAGTTGGCACAGTGAGAAAGCACGGATTACACTTTATGCCCACGGAACCACAGAATTAACACAAAATTTTTAAAAAAAGATTAAAATTATATCTGGTAGTTGTGTATTTTTTAAAGTAATAAGGAAAAGTGCTATGTTGCTACGGATACCATAAAAATCAGTGGTTACATGTTCAAAGTCAAACACCACCATGTAAGCATTACCTGCAGTGTGTTTCCGGGGTATGGTACGGATTGAATACTCAAAGTCAGGCACCACCTTGTTGCTGAGGTGGAGGTGGTAGTTCCTGGCTTCGTCCATCAGGTCACGACAACTCAAGTTACCTTTGATCATCTCGTCCTTAGCCACTGTTCCAGTCAGGAACTCTACAGGGAGCAGGGGGAGGCGCACCTGAAGGAGACACCAACATATGGCGTACTGCAGTTGTAAAAGTGATTGCATAAAGATCTGACCATTCTGTTTATGCAACACTAATTTCACACGGTTATGTAGCAGAACCCTCAGTTAATGAGTAAAAAGGGGCAAAACGCCCACTGATGTGCTTCCAAACCAAATCCAAAACAACCAACCAACCATATCCTCTTGATCCGAGTTATGCACTCTCTAACCTGAGACATGATCTGGTCCAGCCAGGCCTCGTGGTGCTGTGGGTTTGATTTCAGCCACTTCACTGCTGCATTGTACACCTGCGTCTCTGAGTGGATATTCAGCTCACTGGAGGACAATAATGTGCGCAGGTGCTGAGGAGACACGCATGTGAAGTCCTCGCACTCCACTACCTCAGTGAAGTGCTCGCAGGCATAGCGGTCAGCCATGTCCATCAGGTCCACGCGATTGTGGCTCTCGGCGAAAGTACGAACTGCCAGGCAGTTGGTGGGGTGAAAGTGGGCCTTCATGTACTCGCAGCAGGCTCTTGCCACCAGCTCCACCTAACAGATTCAGACAGTAATAAAAGCATTTGAGGGACTCTCTCAGGGTTCTGTTTTATGGACTAACTGTCATAACAGTTCAAAGTGCTAAATAAAAGGTCTGAGCATCACTATGATTTAAAATAAGGAGAACAAAATGCCTGTACTGCTTGTTATTTTATTTTAATTGTGTGTCTTTACCTGAAGGATGCAGGCAGCATAAAGCAGTGGCTGGACATTGTCGACAGTTAATGTGAGCTTGGAGGAGTAGGCAAAATGCACCAGGTCCTGGATGGCATCACCATCAAAGTCCTTGATCTCTATCAGTTCCTGCTTGGCCTCCGACATCTCTGACAGGAACATCGCCCTGAGCGAAGAAATATCCACTTAGACAAGAACAAGGCAAAATACCTTCCACAAAGCTTTATGTTCAAATATATAAAACTACATTGTGTCCTGAGGTCTTTAAGAGACTCGTTCGTTAAATATGGAGGCCCATGCAGTACGTATACTTTCACCCCAACTGAAAGTGTGGTGATACGTCACTTCAGCCTCGATTAGGGCTGGAACAATCTTCCCACTTTAGTTGACATTGAAATGTCAAGATGTTTTAAAGCAAACTGTCATATTTTATTATTTTATACTGCTGTTATGATATTTCTTCTACATAGCTTGTGCTCAAACTATTGTGAATGCGACGTATGCCCCCCGATGTTAATATACAAAAGGGAACACGTGCCGTGTTTCCATCTAAGCATTGTTATGTAAATGAGCTACACAGAAATGAAAAAATTCAGTATTTGATTTGGGAGCCTCGTGTTCAGGCTCAAGACAGTTTACAGACAGAAACAGTTCTTTGTTGCTTAATTTCTGTGTGTAGTCAGAGCAAAAAGCATATCTGGCATGTGATATTTGGTGTAAAGAAAACACAGCTATAGAGCAACAAGTTCCATTAAATCATTGTGGAGATTCACTGTCCTCTAGTAAGACGAAACCTTCTTATCTGTCTGTGCTGCACTGAAAATTGCTATTATAGCTCTAGTTGAAAAAATAAAGGATAAAAATGGAACATACCTGAAGTAAGGGATGACACAAGCCAGCACGAGCTTGTGACATGGTATCAACCTACTGCCAACCTACAAAAAAGACACAAAACATAAAATACATGTCTAAAACCAGGCAAAAAGGCACACCTGCATAACAGTATGACCATTTAGACACAGTACTGTGATTTCTACAGCTGTTAGGAGACAGTAAAAAAACCAACCCACCACACTCAACTCGAAATTTAGATTAATTAAACTGACAACCGTTAAGAGATTCTTTATAAAAATCCCAACCATCAACCTGACATTACCAAATACATAAAAGAAGATCAGTTGTGGCAAAAATATAATACAAACAAATCTCTTTACTTGAGTCCAGACAGATCGACCTACCTTCAGCGTGACGTCACAAAGCTCTCCCACTTCGTAAAAGTGCCTGAGGGAGTTATGGAAGTCCTTCCAAGCCTCATGAGCTTCGAAGACAAAGGACCCATCAGGCTCACAGTCTGCTTTCGATGCCCTGTTTCCAGGCCGCTTCTCCTTGGACTTCAGCTGCTTCGCATGGTCTGGCACCACATCCCCTGGTGCCATAGCTGGCTAGAAGAAACAAAACCTGTAAGACAGATGAGAGCGCTGAGGAATCTGAACACCTTGTAAACACAGTGGCAGGTAGGGGGAGGCAAGATGGACAAAAATTTTCTAAACTGTATGGTATACAGTTTCACTCATGTTCATCCCACTGAGTCCCATGTTTTTTAGTGTTTTATTAAAACTAATTAATTGTTTTAATTTAACCTTTATTTAATCAGGTAGAAAAAAACAGCAGCAAATGTTAAAAACATGCCCTCAAGCATTTAGGATCTGGCTTTGCTACAAATTATAGTCACATTTAACTTGCTCTCATTAATGCAGCCATGAGAACTGTGAACCAAGATGTTTTGATGCAAGACTTTTGTCACTAATGCTGAAACAATTTATCAGCAACAATTCTGACACTCGTTTGAGTCTTCTTTTTTTAAAAAAAAAAAAAAAAGTTAAATGACGATCATACTCTGATTCCTAAATCTCAAATGTGAAGATTTGCTTGTTTTCTCGGTATCATATCATTTTTAATATAATATTATTGGGTTTCAGACTGTTGGTCAGAAAAACAACAAATTAGAAAAAAAAAAGACAATGAATCCAGGAACTTACAATTGACATCCTTCACTATTTTCTGACATTTTTCAGTCGAAAAGAATAACAGGAACTGAAAATAAATCACCACATTAATCATTAATAGAAATACTCCTCAGTAGCAGCACTCTTTGAGCCAATATAATTATATGGAGAGGTTGTTAACAACAGTATTGTATTATCGCCCATCACTAGAAATTCTAAGAAAGGCCAAATTTTAACTGCCATTAATCGCGACATGCAATAACAACTCGCAGTCTGAAACAGAGACCACAACTCAGTGCAAATAACATTCTACAGGCTTAAATGGAGGAAACAAAAGAGAAATTGGTGGTAGGGGGTATTGCCTGCCAGCTGAGCAAGTTTGGTCAGTATTCCTCCCCCTTTCACTGTCACTTCCCTTTTACTCATTTAGCAAAGGCTTGAGCCAAATGTGAAAAGAAAAAAAAAAAAAATAGGACAAGCAGATTCCTCCAAGCTAAAATAGCACTCTACTCAGAAAACACTGCAATTAAACCCTTAAATATTCCTACCTATTGGCGAGTCTGATGCAAAATCTCCACAGTTGATAAGTCTCCGGTTGAGAACAGAGGAACTGAGAGCAGACAGCCAGAGGGCAGAGCTTCACCCAAACCTTACAGATGATGCACTGTCTCTCTCTTAAGCTATGCCTCTGAAACAGAATAGACTCTGTGTATCCCTCCCTCATCACTAGTCCTCTCAGCTATAAGAGCAGAAAACATCGAGTCCCATCATATGCACTGGTGATCAAAGGCCCTTTTCACTTCTGTTCTACCTTGTGGGCTCGTCGATAGGCTTAATCTTTGAGACTGTTCTGTTCTCAGCACACACAGGGATTTATTAATATTCACTTCCTTCAAAGACAGATTCGGGATCGGTTGGAACACTTTTATGGCTTTAAGATGATAACATCCTCAGACTATGATATATTATTTATGGAGGAGCAATAGCAGTGAGATAGTCAATAATTTAGCAACAGAGATGTACTGCGCAGCCACTTAATTACACTGAGTACAAATTGAAAAGACAGTAACAACAACCACCTCTTTTAAATCGATGCAACCTTTTTCTATGCATCCGTGTCCACCATACAAAAGAGACTCCCACTAGGCAGCCACAGAGGACAAGTATGCACTCACAAGAACCCACTGTTGTCACGTCATATTACTTCACCCACTACCAAAGAGGGACACAGCAACTACACTTGATGCTGCCAAATACTGCGCTTCCATGGTTTGTCCTTTAATCAAGAGTATTGCGACAGTAATACTCAACTAATGAACTTCCTTCCTGAACAGTGAGGTACTATAATTCGTGCACCACAGTTTAAGAGATTGAGGTTGAGGCAGGTTGTGAAAAAGAGTGATAAATGTCAGGTAGGCTCTTTGCTATGCTGTGTGCATTTTACATTTATTTCACCCTTTGAATGATAATGTATTGAGCTTTCTTCTGATCACAAGTCACACATGCACTTGTTACTATCTGATTCTGAACCACTTTGTTTTTTTGTTTTTTTTTTAAATCACTGATGCAACCCACTGGATTATTTTGCTCCTCTCCTCGTGTTTGTGGTAAATATTGTATCCTGTCTGAAAGTAGTGCATCTTTATTAGTGCATGCAAGCACTCTACTTTCACTGCATGAATAATGCTATATAAATACATTTGTAATTGATTTTTGGCTGCACAGGCCTAATTTTTAATCCTAACTAATAAAAAAAAAGCCCTGATTGCCATACCATGTACAACAAATATGGTTCTTTCAGGTATAAAAGCAGCGCAGTGTATTTTTTCTAGGACATGCCAAAAATATGCAGTATGGTGACTATTCTAGGTATTGAATAGGCTTTAACAGCTTCTCCTGGACACCGGAGTACCTGGAGAAGATGACAAGTGATGCAAACATTTAAGATAAGGATACAGCTAGACTACAAAACTATTGCACATGGCTGTTTACTGTAAATGAAAGCTAACACCTTCAGATGTCTAAAACTATTTTCGACATGTCGATTCTCTCCGGGCACAATACCAAAAAAAGCACTTCGACGTATTGCAGCTAGGTTAGCACATAATATCGGGCACAACAGTCGACACGGGCTGAAATACAATCTGACAACACCGAACACGCAACCGCACGTCAAAAGTTTGGAGAGGCAGGACGAGCTTGGTTATCACGCGAGCATGGTTGCGGGCGACTGGCTAGTTAACGCTGCCAGATTCAGCGTTAAAAATGCGAATTCCCCCCCCCGAAACCACACGAAATACAAGCACTGTGGCTCTAATGAGTGGGATCAACCTAGCTAGCTAGCCGGGGAGTCGATATACGGTTCGCCTGCTAGCTAGTAGGAGCTAGCGGGGAGACAGGCATCCTTGCGGCAATTAACGTTGACTGGCAGGGAACGGACACGATTTAACCATGATTTTTTTGCGAATACACTTGACCTGCGATGGTACACCTGACTACAACACATCGGACAACGGCGGCGTTAAGTGAAATAGGTCCAATTTAGATACCTCATATCGCAGCGAGAATTAAGATGCCGGCTTCGTTCAATGGAATGTTTGGCATCGAGCACGTTTGTTGTGAGTCCAGGCGCTTCATGGGAATTGTAGTTTCACGGCCTCACACCTGAGCGGCAGCTGAGCGGACGGATTACAGCCCTGATTGGTGTAAAGTGCACGACAGGCCGAGGCCTATCGTACTCGTGCAGTAATGCAATGAACAGCGGTGTCACTAAGTACACTGACTCAAATACTCAAGTACAAATTAGTGCTTTACTTGAGTTTTTTTTTAAATTTAATTTAATTTTATTCGACTTTATACATTTCAGAGGTATATTATACTTTTTTACTCCACTACAGTTGTTTGACAGCTTTAGTTACCAGTTACATTTACCTATTAAGATTTTAAATAGAAAACACATGTAGAGTTTAGAAACATGATGCATTGTTATAGATTAAATTACCCAACAGTATATACATTTCGAGGCAAAATAATTATTCGATTAATGAATTAGCCAACTATTTTAATAACCGATTAATCAAATTGTGGAAAAATGCCGAACATTTCGTGGTTCCAGCCAGTTCTCAAAAGTGAGGATTAGCTGCTTTTTCTTGTCTTAAATTACAATGAACTGACAAATTCGGAGGTTTGACCATTGGTCAGACCGGACAAGCAATTTGAAGGCTTGGGCTAGCTGTGTTAGTTGTGATGAGCATTTCTCACTATTTTCTTAAGTTTTACAATCTAAACAATCAGTCGATTAATCGAGAAAAATAATCAGCAGATTAATCCATAATGAAAATTGCCCTTATTTGCAGCCTTATATAAAATAGTTAAAAAATAGAAATCCATATCAACCAAGTACAACAGTTGCTTACATGTAAATACATTAGAAATAATAATATTATAGCATATAATAGTATAATGGTCACACATGATTTTATTGCATTAAGTATTTACTTTTGATACTTCAAATACATTTTCCTGATTTTACTTGCATACTTTTATCTAAGTTACATTTTCAATGCAGGACTTTTACCTGTAATGGAGTATTTTACAATGCGGAATATGTACTTTTACTTAAGTAAAGGATCAAAAATATTTTTTTTCCCCCACCACTGCTTATGAAGAGTCTAGGTAACCTACTTACTGTGCTATTGCTTCCCGGCCCCAAAGCAAAAATTAGTCATCAGTCACCTGTCTCTTCTCCCTGAGATGTCTCAAAGTTGATTCACACATCACTTAAAATTTAACCGAAACTCCAGGTTAAAATGTTCACAAAGTGATGTGCAGTTATAAATTCTGTAATTAAACCAAGTTTTGGCAGACAGACATATAACAAATAACGTCACATTCTTCAGTTGACAAATAGGACTGTACTTCACAGCTCAGTTAAATATGCCTTATTTTGTCTTCTGTCTCATTGAACAGGTTTTAGTAAATAACACTAATGTCCAAAGTAAGGCACTAAAGGAGAGAGTAATGGGCAAAGTATGGAAACGTTAGTCTGTAATTACAATTGTTATACTATATTGGCCAATAAAAGTCTCACCTAAAATTATACATTAACAACATTTTCATGTCCAGATTGAGTTGACGGTAGATCAGTGCAGTGTCTGCGCATTTCTGCCGGACCTTGCAAACGCCAGGCAGAAAGGCTGAAATCAAGTCAGCGATGCGGCGTGATATTATAACTTATACATGAAGAGGAAATAGTCAATCTCCAGCACCAATGTAGCCCCAAAATACCATGAGGAAGGTCCAGGTCCATGGACGCAAAACACAGTCCGTCTTAAAAGTCTTAACAGCAGTGTTAACAGCAGTTAGTGTCAATCTTAACACCACTGTGTTACAAAGATCTGGTTTAAAACAAAAAAAAAACTAAATTAATGTAGTATGATAGCAAAAGTTTACCCTCTCTTTCAGTGCCTGTAGCCTAATGTGCAACAAATTCTATTCATTTCATGTTAATAACAAAAGCTGTTTTGTGGGCTGCCTAGGAGGAGTGTGTAGGTGTTTAAAGCTGTATAAAATTGCACCCAGATGCACACATAGGCAGGAACATAATCTTCTTGTAATTTTATATGTGACCCATAGGAGGCCATTTATCAACTGGAAAGAGTGCAAGTAGTAGCAGAAGGGACAGAGCTGCAGCATAAACAGAAAAAAAAAAACACACACACAACAACAGCGAGATAAAGCCTCAGTGGTAATGATCAAAGATGATTTATTTGAGAACGATGTAAATCTATGCAGGTTATCCACTGTAAATAATACATTAATAAGCTGAAAAAGTTTTTTACAGGACTCTCGGAGGATGTATAACAACATTTGACATAGTCAAAGAGCAGGTCGCGATGGCCATCCGAACGCCAGGATTATCTCCACGGGTCCTACTTGTGCTGCTTCCTCTTTTTTAGGAGTGCATCCCGGAGAGCAAGCTGGATAAGAAACACAAAGTATTTTTTCAGTTGAAATGCAAAGACTGTTTCCTCCTTATATTCTAAGAAATCAATTCAGCCACAGTCAAACGCGGTAGCTCATTCTGACACACACTTCTGATAGGTGTGAGTTACCTGTTTCTCTCTGAAGGAGCGTTTGCCCTTGGTCCTCACATTCTGACTGTGTCTCATCATCATGAAGTTCTTCTTCCTCCTCTTCTCCTTGTTGCTGGTGCTGGCGTGTGGGTTCAGCTTGCTTCGCTTCCTGACAAACTCCTTCCGGTCCGTCCGTCCCGCCTAAAAAAAAGTCAAACGCGTCATTATAACTGAAACGATTGCTGTCTGATTTGTTAGTCAGACAAAACAAGTAATGTGAAAATGTCATATGGGCTTTTGGAGCATGTCATGTGCATTTTACTTTACATTTTATAGACCAAAAGATCATTCAAGAAAAATAACTGGCACGCTGCACTCGTTAGTTGAAGTCCTCCGCATGATTATATACTGTGACAATATACAAACTGCCCACGGAAGACTTTCCAGAATCACCGGCGTACAGGTCCCGGGCAAATCTCTAATCTTTTAAAATCGCCCAACCGTTAGCGCAAGGACTTACCATTGCCGTTGCCAGGCGTGTTTCCTTGTCTGCTTTTGGTTTCTTATGCAGTTTCTCAATATTCCTCAAGGTCAGCAGCTCCCCTCTGAAAGATTTGGGAAAAAATAAAATAAAATAAATAAAACCCATAAAAAAACCTCAGTATAATTATCTATCTTAATCAATAAACCAGACATTACAGTGATTACACTCTTATTCCACTCTTAATAGGAGACTTGAGACCTGAAACCACATAAAATATTCTGCAGAAAAAAGAATTTTTTTTACAAACCATTATTTCTTGAAACTCTGGGTTCAAATATCTTTCTCACCTGTTCTCACCCTCGTTGTCACTGTCCACATTTTTCCTCTTCTGGCCCTTGCCTGGCGCAGCATTGACCTCCTTGGCCATCTGGACCAGACGGATCTTCTTAAAGTCATCCTGAGTGAGGAGCCTGCTGCCGCTGACCGCCGCTGCCTTGGCTTTTCGTTCCTCAACTGGCATACTCTGAAGCTTCTCCGCCTTACACAACCACAAAAAAAAACACTCTTGCATTAAAATAAAATTAACGTGCATGATCAGCCTCCGGAAGTTTATCAAGGTATGCATTCTTCACGCTTACCACTTCTCCTGTGTCTTCATCAGACGAGTGGTGAACGTCTACCCACTCCCCATCTTCACCATCGTCACTTATACTGGCACTCTCCCAGCCGTCTGTTGTACGATATCAAAAATACGCATATTGCATAATACTGGTCATCTTTTATCTCTATACACAAACAGTACAGTAGGAAAACAGACTTTGTGTTGCAGATCAAATCAGCCATTTCCAATCCTTTGGATTCAATAAGAAGATAGCTGCTGACCTTCGTCCTCCTCTCCCTCTTTGTTCTCCTCCTCCACCTCCAGGACTTCAGCTCCAGGGATGTAGTCTTTAGCTTCAAGCTCTCCGTAGTCTCTGATCTTGGCCTCTGCCGATGCCTCGGTCGGTCTCCCCTGCACCACAAGCAGCATGGTTTACAATAACGAGAGATCAAGCTTTGTCACCTTTACAGTTTGGGGTCTGGTCCCAACACTCCCCTCTGAAGTAGGTAGGAAAGCAAACAGCACCCGACATGTATGATCACAATGTTTTTTTGTAACACAGTTCATACAACATCAATTCATCGATGTTCACTGGACAGTAAACTAGAACAAACTCGACCATTAGGCACCAGGTGTTATTATACATAAAGTACATTAGGAATGTTTTTTTTTTTTTTTAATTCCATGAGCTCACCCTGTCCCTCTTGTGCAGCATCTGTGGATTTAGATTCCTGAACAGCTGGATCAGTCCCCTGGCAGACATCATCACATCTGAGGCAAATACAGACACAGACATGGTTGCGTGTGAGTGAACATACGTGTATGCAAGCATCCGTTAATTAGTGCCTTCAGAATCGTGACAAAAGCGACACGGCAACGAAAACACACTGGCAGTCACTCAACTCTTGTCTTTGTGGGTCTTGTACTGAGCCAGGTCCTGCAGCAGGTCCTCCGTGATGGCGAGCGGACAGCGGGCTGCCACCTCCTTAATTGCATTAATACTGAAGCACCAGAAGAGGGAAAGCTTTACTATACAAACGGTGAAGTAAGACTGAGCAAGGCAGCTACAAGTATAGAGCTGTATCTTTTGGTTTAAAACAGGTCCTTCACACTGTGCATCATATCAATCATTGGATAACTCTAACCAGAAAGGAGACACGGTAGCTACGCACCCGACAGTCATGACCTCCCCGGAGTTCCTGTCTGTCACAAAGTTATTTGCGATGGTCATGATCACAGGCTCGATGATCTGCGCGCGTGGGAATACACAGTGTTAACGGTGCTGAAGTGGAAGCCTCGTGCTAAGTTCATTTTAACGAATAAATCTGTGGGTCTTAACGCACCTCAGGGGGGACGAGCTGGTGGGAAGCCTGGGCAGTGCACAGGAGAATCTTTGTCACCTCTGCAAAGACAACAGATGGTTTTAAATGTGTCATCAGCACGAGTCAAAAGACTTTCACAGACTTAATTGTGAATTTTTTTTCTTTTTTTTTTTTTAACCTCTTTGATGGGGCTGAAGAAACCTCTGGACGAAGGGATAAAAGTTGAAGAGGAAGAGCTGTAGAAGGAAGAGAACTCTGAGTGTTGCACTTGATAATGGACCGAACAAACAACAACATCTAGTCAATCTCACATATCACTATGAAGCTGAAAAAAAAAAAAAAGTAACTTTAATAGCTTGTAAATTAAAGATACCACAGGCACGACAACTATTATTTGAAAAGAGCGCTGGATAAAAGCACATACCAGTTTCATTAGGCTTAACCTCCTGCATTAGTCTTTGCATTACAACCTGCTGATCTGCTTTGAACAAACTCATCTCTGGAGTCACCGACACGTGTGTCATAAAAAAACCCGATTAGCCACTCACCTCATGGATTCCAACCAGTCTGGATATGAGCTCCATCATCATGATCTTCACCTCGAAGCGCTCTTTACAGTCTTCCAACTGTTTCAAGAGTTTCTCTGAGAAATCTTTAAATAAAAAAAATTAAAATAAAAACAGATATTTGATAGTTTATTGTTCTGTAAATTGTACTACAAATGGACTTAGATAAATTCTTTGTCTGGTGTTGTGGGGAGGACACGTTAGCCCTACCTTGAGGATCGTGGATCAGGTGAATGGCAGAAAAGTTGAACACCTCTGCTTTCCTCTTTTTCTTGTGTTTCTGCACGAGTGTAGAGAATTAAAACAACGAACCCAGAGTGTCTGAACATTAACGTAACAGAACAAGTCATGCATGCGCTGCGGTAGAAAAACAACCCTGGTACCTTGAGGACTTTCATTGCTTTTTCCATCTTCTTCTTGTTTTTGGAGGTTTTCTTGCCCGTGGAGTATCTCACCATCAGGTCTCGGGCTGACGGTCCCTCTGTCTGGAAGACAAGACTGATTCTTAACAAAAAGCCTCATTTGTGTATCTTACACACGTAATATGCCCTAGCTGAAAAATCACTCTCTTTTAGAGAAGTACAGTATCCTTTCTCTCTAACCACTTCATCTGCGGTACTTGCCTCTGATTCTGAATCACTGTCATTCCTTTCATCTTCATCTTTGCCCAGGAAGAATTTCAGACCTGCAACAAGGATCTAAAGAGGTGGAGTTGCAGGTGAAAACGTATAGGTTTTCCATTCATTCAGAACAGTAAGACAACGATCGCTGTCAGAGTGATACAACATACCTTCGTCACCTTGGAGAAGCATGCTGTTGTAATGACATTGACTGTTTTGGCATCATTCCTGCGGCACAAACAAAAAGACAATCGTGGTCAAAGAAATGTTAGTTATATTCTCCTGAGCTCTACAATATCTTATTTCAGTGTATAAATTACGACGCCCACCATATGTTTCTTTTGTATAGCTCCGCCATCACATCTAAAGAGATCTTTGCTGCAATGGGATTACTGTCTCTGAGCATGGTGTACATGAAGTTCTGTAACGTCTGAAACACACAGTAGTACGACGCATGTGGTGAGTGGTGGCCATTTAAAGCTGCTGTATCACACAATATCACAGACAGTCACACACACGAGTGTACATGCATGCGTACTTACTGTGTTGACCTTGTTGTTTTTGTGCTTAGCGTTTATGTTTTTGATATCAGCAACAATGTGTGTGTACAGTGTCTGTGGAGAGAGAAAAAGGAAGAAGAGGTGACGACAAAATCAGAGGGACAGAGAAGGAAAGAAACATGAGAATTTGGACACCTGACCATATAAATATGAATTCAGACACACATACAACAGCAGAAAAGCAAGTTCACTGGTCAGAATTATTGACTCAATGGTACATGAGGCAGAAATGGTGTGTATACAAATAACATAATAAAGGTTTCAATCAACCAGTTGCACAAATCGTCCACAAATTCTCCCTATTACTGCCAATAGGTCTCTCTCGCCAAAGATTCAAAACTATGTAATAACATATTATTACACAAAAATGCTTCAACTATGCAAATCCTAATGAACCGTGTTTTTTTTTTTTTTAATTTTTTTAATTAAAGGTCAAAGACCTATACCATCCTACGATTACACGGTTGTTGGAGCAATGACAAGGACAACTCTGGTGTCGTAGCTGTGTCAGGGCTGCGCGCTCGAACCTTCCTGAGCAGTTTGTCGTGACAGCGCAGCAGCTCGAAGAAGAGCTCCAGGAGGCCCGTGGGGTTGACCAGATCTTTGTTCCTCAGCAGAATCAGCGCTTTGCAGAAGGTCTGACAGGAGCGGTGTGACACACACACACACACACACACACACACACACACACACAAACATAACATGTCAATGCTGCGTGGCAGGTCACCTGCATAAACGTCAACAAACTCAGTATGAATCAGACATGCAGCTACTGTGCTGATAAGTCGCACATATTCTTACCATCCTCAAGTCTGGCTCTAGGACTGTGTGGTGACTGAGTAGTAACTCAGACAGCTCTTGAGGGAAGGTGGACAGGTGCTGCAGGTAGCAGTGACCAACCTGGGGGGCAAGAAGCGTTCATTACCCTCCAAATACTAGTGACCAGCACGACAGGGCTCCCCAGATACACACTCTAGTGCACAAGTCAAGTCACCTGGGCGAGAAACATGACGAGGTCCGCCAGCTCCTTGTTCGGCTTGTCCGGCTGCAGTCTGAAGATCTGTACATTGGACTGGTAGTGTCGGTACTGCTGAAGAAACTGTTGCGGACACAGGAGCAGTCACCGGCAAACTCGTTACTGCTGTTTATCGACAATTCTCCTGTGCTTAAATAAACAACAACAACAACAACAACAACGACAACGACAACGACAACGACAAACAAACACAAAAGAACGAGTCTGCAGGCTAACAACCGTAGCAATCTCTCAGCTAACAACACTTACCTCTTCCACGTACGACTGTGGATCTCTTTTGATAAGATTCTGCAGTTGTGGCAAGTTGTTTGGCAGCTTGTTATTTTGTCGCCCGGACATGGTTTCAGACGACCGAGTGAATATGTTGTAATAATAATGATGATAACAGAGATGAAAAACTATTTTTTTTTGTTTTTTACAGGGCAAGCGTGGCCAAAGTGTAGGCTGCCATTTAAGCTCGCAGCAGGAAGTAGAAACTTCCGCACTTCCGCTTCAATTAAAGGGGACGCGCACTTTTTCGTCTTTCCGGCAGCGTTTGGTCTTTCAAGTGATCTTGAACTTACCACGCTAACACTTGTCTGACTCTTTCTGTAATTGCAGTTTTGCATTTGCCCCTTACATTTTTTTGTTTTTTTTGTTAAAACTAATTTCTACCGCTACGTTCCGGTAGAAGTAAACAGCGTTTAGTGCCACGGGTGCCTACTGCTCATGTTCAGACTTGTTTCCTTTGAAGCAAAAATAATGTCTTTAATTTGAGGGAAATTGTCAAAAATCAGTCAAACTCGTGTCATTTAATCGAGGTTACCAGTAATTTTACAGGGTAAAACATACAGGACTTAATCGAGTTAAAATCCAAGGTGTTAACAAATATACCCTTATTTTTAGTTACATAGTTAAACTAGAACCCAGTTGTCTGCAATGATGGAAAAAAATATTCAAATCATTTTCTTAAGTAAAAGAATGAATATCACACAGTATATATTTACTCTGTTACAAGTCCTACATTCAGAATGTTACCTAAGTAAAAGAACAATCGGCAAAATGTACTTGAAGTATCAAAAGTACTAGAGCTTTATCTAGTTAGTAATATGCAGAATGACCCCCCCATTTAGAGTGTTATAATGTATATTATATTATTTGAGTTATTATTACTGATGTATTAACATTAACATTTTACTGTTGTAGTTATTTGAGGTAGAGATTAAAAAAGAGAGAGGTTAGTATGACTGCATTCACTCTACATCTTGAATCGCAGGGCTGATCCCTGAATCTTGCACGTCAGCAGTGTGACCGTAGCAAAGCAGGCCTTCAAAGTAACCTCAGTAATAACAAAAGAAATGCTTTCCCACATATTGAGCAACATGAGCTTTATTTTGTTTAGCTGGGTAAGCCGGTAAGGTCCAAAGTTATTGTAAAAGATGTTTGGACACATGGCAATGTTTCCAGATAACGAAGTGTGGCACCACATGGTGGTGGGACTGGTGTAAGACATCCCATCTCTACTGCATCACCTCCTGCTCTCGGCTGCAATACTTGCAGCCAATTACATGATTCCATCAGACAGCTTAGGGGCGTGCATTCATTCAGGACCAGTATGTTTAACTATTACATACAAAGAAAAGACACAGCAACATGGGCACGTGTAAAATATGCAAAGTAATGCAATAGCTGGGCAAAAAAAGACACTATGAAGATTCCAATGCTCAATCTTTGTAGAGACCCTTAAGTGAACAACTGACTCAATTCTTGTCAATTTCGAGGCCAGAGTTTTGTGGTTGTGTGTGGCATTGTTACACTGTAAGATGTTTGATCAGAAAATCGTCAGAAACTACGGCTTCAAATTTTTTAAGTGAACACTCCCCTGAGAGCCTCAGCATAGATTCAACATTATGAGACTCATTGTAGCGTTATTGTGCTGTAACCTATGTAGTGTATATGTAATCATTTTCAAGTTAAAAAGCAGTAGCCTACTTTTCATTGCACTCTTTCCAATCCAGTATCAACCCTTACACACATGCACAAGTTCTAGCTTCTCTTCCTCATACTTTTCAGTGGTTTTGTTAGTCAACAAACTTGGTAAAGCTGTATAAGGTTAACGTTTCTTTAAATGAAGTTTGGAATGTGAGGGCAACCTTTTTACACAGCATGAATGGTAACATAAGGCTGACAAATTCTGTCATTTTCAAAAGCTATACTGAAAGGTGATATGCACTAAAATGACAAAAGACAAGGAAAATATTTGATTCTTTTTTTTTTTTTTTTTAAATGAAACTTTCCTCTACATAACTTTTAAAACGTATCCAGTTTAATTTTCAGGAGATGAATATGTACACTTTTAATTTCATCATTTACCTCAGGCAATGAACAATTACTGTTTGATAGCTTTACAAAGCAAATACTGACATAGTATTCTGTCAAGGCATGTTCCAGCATCATAATAGGATTCAAAATACACAAGTACAATTTTGTTCCATATAAAATATGAGATCACTGATCACTTTCATAATTATTTTAGAATATCCAAGAATCTGGAAAAAAAAAAAAAAACCCATTAGTGTTCTCTTGTAGGTGACAAAAGGAAATACAATCAGCAGTTCTCATTAATGCACTGAAAGGAAGTAGCAGCCAAGGAGAGAGAACTCAAAAAGCAAACATAAAAATATATACTTCTTTAAAGGATTTACTCTCAAGGAACTGAATATTTTAAGGCATTTAAAAACATGAAGTGTAATTTGGCAACGTCTGCCTGTGTCAACTGTGCATTTTTGTTTTGCTCTTGTGAAACAGTCACCCAGCCTCTACACGACGGCGATATGTGGTTTCTACTATCCTGAGATGTTTTCCTCTGCTTGAAGGCATCTCAGGACGTAGAGGATCACTTGATAGCAGAAAATGTATTGGTCCTGTGAAAAGAGGGAAAATTCGTGAGACATCATGTGAATCAAAGAGATGTAGAGTTCAGAGTTCATGTACTTAATCCTAAAAGCAAACATTCAAAATCACCTCTGTCTGGACCATTCCCTGTCTCTGAAGTCTCATGTTCCTTACGACATCTGAAATATCAAACTGATAAAAAATGTTAATTAGATTGTAACCATCCAAAACAAATGAGAAGAAAAGCTTCCTTATTAACAACAGGTGAGGTAAACAAGATAAAGACTGTAAAACTTACATCCGCATCTTTACTGATGAGACCCAGAACCACGTCTATACAGATGAGGGTTCCCGAACGACCAATGCCTGCACTGCAGTGTGTGATTATAGGCCCTGATTGATGAACGTGCCTCATGTAGGAAATAAATGTGAGCAGCTGCTCGGGTTGTGAGGGCGTTCCGTGGTCGGGCCATCCCGTGTAGTTCAGATGAGTTACACGCTGGATTTCATTGGTCTGAGGAGGGAATGTACACATTTAAAGTGTATAAAAGTTTTAATTACTGTGAGTAAATGAGAATTCTATAAATTAACTTACCTGGACATCTTTGACCTCAATGTGTCGGATGACAAAGTTGTCCAGATATTGGTCTTTGATCAGCGTGATCTGTAACTTGTCGTCCACCATCTCTGCTGTCCTTGGTGTGTCTGGCCAGTATCGCTGGCATTTCACTTTGCCGCCCTCGACTTCTTGGGTCATCATGGCGATCACGTTAGACTTTTGCTCCCAAACCATTTGCCAAAAGTCACCCAGAGTGGTGGGTAAGGGTCCCTGGCAGGCAATGTACATGAAGTTCTCATCCTTCACTGGCATCTTGATAAAGTTGGCGTTGATGTAGCCCCCATCTTTGCCCAGCACAACTCGAGTTGTGTCAACTAGAAGAGATACATGCATTAAAATCATACAGTATTTCAACTTAAGTCCAAGATTTTGAGTATCCAGCTTTGGTTTAGTGAAATTTATTGAAAAGCCTTCAAGTTTCCTATTGTGATACAAATACGGAACAACACATTTGTGACTTTTCTTACAGGGAACGATGTTCTTGTAGCGATTCTTCTTCTTGTTCTCCTTCGTCTGACCTATTAAACAGTCATCCAGTGGCTGGAGATTTTGAAGATTCTGTCAAGGAAGAAAACAGACGTTCATTAGAATCAAATGAATTGCAATCAATTCATATGCACTAAAATTTAAAGCAGATTCTTACTTCAAACTCCTGCAGCGGGACTTTCTGCTCCAGAAGCCCCCTCATCATGCGGACCACAGTGTTGAGCTTTGGTCCTGTGTACTGGCCATCGGGGACCACTTTGACGAGGGGCAAAGAGGTCAGCTCGTCCTCTGTGATGATTGGCCCGTCTGGGGGTGACATAAAATGAAGGAATTCAACATTACAAAAGTACTGGCCCAAAAGCCTTTTGTTATTATTTTATGAGAAATATGAAATTTAACACATACCACATATAGTTACTACACCTAACCCTATAAATACTGTCACTAAGAAGGAAAAAAACGAACCGGTCTGTGCATTAACCATGGAATAAATGTTCTGTGACAGATTACTTCCAGTTTATTTTGACTCCATCCTCCCGGCTCTCACTAACAAATTAAATACTGTAGTCTAGATATCATCTGCTCTCCCCTTCCACATGTCATTTTTATTTCCCTTGAAGAACGAACAGTTTTGGAGTCAAATTTCAAATCCAAAGTTCAGAGAAAGTCGGTCTAACCGTCTCTTGATTTGGAGTTCATGTTTTCAATTGGAAGTTCATCACTTCCCCACGTGATTTCATCTTCCTCTGGCAGTCCAGCGCTCATTTGCAGATAGCTGTTGATACGAAAACATAAACAGTGAATGGATGTGAATATATTCATAACCCTAAATGCGATGGGTGTACATCCAAGAAGCAAAGTCTTACTTTTCATTTCTTGGATCGTCAACACTCTCCTCTTGCCATTCCACTTTTCGGGAACTCTAATTATGTATTATGTATCATTAAGAAGACAAAACAAACAAACAAACAAACAAAAAAACGAAAATCAGATATAATCCGTATATAGTTTCTTAGTGCAAGTCTGGTGGGTTTGATTTGTACCTCAGGGGAGTCCTCGGGTAAAGAAGAGCCATCACAGTCTGTGTCCTCAGAAAATTCTGCGCTGTGCTCTGTGTCTCTTTTCTGCTTTAGCGGATCATCTTCATAGTCTGTTAAATAAGGAAATGTAGTCTAGCTTGTAAACTTCACAATTTTTCTGTCAGTACAATTACTCAACATTCAATACTGTACTGTATGCTGTACCTATCGGTGGTATGGGAGGGAATCCGCCAGATTTCAGCTCATCCTGGGGAGTACACAGCTTAGTCTTTACTCCACTGTCCTCACTCAGATCTGAAGGCAACAGGGTAGAAAGAGTTAGATCTTTATAAATTATTCAAATGGGAAAAAACATTTATCAGTCAAAACTTGTCAAAAATCACATATTTGGGGTCACCGCTTGTACCTGTGTTTCCATTGCACTTGTCAGAGTTGATGGGTAGATAGGCGAGGTATGTGTTTGGGTTCTGGTCTGGCGGTCTGGAAACTACAAGATGTACCAGGCCTTTAGCTTTACGGATGGTCGTGACAGCTTTGGTGTGGGACACGCCTGTCATTAGTTCTTCGTTCACCTACACGAATAAGACAGCAATAATCAAGAAAGGGTTTTGTATTTAAGAGAGGGCAGTGTATTGTCTCAGAACATCCAGACATACTTAGTTTATTACAATTCACAGTATTTAACACATGTGGGGCACCATTTGTAATACAAACAATCACCATAAACAAGGCAAAGCATACACATGTAACAATACAAATACAAAATACAATACAAATTACGGCTTACTATGTTAAAGGTTTTCCATTTCCTGGATGTGAGCTAGTAAGATCCAGGAAATAGAAAACCTTAGTGTGGGCAGTGAGGGCACAAAGCGGACATTTTAACAGTAAATGGATAATATAGATGTTTAATAATATCTATTAAATCTTGTTTAACAAAATTACATTTCTTAATATGACCTTAAATTCTGAGCAGCAAATGTCAAACAGCACTCACTTTCAGCAGCCTGTCTCCCACTTGCAGCTGGCCTGAGGACTCTGCTATTCCTCCCGGTGTGATGGATTTGACAAAGATCCCCCTTTCCCCTCCGATCACAGAGAAACCCAGACCTCCAGACTGTGGCTTCTCCAGATCCAGCTTTATGATCTCCTCCTGCATATTCAACAAACAAACGCGTGATCACCTTTAACTCATGAGTCAAAACTAAGTAATATATGCTAGCAGACATGAGCTTTATGGCAACAGTCAAAGTTTTTGATGATAGTGATCACAATAGTAATGCAATAAGAATATTTATCTAGTGATGCATGTCTTGACCTAGATGTATTTATCTTTGCCATTAACAGCAGCATTTACATGCAGCCTCAATCACTGTAATCCTTTGCCACGGACTCACCAACAATTTTTCTAGCTGTTTGCTTGGCATTATATATAGAAATAACAATAAATGCAACAGAAGAAAAGGTTTTAATTCAAGAATACGGAGCACAAGGGGTATACAGCAAGGAAACAAAAATGTATTTCTTTAAACTTACCTCTAGAGGACAAAGTGCTGCAAGACACTCTGTATCTCTCAGATCTTCCCCTTTAAGAAACCCTTAAACAGAAAACAATGCTGCAATTATATGCAAAATACAAGACCCAATCAAAATGGGACAGGTGGCACTTTTACAGGGTGAAACATACCATTCATGCTGGATGAAACCTTGGGGGTAATGTTGTTGTTGAGAAAAGAGACACTTTTCTGTCCAGGAAAAACAGGCTTTCCATCCCTTTGAGCCAGAAGAAAAAAGAAAAAATGTATTGTAGTTATGGCACATACAGAATCTTGAGCTAAAAATAACCTTCTGTCATGCTATTAAGCTGAAAAACAAACACTGACACAGCATGAAAAATTACATTTAGGCTAGACATGTCACTCTTTGTTAGTGCAGATTACCTTGTGGCCTTGAGCGTGAGGTTGTCGAGGGAGAGCTCCAACAGCCTTGTGTTCTCACTGAGAGTCAGGTCCTGGGTGGGAGCGCCATTGATGTAGTGGATTAAATCAAGCGGTCTCAGGCTGCCTTCCTCGAAGGCCAATGAACCGGGCAGGATGTCTTTCACAAACAAGACTCCATACACACTTTCACTACCACCATCCACTACCAAACCTGGGGATATAAAGGGCAGTGCAACAGCTCACATGACTTAAAGTACTAATTGCTAATGCAACTTCTGAGAAGGTTTGCAAGACGGAAAAAAAACATTTCAGACATGCCAGGAAGGTTTTATCATGTAACAAGGGCTGTTTTCTTACCAAGCGGTTCTTGGTTGCCCTTGAAACAAATGTCAGGCAGCAAGTGGGCTTCAATGGGGGGCTTGGGAGCCTCCAGGACCCTCCCCACCACCAAGTCAACTACCCGAGGGGAAGCACGCACAAGATTGACCACATCAGTGTGGCCCATATTGCTCACATCTGTGTTGTTCACCTGTGAATAGAAAATTCAATACATTCAAATGTATTGAATTTCGCATGTATTGCATTTAAACATGCTTTCTTGTGGGGAGTTAGATGAGAAGATTGATACCAATTTCATGTCTAAATATGGAACTAGCGATTATTTTAGCCTAGAATAAAGACTACCAGCACCTCCAAAATTTTAACAATTAGTGCAATAAATATCTGTTTGTTTAATATGGACTCTTTGGATAGAAAGAATGCATCAACAACATCTCAGTTGAGACTAGAATAAGGGATTAGGGATGAATTTTTTTACCATAATCATTCTGTCCCCGGGCCTGAGCCTCCCATCTCCTTTGGCTGGGTCCTGGACAATGTCATGGATGTAACACCCATGATCATTACCTTTGGTGAGGGTGAAGCCCAAGCTGCCTTTTTCTGACTTCACTAAGGAGACCTTTAGCTCAACTTCCTAAATACAGAGAGGAACCTAAGTTACTCTAATAAGTATTGGTCAAAATAAATCTTTAAAATTTAAATGCACATTGTAGTTGTACTTCTTGAAAAACCTTTAGATCACCGACTGTCTATCCTAAGAGCTTCCCTTCCTCAGTCCTTACCGGGACAAGCTCCTCCATGTCCTGTCCATTGCCGGACACGGTGAGGTTTAAGGGCAGAGGCAGTGGAGGAGGCAGTGGATCTGGGCTTGGGGCAGAGGGAGCAGACACCATGGGCAGCGGGGATGACTCCAAATCAGCTGTCACGGGGGATGAAGGATGCCTGTCGCAAAAGAAATCCCACAAAGACAATTTATATGAGATATCATAAAATATAATTGATGCAGATGATATGACCGTTATTTTTACACTGATCAGGTACCTCTTGCTGAGGTCTGATCTTGTCATTGACAGGTTCGGGGAGTAGAAGGCTGAGTTGACAGTGTCGTCAAGATGACCAGTGCTGTCGTAGCGTCCCAGTCCCAGGTTGCTGCTGGGGGTCTGGTAGACACTCCGCTCCCAAGTTTGCCTGCTGTGCTCGAGGGTGCTTGGGCTGAAGGCTTCCTCCACCTCCTCATCACCATCTGTGCTGTCACTGTAGCTGTTGTGTCGGCCGGGGCTCTTAAGCAGCAGCCTCTCCAGGGCTTCCTCCACAGGTCCCTGACTCCTCTTGGCCTTTGGAGCTGGAGGAGAGGTCGTCCTGCCTATGCTCAGGGTGGTCCCTGCCTGGGTCAACGGCTCCTTTCGGGGTGATGGCATGGGTGTCTGAGGAGAAATAAATTACATTTAAACTCTATTTTAAGCAACTAGTGGTGCTTGATAGTTCCACCTAGTAGTAAAGGATGAAAAAAAAAATATATAATTTACTGACTCACCGAAGCTGAAGTGTCCATCTCAGGAAGAACACCGTGATCAGGTCTACAGAGGAGCAAAGTCACCTGCTGTCCTGTTCCTCGCAAGGCTGATATCACCTCCTGTGAGCATGCAAGGTAGGAGACCCAATTCCAAATAAATTATGGTATCAAACAACTTTATTTCCATTTACATCCAGCTGTGACGCAGAAAGGAAGAGATGTATTGCGTACATGTTGCGAGAGTCCTTTGAGGGGTGTCTGATTGACCCGCAGGATGACGTCCCCCACGTTAATGCGACCGCTCTCTGCAGCTGGTTGACCAGGAAAAAGTTTTTTCACTCGAACCATGCTGGAACCGGGGGGTTCGTCAGGGAGGTTCTCCTCTCGACTAAAACTGAAGCCCAGCCCTGATGTGTTCTTCAGCAGACACACCTCAAACACATTATCTGTGGGTGACAAAGACATACATTGGAAACTCCAACTGTCTGTGGGTAGAGTGTGAACGTGAATGTGCGAGAAAGGCGCAAGCCCCATTTAACCCTGCAAAGAATAAGAGGTTATTGATAGTGAATGGATGGAATAGTAGGAAGGACAAAGTAATATAAGGTGAAATACACGCCGAGAGTGGCTTCACTTCTAAAAATAGTACGATCATATGTAAATATTAAGAGAGGCTCCTCCATAAAGGGCAAATCAGCACCTGTGTGAGCCTAAACTGGATTTTGATGTCAGATAGGCACTAGTTTATCATGTTCCATAGAAACAGTCAGTTGTTACAACTCAAAAACACCTATGAATACCCTGACAAACTGCCACTATTTTCTTTCTCTTTGTGGCATTAAAAGTTTCCTGGAGGTTACACATTTCCTTCCTGACACAAGCCTAATTATTAAACAAATCAAATGTTATTGAACCCTGTAAATACTATTCTCAATCTTTTACCTTAGTCTGATTACCCACAGTAATCAAAATCTATCATTGATGCAAACTTAGTAACTCTCTGCAGAATGGTACAACTCAGGGCAACTGCCTAAAATCATACAACTTCAACATACCCTTGAGACACATGTGACGACTCCTCCAACTGGGCACAAGGTGTCCCCGTTTCTTTTTGACTGTGTTTTTCGGGTGCTGAATGGTGGGTCAGCAGCTGCATGAGCTACACCTGGGCCCAATGTGCTCGGCCCTATAAATCTCCCTCATTCTGCAACCTCGCTCTCTCTCTGGGAGGGATTCCCTTTCCCCAGAAGACCAGATGAAAGCTGTGGTTTTCTTTTTGATAAACTGATAACTGACTGTTTTATTGGTTGAATTATATTCTTTTTCTGTAAATAAATTACTTTTCTTGAGCCGCCAACTCCTGTTCTCTCCCATCTTTGTCACAGGCTTAGAGCTGGGCTCTGACACACAACACAACAAGGATGAATAGACCATTTTATATAGAGAAAAAAAGGATGGTCCTACAAGTATTACTGATACTACTGATACTACCAATAAAATGTGAATTCAGAATCATACCACAGCTACACCAGCCACAAAAGATTGCTTTTGTACTACAATTCACACTTAATCATATATATTGCTAGAATAACTCTCAGGAAGAGGCAGATACCAGTAGATGCTGTGGCTACCAGTTCTAGCACAGCAGTGTAATGGTTTCCTTCATACAGACCACATACTGAGCTCTAAATAGGCAGTAGTGTGCTGCTAATGGGTTGTACACACATGCTCATTTTCTTTCAAATGAAATTACCAACAGCAAGTTACTTTGTTTATAGAGAACAAAGGGTCTCAGTGTAACACTGTTAGAGAATAAATGACCTAAGTAATCAGTGTTTTCCTGCTTACTTTCATTACCAGCCTTTTGGGCTCTAAACATTTATACAGGACTAGATGGACTCAGGGTGTAAGGAAGGAGGAGTTTTGCAACCAAAATAAAAAATACTGAACAGCTCGTTGAGAAGGTCACTTCACACATTAGAGTGTACTAAAATGGGGTTTACATTAAGTGCTATGCAACAAACCTAAAAGACATAACCATGCTGCTTAATTGTGTACCATTCTGTCGCCTCACCTTGTTTAACAAAGCTGTACTCTGGTTTTTCTTTGACCTCATGTGGCTGCTCTTTATTCTTGGTCTGATCTCGGTCGCTGCCAGCACATGGTGGAGTGCACTGAGGAGTGAGGGGAGCATGGACACAGTCTGCAGGCGGATGACCCTTCTCCAGCGACAAGTGCACTGTCTGAGGGAGCAAATGATTTATGTAAGTGTTACTGGCCAGCTGGTGGAAACTGAACAGCTTGTCACCTGGATGCTTATGGTAAATGGCTTGCCTCACCTGCCCAGTGTCTCTTAGAGCCTCTACTGCTTGCTGATGAGTGGCTCCCTCCAGACTTTTTCCATTGACGGCCACCACACGGTCACCTAAGAACAGGACAGACGCAGAGTGGTTAAGACACAAGAAGAGCCTAAATAGACGGAGACAAACACTTCTTTGTTCCGATAATTCAAAATCTAATTTCAGTGAATAATTCAGTCTGTTAAAAATTGTTATTTGTAACATCAGGGTCAAGGCTGTTACCTTTCTGTATCCTTCCATCAAGCTCAGCTGCACCTTTTGGTATGATGGCTTTGACGTAGATGCCTCCATGTCGAACCGTTGTGTTGACTCCCCCCTAAGGTATGAACACACTTATTAGTCTAGTCGGCCAGAGAGAAAATAATTTATCATGTATTTTCAATGGGAGATGATGGGAGGTGTGGAGGGTTTTTTTCATTAGCTAAATGATAAATGCTTTGTCTTTACTGTAGGTTTGGGAGTAAAATTTTGGTATGTTAGGAACATTATATTTTTCAATTATTACAACAACCAAACTTCACAAGAGAAGTGCTTGAAACCCATCTTTCCCTGAAGTTAATGCGGTAGTTTGGTGACGTATGTTTTGCATACATTTGTTGACCTTACTATAGATCAGGGTTTAGTTAGATTTGGGTTTGTCCACGTGAACAGTGCACAATAACCAACTCAGATTTATGTAGTGTAGGTGCTGACATTTTTTACCTCTAGCAGTGGACAAGTTCATATCTTTTGTTAACCTGTCACAAAAGTGACTTAATGGCTCAAAGCATGGTTAAAATTTTTCACTCTGTTACTAACAGTTCATCCTTAGAATGACTTTGTAATGACAATACTTCTCAAAAAAAAGAAAAAGAAATTACTTAAAGCCTCAAATGCTTTGAACCATAATGCTCCTTTTTTCCTTTGTTGACAACCAGTATGGTTATTTACATTGTGCTTTGGTTGAATTTTCAAATTATTCCTAATGCAACAGGTAAACAAAGCATTTATCATTTCACACTTATGATTGAGTTTTAAATGGAAAAAAAACCCTCCACTGTGATGTTATTGACAAGATTACTGAAAAGTTACATCTAAATGATCAGAGACAATGTGAATTTCTATTCTGTGCCCATTTAGTTATGATAGTCTTGATAATGGGTTTATTGTTAAGGTGAATTTCATGGTTGTTTCAGTGTTTGTATAGCTAATGCAACACACCACTCAATCAGTCATTATTCTGAACACAGATATTTGACAACAGTTCTGGTCTGAAGACAAACAGTCAGGTGATTGTTTTATTGAGTGTTATTGTGTCTCAGGAATAAAAATGAACCCATGCCAATCAACAAGGTGTTGAAAATCTGTTAGAAAGAAATTATATTAGTGGCACTACAGTAAATCTCTCTAGAGTCAGTGGCAAACATTTAGGTAGCCATAAGAAAGCTCAATAACCGGTCGTGTTTAAACCGTTAACGGTCCTTACCGTGAATGTTTTAAAGATACTTTGTGAATTTTTTTTTTTTTATCCTTATTGATTAACAACATAAAGGCAGAATGCAATATTAGTTTGGCGGACAATATTGTTACAAGAGCCTTCGGATTTGAGTACACACAGCGTTATGAAAGCAAACCAAACCAAGCAACATATACCCACACACAGACAACAGTGACAAAATGAGGGGGAAAGGGGGCAAAACAAAGAGAGGGTGAAAACCTTGCCGAACAGTACCGTGACACTTATGCCCAGGCTGCTGTCTTTTTTGGACAGCTCAACGTCAAATAGTTCTCCTGGATGGAGACTATTGACCCCTGGGGCATTACCATTTAAATTTTCCATGATGTATTCCTGCAAACAGAGAACAGGGTATTAAGTTGAAATTATCACAAGCTGGAACATGCAGAAAGAAAAAGGGATTGAGGGAGAGTGAGGAAGCTGAACTGGGTAATGCTGAGAAGAAATGAGCAGATAATGCATTCAGGGAATGACATGCAGTGTTCCGATAACAAACCTGCGTTGCATCGACATTGTAAATGCAATGATAGGCAAAGATTATATACAACAGGCAGTTAGTTGTGCCAAGCATCTGACAGGTAGTGAGTAATGCTTGTTTGCCGAAGAACCATTCTTATCCTATTCGATTAACAAAAGTTGATTTTTATTTGCTCCGCCAGGATTAAGAAAAACCTTTTCTGAGTTTTGCTTCATAAATCTCCTGAGCAGACAACTACTATGTAGGATCATGAATAAAAGCAAAGAATCCATTTACACCAATGAATTCATCAACACAAAGGCTGCACCTTTTTGACCTTGAGTTTCTCTTGACCACTGGAATAGGTCTCCTCATCCATGTCTGAATCCCCCCAGTCAGAATGCTCGGAAACTTTGGGAGCTTCGGAAACTTTAGCTTTTCGAGTTTTGGGTGGCAGAGCCGGTGGTGTAGGATCCGAACTCATGTTAGGTTCTGGTCTATGATGTTGGACATTGGATGCAGCCGTGGCAGCAGCTGTAGCTCTTTCTAGGCACTGCTGAACTCCATTAACAGGGGGTTGGCTGATTTTAGCGACACTGCTTGTCCTGGAGTCCTGGGAACTTAGGCTGCTGTGATGCTGGACTGGGGAGGAGGCCGCTGACGGTGTGCCAGCACTGTGAAGGGGAGGGCTGGGGCTTCCTGTTCCCACATGCTCCTCTGACGAGGTATCAAAGTCTAGTTCTTGTCTCTGGCCAGAATTAAGTGCCTTCGATGAAGACTTGGCCTGGTAAGGGACATAGCCTGAAGAAGATTCTGTCAAAACGAAGACCAAGAATAGGGATATGAGTCTAGAGGTCTAGAAGTAAGAGAAAACACTGGCAATGCACTCCATACATGATATCAAGGAATAAATATGACAAAGAACAAAACACAAAACATGAATTTTACAATACACTCATGTCCCTGCTTTTACCTTTGTAGAGCCTCTCTTTGGGCTGTGACACCACCAGAGTAACGTCATCAGGAGCATTTTGAAGGATATCAATCGTGGTGGCATGAGAGAGCCCTTCCAGGTTTACATCATTCACAGAGATCAGCCGGTCACCTGCATCGACATTACAACTGTCTCTCACATGGAAGACAAACAGGTGTGGCAAGGTAGAAAACTGCTAACCATTATCACAGCAGACGACAAAAGATGCCATAATCTACCAATTTAGGATTTAGGGTGTTAGGGTAGCAAAACACAGGCCCACCAGGTTTTAGAGAGCCATTGACATCGGCAGGACCCCCAGGAGTGATGGAGCTAATGATGGTACCAAGATCCATACGACCAGAGTTCTCCCCGCCTACAACCTGGAACCCTAGAGGGCACACACAAGCACAAACAGATGTAGATACATAAGCATGTAGACACACTCAAACACAAAACATCAGGGCAACACAAATGCCTTAAACACAATTTTATAATATTTGTCAATTCTGACAGCTGAGAAGTGGCAGCAGAGAGCAGGAAATTGAGATTTTATTTTAAGAAAATGCATATACACCCTTACCCAGGCCATATTTCACATCTTTCTTCAGGTTTACAGTTGTGATTTCTCTCTCTGGAGATGGCAAGGCATTGAGCTTTTTCTTGAGGGAATCTGTGCAATTCAAAGACACATGGCATTTCTTATATTTACTGGAAAATACCATAGATGAATTGCATGAGCTATATCATTTCTGACTGATGCATATTATAATGACATTTTGGTAAATTAATTTCACTGGGGAGGTTCAGCAGAGCCCTCTAAGAGCATTAGTATATCTACACTGTAATTATTAATCAGGCCAGGCAGGCATACAGTTTGGCTGACGGGGCCCTACTTTAGCACTGTTGGATAATGGGCCAGTAAAGACGGGCTAAGCTAAGATGAAAGGGAAGGTCATGACTTCAGTGCCAAACATGAAGCTATTAAATGGTGGGACCAGGGCCAGAGTTCAGTTCCACAGGCAGGCAACACTGAGAGGACAGAGACTCAATTCTGAATTATATAACTATGATTTAGGACTTTCTCTGGTTTGCATATCCGTACTTGGCCGTGCAATGGTCAACATATGGTGCAACAGATTGACAGGGAGGATTAAGAACGTTATAAAATGAGTGATGGCGGGGAGTGGTAGGATATTGCCTACATTTTGACATTATACTTAGTACAAATCCTGGACATCCAGAGTCTATGTATCCGGGTAAATGAGGGGAAGGAATTTTAATACCTACCATTAACAGAGGCCGGGGTTGAAGGTGGGCCAGAAGAGCTGTGCATACTGACCCCTAGAACAGAACACAAGAGTTCAGCAAGGCTGTGGTTCGGCTTGTGTTCATTATACAGAACAATGACAACTGCATGTCTGTCTCTCTGCCAATTTATAGGCAATAATAGAGGGAAATGTTTGTAGAAACATGTATTGTCATCAGTAATTAACGCATGCATAATCTCCCTGCATGTGGAGACCATTTTAGAGATTGTGAATACTAGCATATTAGGTGAGTATTTATTACAGTTATTAGACTTTTCTCCCCTTTCTCATTGAAAGAAACTGGTTTTATGTTCAACCGTTTTTCTCCTGTAATTCAATGATTACACACGAGTTGATTCGAATCTACTCTGCATGCCAAGTGTTTCGTTTAAGGGGGAGACTACATTAAAAAGTTATGATTTTCTGGTTTCCAATATATACCAGATAATGCAAGTCAGCCACTTCAGCAGCAATAGTACAGGTAAAAAAAACAAACAAACACAATACCAAATATGCAAAGTAGTTGAATGTAATGTAATGTAAAATGTGCCACCTGTTTTTCCTACTTACTGTTGACCTGCCACACTGTAGCCAGAACTAACATCATCCACTGCAGTTCTCTTGTTACAGATGTTACTCTTGCTTGATTTCCGAAAATACGTTGTTTGATATACATTGTCATCATACTTATTTGCTTTGCTAGTGCCAGTAAGAATGGTTACTTATGATCAACAGTTGTTTTTGGGCCTGTTTTATACTTCTTCATACATGCAGATGAATTTGCTGAAGTCTATATAACATATATAATGGATTTATATAAACACAGATTTATATTTCAGGTGGGAACTCTACATAACGCTGTGCTTCACCAGTGAAAAGCATCGTTCTACAGATTTCAGCATCCTTACCTACTACATACGCCTGGCCAGTATCCTCTATGGAGGAAGAGTCTGATTCTTTTTTGGACCTGCTGAGGCTCCAGGCTGGGCTGCTGTGGGACACTGTGCCAAATGACCTGAGAAGAGAGTGAGCAAGAGAAGAAGATTTAGCCTGAGGAGGCAGCTTTCCTCACAGAATTAGGGGTTACAGGAACCAAAAAGAAATCGAAGGTAAAAAGGTGAGCTCTGCTATACTAAACACTCTCTTTCCCTCTGCTTTCCCTCTGATTCTTAATAATGTTAAGGCCTGTTAGGTTTTTATGGGGCACAGAATCCTACTCAACTTAAAATCCAACACCATCTGTAAAATCTGACACGAAAGGGAGCAACTGGCATAAAAATAGGTTTGTCACTAATTAAAATAGGAACGCACACTGGTAGGAACAATCTTACAAAAACAAAAACACGGACACAGACGCAAGGGCACATTTGCAACCACAAACACAGAACCCCAGAGGGTTAATTAGAGGCTGGAGGCAGAGTTCTCTGTGTCTCTGTAGTGTAAGGCAGAGCTATAGTCCCAGTAACAAGCCTTCACTTAGTAACCTTTGTCCTGAAGTGAGCTTAGAGACTCTGAGACTGATGACTTTACAGGGGGACAATTAATAGGAACAAGATCCCATTGCCTCAACTGAGCTTGAAATAAGATTTTAAACAACTAATTAAAGGAGTAAAAATGCATAAATTTAGTCTAGTTCCTGCACAGCTTGATGGATGGGAAAGTAATGACATACCAAACGATTAATGTCTGACATTTACAACTACCACTGTAATTTTATTCAGTACTACTGTCTCGCATATACTAATGTATTTGGGAACCAATCTGTTTTCTGCTTTTAACATTTCACCCCTCTCAACTCACTTGTCCTGTTGGTTTGACAGGGAGTCTGTGTCTGAGCTGGCTCTCTGGTGTTGCTGGAAGTGAGAGGCCACTTGGTTGGGTTGTGGCTGACTCAGTCCACTGTGTGACTGGCCACGATAGGACTCTGCCACTCGGGGCTCTGGAGACTCTGGCGTCTGCACAAGGTTGTGGTGGGAGCGGCTCATTATCCGTGGATTGGAAAGGACCGTGGAGGCAGTGGAGGCCACTGGATTGAACCCTGGAAACTGAAGCTCATCTTGGAGTACTGCTTGGCCAGACAGTGCCTTGTTGAGGGCCACCTCTGAGTACGAAATCCTCTTCAGGTGGTCTGGGTTGGAGCGCGTCGACAAGCTGGGGGCCAGGCTGCCTGAGCTCACTGTCCTCCCCACTGAATCTGCACTCCGGGGGTCAAGAGAATACTGTAGAATGCTCAGGGGGCAGTTCTCTGATTACAAGGAAGGACATGCGAAACAGAAAATTACTGAATTGTTAATAATATGTTAATTTATTAATATAGAACAATGAGACAAAATTGAAAAAAATAGTAAAGCAGGGAAATTGCAAATAGCTGTTGATCTGTCTCATTAATATCGCTCAAAAGCAGTTCATGTCCTCACACTGGTAAGTAAATTAATTTTTCTGGCGATATCTTAACCATCACAGCTAATGGTCTGGCCAGTCTTCTTGGCAGTCATCAACTTGTAAACCTAGTTATGACTGAATGTCAGCAATCTGGTGGGATTTCAGGCCAAGATGTTGACCAAGTACATCAGGTATTCAGCCAAGTAAAAACCAATCAAACCGAGCAATACACCATGAAAAGGGCAAACCGCTGGTTTAATATCACCCAAAAATTTTCGATTGACAGTGTACATTATAACACACAGGTCAGAAAGGTCCCATGAGGTTTGACATAGAATGGCAAAGATTATATGCCTCTTTGTTTAAAGCAATATTATTAATTTACTCATTTATAAACACTGGTATGTAGATTCAGAAATTATTACAAAGGGGTTTGTTAGAGAATTTTATTTTTGGCAAATGAGAAATAGACTTAAATTTTAAGAAAAGTAAATAATTGGGCATTAGCTTTTATCTGGAGACAATGTGCAGGATTGCTGAAATATGCCGCTAACATCATCAGGAGGTTTGCCTTTTTTCTGGACAAGTCACTTTCGAGTCTACAATGTGAAACGTTTTTGTGACACCTCAACATTTCCCTCTGTGATTACAACTGTAACTTCTTGTGGCCAAATATTCAAATATTCATGTCTGTGTGGGTCGAGTTCAGATAATGCGACCTCAGGCTCACACAAGTGTGGCTGCTCACTTCTCTCCTACCTAGGTCCTGCAGCTCCTGGTTGTTTTGGCGGGCCTTCATCTGCAGGTGGAACTTGTGCTGATCAGAGCAGAGCTGTGGCAGATACTGGCACGTCTTGTTGCTCTCTGTCTGAAACAGGTGTTTGATCCCATCTGATGTGTTCTGAAGGCAAATCTTCTTTTTCTTCAGGATAACAAGTAAAATAAATTGAACAACTTGTATTTACAGTAGAGTGGCATAGTTTTATCTCTGATAATAAAGAGACAGGAACATACTGTAAAGGAAATCTTCTTTGTCTCCCTCCAGGGGAACCTTAGCACCGGGGTACGATTTCCGTTAAGGACCTCAAAGATGAGCACCCCCTTGGAGTAGACACCCAGCATGATGCCTGTCTGGGACCTCTTCTCAGGAAGCACACGGTGGAAATGGACTCCGTACTCCGTTAGCCTCTGGCTCACCTTTAGGACAACCAAAACGGGGGAGTCTTACATTCTCAGAAACCCACAGTACTGAGACAGAGGGCAGGGATTTGAATATGTATTGAGACAGATCAAAATAGAATACTAAAACTTTTCATGCAGAAAAGAGGTCTTTCATTGAGTCAGTGATCCGATGAGAGCACTGATTTTTATCTGATTACAGATAAAAAAAGATTGCTGACCTTGAGGAATTCAAACTCTGCCTCCGACTCAGACGCTCCATAGTAGTTGCTGTGAAGTTTCGGCAGCTCCTCCTTGATGGTCGTCTGGTCCACCTTATCCAGGACAGACACTGGCAGGTAGTGCTCCAGTCTGAAATAAGTCTTCCCATGGAGCTAAGGCACAGAAATTAACAGCATGATTTCTAGGATTAATTTATTATTTCATGAGGTTAAATTTAATGAGAGCAATGCCTAACTTAATTAAATTTTGTTTCTATAAAGTTTTACAAGAGAAGCCTGTAACTCAAATTTACCTCAAATGTATATGTATATATTTTCATCAATACATTCTGATATATATAATGATAAATACGACAGATGTATTAAAGACACTCGGCACCTCAGGTTGGTAGTCACTGAATTCAGCCTGCAGTGCCAGTGAAGCAAGTAGCATGGCATTTTCTGTGTCACAGCGCATCCTCTCCTCCAAGATATCCTTCCTCAGCTGCAGGTAGTACTGATGTTTGGTCATAGCATGCCTGTTATCCACAGGAAAAAAAGTAGGTTATTTTACAATTAACATGCCAACACCTTTGTATACTGTTCTATAACAATGAAACTGATTACAAACTAATTACTAATTACCAACACAGATACTTACTGTATGAGGTTCACATCATCAAGGAAGAATTTGATGCGTAAGAACAGGTTAAAGGGTATGTCAGATTTCTTCTTCTTAGGATCCTCCTTCCATCCTTCTGGGGCCACTTTGGAAAGTTTGGCATCAGGATCAACGAAGAAAAACTCATTTTCTGTGTGTGGGGTAGGTGTGAGGTGTCAGAGTGAACAGGAATCGATCAGTGAAGTCAGGCTGGCATAGGTTTTGCATTTTTTAATGAGACATCAGGATGAAAAAATTCAAATACCATGAACCTCTGCGCTAAAAACGAATCAAACCAGATCTTGTATACTTTGTATTAAAGAAGGGAACATTTTCCCCTAGAACATTTTCTCTAGTATACATTTTGTGCTATTTTAAAAATCTTTCATGAGCAACAGTGGCTTCTTGGACTGTTTTCTTATGTGAGAAAGTATCTGAGACTGAACTAACAAGGGATAACTAATAACTAATAACAACTATGGTGAGGTAACTACATAACACAGGTAAATGCATACTCACATCTGCCAACATACAACACTGGACTTCAAAGCGCGCCTGACACACATGCACACACAAGCACCTCAAACCACAGACCTACACAGGTACAACATACTCTACCTCTGAGGTATGCAAGGCCGAAGAGGTGGTGCTCCACAAGCCCAATGTGGGCAACCACCATATCAAGAACATCTTTACACACTGCCTTGATGTCACAGCTAAGCTCCAGCTTTTGGCCATTCAGCAGAACCACACCCACCTTCCTCTGCACTTCCTCTGCCTTTCCGCGTTTCTTGTGGGCAGAAAGGAAAAAGGAGGGGGGTGATTAATTATAAATGGGAAATTAAGCAGATTCTGCGACAACACCTATGGATACATTTGATCAAAATCTGCATTAATTTACATCCTCACCATTATTGAAGAGGGAACCAATAAGGCAATACAGGGCTCGCTGGCCATCTTCACAAACTCAGGCCCGTGGAAGTTCTGTCATTGGTGTAAAGATATAAAGTAAATGTCAAACAGAGACCTTTATTTTACCGAAGTGTTAAGGGGTCATTTTCAACCCGGGCAACTGCTTGTGTTTTATCACTTGTTTTGAGTGCTGATCTACAATACAAAAAATATGTATAACAAATATATGACCAACTCTGAAAAACATTTGTGACACTTCCTCTCTTAACAGAAACACTCACACTGCAGGTTCACACCTGTTTTAATAGGTGCTCTCGTCACACAATTTCAATCACAGCTCATGTGATGCCTTTTCAGTGTTGCACACGCACTTCCTTGTTGGGTTTCTGCTGTAATGTCTCACCAGAAGCAGTAGAGCAAGATTCCTTTGCTTCAGCTCGAGGAATTTTGTTTTACTAACTGGAAACCCCCACATCCAAAATTACATCAACATAAATTCTACCATAAATACAACTGCAACAAATATGTCTTGCCTTTGCAAGTATAATTAACCTAACCGGAATATTACTGTTATACAGTATTTGAAGTTCACTGCTAACATCGGCAGATTTTTTGCTATTTTTACCCCTTGAGTTAACACTTTTTCACATTTTGTGATAGTAGGTGGGATAATCAGACTGTATCCAAAAAAATCCCACATATCCCACAACCCCACTTATTTGTAATTACTGTAGGGAGGCTGACATGAATTATGTTTTCCAGTCAGCAGTTTGTATTTACAGAACATCCAGTGAGCACAGCATCAACAACCTAGTTGCCAATGAGCTCATGTGAGTTAAAATTGTACAACCATCATCAAATATTGCAATATAAACAAGCTTCAAGCTATGAATAGTCAGGCCCTGGATGCAAGGAGTTTCCACTGCTGTGTGTGTCGAAATGATGTCTTTTAACCACTTTCTGGAGTTGGCTGTATCGTGTCTGTTTGTTTAGGTGTGGTCTGGATCTCTATAGTGACCGAGGAAGTTTTGTATGGAAATAAAATTAACGCCGATAAAGGAAAATAAGGCCCAAGTAACTGAAATGATCCTCAAAGCTGAAAACTTCATAAAGATATCCTTGAGTCTGTTAAGTCATGAACTGTGCAGACCTTGGGTTTGCGGAGTGGTACAGAAGAGGTATAGAGGGGGTCTCGAAGGTCGAGCATGGAAGTGCGAGATGGGGCCAGGGGGTCATCTGTGGGGTGGAGGTTGGCCCTGGACAGCCTGCTGGCCAGGTGTGCCTGGAGCCGCTGTACCTCCTCCTCCTGCTTCTGAAGGAGCAGCTCAGCTCCAACCAGACCTTCATCAGTCCCCTCATACTGCCTACAGGCACAAAAGAAGCACAAGAAAAAGAACAGTCTAACACTGTCAAAAACGCTGAAAGCAAACAACTGATATCTCCCGGAGTCTGTTGTTTGATGTGTGATGCCTTGTGGGAATCTTTTACTTACTTACTTTTTTTTCCTTGTGCTTTTGCCATAGCAGAAAGACTTAAAAGTAGCAATGAGAGGAGGATATGTCAAACCAAATGTGTTTGCACACAAAAAGACATCAAATACTAGATGATTGTTTTCCTCCAGCATTAGGGGAAAACAAATGCTCTGTGGTGTGAGACGCATTGATAACATGGTTTTTCTGTGAGCAGGCATAGCAACAGCAGGCAGTTCAGGTCTGTAATGCCAGAGATTAGAGAGACAGAGATTGCTGAATGTGGATGTCACATTAGATGACCTAACTAGCGAAGCATGGGGCTGACCCTGCTGTGCCACACAAGCTGCGTGGCACAGAGGAGCAAACAGGTCAGCTTCATCGTTGGCTTGCCTGCTCTGTGGAGGGGGGTTTGTAGTGGAGGGGAACAAAAGAGCAATCACATACCAGCATGCCGATTGACGACATACACACTTCCCATGCAGTGGGGAAGGTGGTGAAATTTCATGCAACAACATTTCCCGCCCAAACTCAATCGTCAAACCAATTATTAAAGCACCCTTACAAATGCCACATCAGTGCAGCCAGAAGCAAACACCTGGTGCAGCCACCACAGATGCTTAATAATCTGTTGGGGGTTGGGGATGGCTTAGAAATAATTCAACCTGAGCTACTGAGGTGGCTGGTGGGTGCCTTGTATGAATATTGCTCTGGGATGAGAGTCAGTGTCTGCTGGGGTCTGTAACATCCATTAAGGGACAGATTTTTATATGTATTATCTCACTAGCAGCTGTAGGTTGGCTGTTTTGGGAAAAAACATTATACTGGTTATTTGTTTGTCGAGTAGTCATCTGTACAAATGCGTGTTACCTGTGCCTGTGTGTGTTGTGACTTGTCAGTGACAGGGCATCGTGCTCAGAGGAAAGTGCCAGCTGGGAGCTGTACCGTCTCGCCTCGCCTGGTTTCTTAGCTGGAACAGACGGGAGAGTATGAGCTGTACACAAAAGAGTACATTTTGTTTTCACATCTACACAATCAGACACACCCCTCCAGATGTAGACACCCACACTGTGCTGCAAATGTACGTGCATGAACATGTGTTGAAGGAGGTGGAGTCGTTACCGAAAACTGAAATCAGGTAAAATCAGCGCCACAAATGGGATCTCCGTTGCCCTGTACTGAAATTGTGTGTAGACGACCAACACCGAATTACAGCAACACTGCGTGTCAGATGGTGTTAAAATACACTGGGTCAGGTACTGCCCCATCTAGTACATTAAAAACCTTTTAAAAACCTCCGTCTTAGAAGTTATGACTCACTGTATGTTTCAGATGAAAGAAATTCAAATAGCCTGTCTTTTTGGAACATGTTCGATATAATGTATTTCAGCCATTTCCAAATAAAACTGGCACTTTTTCCATACGAATGTTTAAACTCTCCACAGCCGACTGAGCTCAGTGTCAAACCTTTGTGCAACAGCGCAAAACATGAGGACAGTGTTAAATGGAGTATGGCTGTGAGGTAAGCTTGAATAAATTTGCTTTTGACCATTGTTAGCTCTGTCTTCAGCTGCACTGACAATTTTAAGTATATTAATCTTCCAGTCGAGGGTCTGAAATCATTATAAAAACAACAGCACATCTTAAACCACATAAAACTGCCTACATGAACAAACATGTGTATAGTTATATGGTGGAAGTCTACTGTATCCCCTGGCTTACATGGTCCAGTTTACACTGTGTGTGAGGTGCTGCTATGTCTTTATTTTCTGTAACTACGCAATGTAAATTGGAAACATCTCTACACAGTGACACGTTGTAGTTGTAGTAGACTGTTATGTGACCACAAGGATAAGATCCCACTGGCTGAATTTAGTTTATTTCTCTGGTTGTCTGAGCTCACTCAAAAGGACATGGTGATGATGTCAGGTATCCAGAAGGGAGAATTGCTGTGTTGAAAGAGCCCTATTAAGTTGGTTTGTGTATCTGATCAGGATGCCAAAGGGCTCCCTGGGAGGAACTGGAGGATGTCGCTGAGGAAGGCATCGGCCTAATTTGTTTAGTTTATAAATGTCTTGATGAGTGGTGGCAACGTGGCAACAGAGGGATGAATGGATGATGAAGTATTGCTGCTGAAGTCCAGGTAAAACAATGTCAAATGGAGCTCTGCCTTGACACACACACAATCACCAAACTTCCACTTACAACTTGCGCAAAGCTCATAAACAGCCTGGAAGCCTAGACATTTCAATACTGGCAGTCTATGAACAGGAACCTGCTATGATAATATGTAGGGCTCACAGTTGAGCCTACTCTAGTTACTGTGAGATTCAAGACTAATATAAGCATCAGGTCTCATGTTTGCTGGGCTTACAGCCACTGGAGTGCCGTGGAAATGTAATAAAATGTCTAATAGTGACAAAATAGTTAAAGAGTAATATAATATCTCCTATTCACATGGCCATCCACAGTGACTCAGACATCCTTCCAGACCCTGATAACTTACCACACAATGTAGAATAACCATAGGTCTTTGTACTCTCTGCCTTTGCTTTGTTCATTTTAGCAGGACATTAGAAGATGCTGTATCCATTGTCACAGTGAACTGAGGTATTACACCTCACACAATAGAGGATATTTATGAATACCCCATTTGTTCATTTCGGAACTATTAAATCTCAGATGCTGTTTTGCCCAATACTGCAGCCATAGTTTTCTTTGCCACTTGAAACTGTAAACCAACCAAATGTTTCACATAATATTCTGCTCCTGAAGTCTTGTCTATGTTTATTGCACTATTTCATTTTGCGTTGACAATGAAGGTTTGTTATCTTGCGCAATCCTACATCACTAAGGACATGATCTAATTCCACTAGCAGCAACAGGTGAGTGACTGACAGCAGCTTTCTTTCCAGTTCTTCTTGAAATCAAGGCAGAGCATTGCACCTTACAATTTCAAGCACACTGAGCGTGTCCCTTTAAAGTTTGGCCCGCAAGACAGCGGGAAATCTGGCTTTGAGCAGGACAGACCACAGGAAGTGCTCAATGGAGACAAAGAATAATTGATATCCTTTGCCAATGGTTTCCCAGCCCAGGCTTTGCAGCCCAGAGTGCTGCTGGTTTTCTAGTTAAATTCACTCACGATTCCAGGTCTAAATCAGTACTTGATTAGATGGCTAAAGAGAAAATCAGCAGGGCTCCAGATCCACAGAAACAGGAATGAGAACCATGTAGTCCTAGTGTGGCTGCTTCGTTCTTCCTCTCAACTAATTACTTTACTCTGTTGTGATAGGAATGTTACAACTGGACTGGAAAATTTTAACTATTTTGAAAATGCAGCCTACTTTGTTTTTCATCTTTACTTCTGCTTCATGCACATAACCATAATGAGTTATGTCTGTGTAGCACTTGCCACCTGTTGCTAAACGTTTGTGCACACACACAAACCACATGGCGTAACATACTATATATATGTCTCCATGAAAAAAGGAAAAAAAAAAAAAAAAAAAATGATGCTGATAAAGGATTCAGAGGCATCCATTACCTTGTCTGTAGTCAGGATCCGAGGAGGTCACTGAGGGGCTTTCACTGGATGAACTGTAATCACTGTGGTACCTCTGGTGGGTGTGCACTGGGTCTGAGGGAAGAGAAAGACCATCAGCCCATCTTTAAAAATCATGAAATACAAACCGTGCAGTAGTATAAGAAAATGTCTGTGAAATGGGGAAATGTATCAATCATAACCTTCATGCACATTAGACAACTTAAAAAGGTTATATAGCTTTGTTTGCTGTTTGTTGTTTGTTTGTGAGGGATGCTAAAGTGAAACCGTTTATTCTTTAACATCACGTGACACAGAACTTGACAAAATGTTGTATCTGTTTTCATAAGACTTGGACAACGTGAACTGACAAGCTACTGTTTTCTGTAACAGGACTCTCTCCAAATCATACTCTGACTGATCGCAAACCCCAAACCAGCAGACTGAGACACACAAAGCAGGTATTAGTCATGCTGTTGGTAAACACTCCTACTGAAAGACATATGTAACTACACTGAAAAGCAGCTTTAGCACAAGTGTATACAGGCACGCCTCCTGTCAGAGAGCTTTTTGTTGCGGGCATAATCTGTTGTCTTGCTTGACTGGGTGAACCAAAGCAAGTACAGACCAGCTCACCACAATTATTTACTTTTCACAAAGTAGTGCTTCAAAACTCCATAATGAACTAATATTCTGGTACAACACAGGAAAATAAAATAAGCAATACCCAAAAAAATTCTCAACCGTAACCTAATGTGTCATGTGTTCCTCTGCCTAGTACACAGTACTTGAAAGTCCTGCTCTTCAGTATCAGCTGCATAGCTTAAATGGATGGCATTCCCCAGTCATTGTGCAGGCATTTTAGGTCAGCAAAGTTTCACAGTGCAACAGACTTCTCTTTGTAATGATGTCTGTTTTAGGTAAACATCATTACTAAATAGCATTGCGGCCCAGCAGCAACTATAATGTTACTAAGAAGGAGGACAACCAAACTGTCATCCAAAATAGTTTTCCATCTTCTGCTGGCCAGTGACTCATGGGTTCCTTTGACACAGTTTCATCTGCGTTAAAAGGTACACAGAGAAGCAGTCTCTTCTGTTCTGTGTTTTACAGTGATTTACAATCTTAGCTTTACCCATGCCAGTACAAAGACTAACACATTTGCTAAAACATCCACATTGACACATACATGCACAGATGCCCACACACGTGCACAGTCATCTGTCCTACACTGTCCACTATGCTTCTATATGTGCAGTAATGATGAATTTAGAGACCTAAAAGGTCGAAGTGAAGAAGATAATGGTAGGAAAAACAAAAAACAAAAAACAAATAACAAACAAAAAAAAAAACCACCATGAAGTATATTTCTGTCAGACTCACCATTATCAACATTAGGGGGCTAATAAGAACTGTTTATGATCTAATTAAAACTTGTCTGGCAAGGGAAAAAGAAACAAGAAACTTTTGTGAATGTTGGGGTGAGCGTTTTTATGTGCTTCATATTTTTGTAAAAGTATATAAAAGACAAGAAAATACCAGGAAAATACAGGAACGGGGGAAATACATTTACATCTACTAATCAGTCTCCATTACATTAACTCCACATGACTTGCCATAAGCCAAGTAGAAACTGTGGGTGATTTTTTTTAAGATAATCCTAATAAAGCTTACATTAAAAGAACATTAACCCTCATCATGTACAAAAAAAAAAAAAGAAAAAAGATGAAAAAAAAAAAAACATCCACAGTTAAAGCCAAGTGAATGTCTTGGATGTGGCAAAATTAACAGAAAAGACCACAATGCAAACAATGCAAATTTTATTGTAGGTCAAAGGTAATTTTTGATGCTGTCGTTTGTACCTGTAACTAAATATTCTGTTACAAACTGTTAAAACACCAGTACAAAATAATTCTGGTCAAGCCAGGAGGCTCTAATGTGGGTGGTGGTTGGTCACAATTAACCTGAGAGTGAATCAGCATATTTCGAGAAATCTTAAATATACCCGTGCTCAGCGGGGGTCACATAGGAAAAAAACAGATAGAGAAACAGAGAGGGTCACAGCTAATTAGAGAGATTAACAACGAGATCTTGCTGATAGTGTGAATTTTTAAGTAAGTGAGCAAGGGAGCAGAAGGGTTGGACAGAGGTTGACTCAGATAAACATGCTCCTTCTCACTGATTGTTCTTATTTATTTCCCAGGAAATATAAAATATTGTAAAACTGATGAAGACAAAGGATTAGTAGAATAACTCAGAGGATTTTCTGAGTACCTTCCTCTTCCTTAAAAAGGAGTACAATCGGTAAGCAACAAGTATGTGGACACATACATGTACACATACTAGACATTCCCAAAAGGCAATAAAAGGAGGGTTTCAGTCAGCACATTTTTGTTGTAATTATGAACATCATGTGAAGTTTAAAGAACAAAGACCAGCAGTTCATTCATAGTTTAATGCCTCAACTTACTTCCTACTAAGCCTTTTTTTGTCCTTTTCTCACATTTTCAGTGGAAAAGCATCATTTCCAGGGAACAATTGATTCAACCCGCATTCATCTCTTTCCCTCCTTTAACCTTATAATCTAATTTCTTCTCCCATGATGCTGTTTCTGATTCCCCCCTCCCTGACTGATACTTCTGCACCTGCTTTCTGTGAGTACACAAACAGCTTCTCTGGGCTATGGCCTTTTGGAATGCTCAAGCTGAGAAGAGACACAAACGCAGCCTATGAGGTTATTTAAAGTCTGGTGGTCCCAGGGGGAAAGGAGGAACTCCCTTTAAAGCGTGGGCTAAAATGGATAACAGTTTACAGAACGCCTCAGCATGACTCAGAAGAAAAGAAGAACATACAGTGTAGAGATTGTAAAATTGCAATTTTAAGTGCGCATAATGTAGAACAAAAATGTAGTAATGCTCACTGCTTGTGAACCTTTACATTGCTTGTGTTAGACATTATTTATAATGTGAAGAGGAAATGAGTCAGGCATTTGATTAAAATGGATCATAACTAAACGCTCAAAAGCTTTTTATAAAAACCCTAGAAACACTCTATAATCTTTCCTGATGCAGCCTTTCGAGTCAACGACCCAAACTGTAATATAATTATGAAAATGTGGGGGTTGTACTTTTGTGTGAACACCTCCCCTTCCCCTGGGGCAGCAGTGTTCTGTATTGTTGTCCAAGCTGGACCCGCCCCAGCCCAGAGCCACATGACCTGCTGCCAAGTGCCGGAAAAGTCCAATAACGTTAGGAATTCCCTCATCCGCTACGCATGACTCCAATTACACTCTCTAGGTCTGCAAGGAAAGTTTCTACTGATTGCAGCACCTTGGTACCAAAAAAGGGGAAGGGGGGGGGGGGGTTGCGGAGGCACTGGGTGAGACATAGGGGACAAGGTAAAAACATGCCCATGCACACACATGCATGCACACACACAACATTTAGTTATATTCATATACTTCATATTCATTCAGTTGAACATATTTTGCAAACACGCACACACACAATAGACAGAGAAGCAGTTTAGAACTAGGTGAAACCTGAGAGCACTGACCACTGCTGCGCCATCACTTTCCTGTAGAAAAGAACAGAAAAAAGTAAGCGAAAAAGAAAGAAAATGAGGTCTCTGCCAAGTAACACATCCACAAGGCCCTGCAAATAATCTGTGCTCAATTAGGCCCCATTCATACTATAGCAAAATAGCGCTGGGATGGAATACAAAAATATTTTGGCTCAGCCTTGGTAGTCACTCTCAGTCAGTTGTGATGGGCGTGAACATTCCTTTGCGTCAGCTTGGTGTCCACAATCAATCATAATTTGAAATGAATTAAAAAGGTACTGACACAAAAAACAAACATATATAACCCTCTCAATACTCTCTGCACATTCACAGGAACACACGCACGCATGCACGCACACACACAGAAAACACAAACACAAACACAAATACAGACACAGTCTGATAGGTGGGAAAATAAACAGGGGCTACCCACCATTCTAATTTTCTTGCTCTGACACTCTGCAAGTAGAAAAGCTCAGCTCCTTTCTTCACAACATCGTTTGAAATAAAAAAAAAAAAAAAAAAAAGCCAAGTGCCCCTGATTACAATCAGCAAAAGGCAAAGGGGAGGGAAGGAAAGGAAGGCAGGAGTTGCTGGGGATAAAAAGCCACAGTCGAGGAAAAGAATGCTTGGTTGGTGGCTCGGTCAGCATTAAAAATAGCTGCCAGAAAAGCAGTGAGGCTGGAGGTTGGTGGGAGCTAGAGAGTGAGGAGTATGGAAGAAAGGAGGAGGAGGAACAGGAAGAAGAAGTAGAAGACAGTGGTTTATTATATGAAACCATTCATCCCTCATGCTCCTCCACTGTCCCCAGATGGCCAGCAGACCCATGTAACAACATGTGACTCACTGCATTAAACAAGCCTGCCCATGGACTCTTTACCAAGAATTCAATAAGCTCCCGAGGGAATCTTAAAGCTCTTGGGGCTGATTGCTGAGGTGTTAAACAACTGTGTTGTGTGTGCTCGGTCTAAGGCATGTGATATTTTGTGTGTTTTTTTTTTTTTTTCAGTCTGTAAATACTTTGTGTGTGTCTATCGTAATTAACTTTATTTGCATGTATCTGTGTGTTTACAGCCAGATGTCAGAAAAAAAAAAAAAGTGAGTGTGAGGGACTTTGCTTTATAGCATGTGTGACAGTTAGCAACAGGCTAGAATTAAGCTGGCCTGTAATTAGAATCAGCCATTTGAAAACCTCTGTACCAGTGACTCATACATTCTGTCTAAACTTTGCTGCCCAACCACCACCAATGATACTTCATTCAAGCCAGCACCCAGCTCCCATCCCACATGGTAGTTACAGATGGACACACAACCTGCAACTGGTACGGGTGTCCGCCTGCTCACGTCATCCCTTCAACATTACATTTTCTCCTCTCAGATAAACCCAGCTGATGGCTCCCAGCAGTCTCTTCGCCTAAGTTGCTGTACCCATTTTTATTGCATGATAAAGTCGCTTCACCACCCGGTTTGACATTTCCTATATATCCTAATGACACAGCCTCAAAAATGGGACCTCAAAAGGTTTTACTGAATAATTCACTCATTGTCTCAGTCACTGACTATGGCCGGGAACTTTTTCCAGTTTGGAATTGTGGCTGACCCGACAGATAACAAGCGTATTCACCAATGTAGTAGACCAAGCACTACATGTTGGGTCAAAGCACTGGCACCACACATTACACAATAATGACAGGTGTGTCACAAAAATCCCATTATTCTGCAATACTAATGACTATGTTATAATTGTGTGTAATATGTTGCAATGATGAAAACACAAAAGGTGGAGATAATTAATCCGAATGAAGCTGTAACTGCCAAAACAGGCTGAGTGTGGTTTGTACATTTTGCAGAATGAGTTGGAGGTGAGCATCATTTCAGCTTTGCTTGGCTCATATGGGACACTGGGACTTGTTTGTGTGTGATGAGCTTAGTTAATGAAAAAAATTGAGAAGTGAATCTGGTAAGTGAAGTGGTATTCATTAATGAGAATCACTTTTCGAAATTGTAACTTATTTTCTTTCAAATGTTTGTCTGAGATTCAATCAATGAATCCCACTCACTTAAAAAAAAATATCATATTAGAAGTGTCACACCTCACACTTAAAGACAATGAGTGAAGATAATTCTTTGTTAATGGTGAATTCCTCTCCAAAGAACAGGAAAAGCCAACGAAATAGCTGAACAACCACAGAAACAACAGAAATAGTTGTGTAAAGAATGAAAAAAAAAAAAAAAAAAAAAAAAAAAAAGAGACCTTCAGAGAGAAATTCAAACCCTGACTACGTTTTCACCTCCGCACACTGGCCAATCACAGCGTGAAGTGGGTGTGAATGTCAGATTCTTGGTTTTGGAAAAAAGTTACAGAAACTGCTGCACACAGCCCCACAAATTCAGATGTTGTAAAGGTGTGGGGCGAGGGGGTTTCTGAAGCTTTATCATCATCCGACAAGCACTTCTGATGAAGCTTACCGGCACCTTAAGTGCCAAGTTTTATGCAAGCAACATTTTACCAGTTCGGCTTACATACTGTACTGGTGGCAGGTGACATGCTTTGTAGAACACATGACAACAGTCAACCACGAGGATTAAAAACCATATCTTGGAGGCACATTTATGTGAGTGTTGAAAATGAAAACAACTTCTCCTTTATGCTGAACTTTTATGTTAAGAAAGTATACTCACCATCTACTGCTTGCCTTAGCACCTGAAGTTTCCTCTGTCTCTCCTTGATCCTGTCATAGGCACCAGGGAGGCCTGAGCCAACAGACAAGGCAGAGTGGTGATGAGGCTTCCTGCTCTTCAGCCCACCAAACTCAGGGTAGCAAGAATCCCTCTCCCTGGATGCCCGCAAGGGTGATTTGCGCCTGCCTATAGAGAGGGTACTTAAGGCGCTGCTGCCCCTCCGCGCATCTTCCAATGCCCCAAAACGAAGAGCCTCTGGATCAATACATGCCAAGTCCACAGAGGAAGCCCAGGTTTTCCTGGCTTGACTAGGGCCCAGGTCCCCACTGTGGAAAGGTAAAGACCTCCGGTCCAGTTCCACTGGCCGGCCTTTTTGCTGGGGGTGAAGAGGGTGCAGATAAGGATAGGAGTGCTGGTGCTGGAGTGAGGGGGGTTTGGGGTAAAGTTCTGTGGGGGATTCAGAATTGTGGTGATAGTCAGACAGGGAATACTGTAGGGCTGCCCCTTCATCCCCCTTCAACAGGCCCTGGATTGGCAGGGAGCCCATGGAACGACTGAGGCCCCGGTTAAGAGACGTCTGATCCTGACTCCTGGCTCGATAGCGCTCCAGAACCCTGGGGGCGGCACTCCTCCCTGAGAGCAGGAGAGAAAACCAGTTTTATTGGACCACAAGCTGAAGCTCACACTGTCAAAACTGAAAGTTTCAAAACACAGAATAACACAACAAATCTTTATCTTACTAGCAACGTAAAATCCTTCAGCAGGTACTACAAACAGATAGCCTTTCTTAGCATATCTGTTTTTTCTTATTCTAATGCCGGCAGTATAAGAGATCAGCTGAAATACAAATCATTCTCAGAGGATATATCATTATTAACACTACACTCAATACAGGAAGTTGTACGATGAGAGGAAGGATTAACAAGGATTTTGATTTGAATAAATTCCGAACGCTTCATTATGTCAAGTGACTATCCAACCTGGCACCCAGTTCTAATGGCATCAGCATGACACAGCAACTAAACATGGCACTGTCGACTGTAGAATTCCTCTCCTTTGCTCCAATACCCTGGCTTGGCCTCAAAAGACTGAGCACCTGCAGCAGGCCTCTCATGGCTCAGCTACTGAAAGGTTTAATGCTTCTACAGTAAATGGATAATTAGGTAGGCATTCAGTATGTCCTCTTGCCCAATCAGTAAGTATAAGAGATATAGTATACAATATAATATAAGTGACAAGCTGGACACTGTCCCCTGCAGCTTAAATAACATCTAATGGTCTTGTGCAGGACCAAAACTGCATGTTTTTCAATGCTTCCTTCCAGTGTCATGACCCGTTTAGAGAATGTGTTAAATCCCTTGTTACAGAAACTTACTTTCTTCTTAAGATCAACTTAAATTCTAATTTTCATTTTTTAAATTCACGCCCCGAATGAATATGGCATGGTTATTCAACAGATTATATGGCAACTGATTAGAATTAGAAGCAACAATAGGACGTTTCTGTTATACGGCCCCAGGGGTGGAAATGTAGCAGCAATTAATGGCAAATAAAAGTAATTAATTTGTAAAGTAAACCAACACAAGCTCAATGAGAAGCGAATGGCATCCAGCTTTTGACCTCAAGGGGTACCTACTATATCGCTACATCTGTTTTCCCCATTACTTTTAACAAACAATAGAACATGCTGTGACACAACAGCAAATCATTTTTGGCCCTGGCATCCAGCCCGTGTATCACTCTGTCTCCCTTAAAAATGAATAATGAATGTTGCTTTCTTTGACTAGCCATAAATTTCAAGTTTGCCTTTCCATACAAGCTATATACATTCTGCCAATGATCCCTCGTTTTAGAAAGAAAGAGATAAACAGAAGACAAATGTGCATGAACAAGAGCAAAAACAAGATGAAGAGATGCAGAAATGAGAGAGAAAAAGGAGACGTTACATTCTGAAAAAAAACGCTGCATGTGTTGGTTTAATCTACAAAGCATATGCTTGGTCTTAACACATCAAAGACTGACAGACAGACTGTCTTCCAGAAACTCAGGGAAGCACAGAAGGACTAGACTGAGTGAAAAAAAATTCTCAACAAGATGTCTTATTTTTCAAAAGGAAGTCAGTTGTTGCTACAAGTTTTTCAGCTAATACTAGTGTGATGCTGCTGTCATATGGATTACAGCAGGGAAGAACTGGGAGACATAAAATATCCGTCATAAAAAAAGAGGCAATGTCTGAGTTCCCTTAGCAGCAATTACAACTCGGAAGCACTGCAATACCAGAGGGAATGAGCTGCTCCTTAAGAAGAAAGACGCCTTGGAACTGAGTTATACTCTTTGCATGTACTTTCCCTAGAGCTGGCTGGTTCTCAACCATGGAAACAAAGCACTGATACAAACAGCAGACCAGCAGCTTTACTGGTGACTCCAAAATATGCATCTGTAATCAATGCCATGCCATGCTTACATAATCGGGACAATAGCCATGTTTGCACTCTGCTCTCCTTTCCATGGCCTGGAAAAATGCCGGAGTTCTCTTAGAAACCACTGGGAAGACTCTGTCATATTTTCCTGAATTAAATCTGATTCAAAGTTGCAGTGTGTTGTTCCTCCTCTACGTTTCATTCTTTCCCACATAGTCAGAAAGCCAGGATGTAAGTTATGAATAGCTTGACAACCAGGGAAAAACTAAATAAAAGTAACACACATGCAAACAACTTCTAATAGATAAATAGTAAATTAAACCACACGCTGTCAACTGCTCACAGCCCGAGGTTATTATTAGGAAGGTAGAACAGATAATATACATTATCTTAACAAAGCTTACTTATCTACGGTCATGTGATTATTTCTGGTTCGAGACTGTCACTTTATGTCACTCAAATGAAGATTACACAGAACATGGGTAAACAAAAGTTATCAGCGTGGCCTGTTTTTTTTTTTTTACACAAAGTTTAAGACTAATAGAAAGCAGACAGCTTTGTCATGAACTATTGGCAGGCAAAAAAATCTAAATCACTGCATAAATAATTGACTTTCTACACCCCTGAAAAGTTCTTTTGACAACACACTATGCAAATACGTGTTTAGTTGCTCTGTGTTCAGTGCTTGTCTGTGTGTGTCAGTGCAGCTCATCTTACCTGAGGGCAAGCCTTTGCCCCTCAGCCTCTCTCGAATCTCCTTACTCCGCTCCGGAAGAGACTCTCTATCAGTTAGGAGTCCGTCCAGCTGAGGAAAAGAAAACAAGAGTAGAAGTAAAACAGAAAGAAAAAGAAAGAGCGGGGGTGAAAAGAGCAGGAGGAAGCAAGGAAGTTAGAGAGTCTCTCTTATTTAGACTTATCCATCCTGAAATCATGGTTTATCAGCATGAGCCTCATTATCTGTTGTGTAATTCAACTAATCTACTGTGCTCTGACAGAGTGGATAACAGTCTTTTAGCGAACACGTAGCTAGGATAAAGCTTAAGGTGCAGCTTTTCTGGAAGATGCTAAAATAAAAATATGGAAAAATAGACAGAAATGTTGTATTTGACCACCATAAATAAATTGTGCACCTGGGAAAGGCTGCCCAGCACCAACCGGACCAGTTTTCTGATATAAGAGAAGGGAGGGTCACAGCTGGAGTTTCGGATGTGTTTGCTGCAGATGTCCAGCACCGTGCGCAACGACATTCGACTCAATGTAACATCATCACACATGTTGAGAAGTAGGCTGTTTAGGTGTTCCCCCAACTTCATAGGCTGCAGTGTAAACAAAATGACAGTTAACACACAGGGACAAGAGCAGTATGTACTGTGAAGTGACAAGCTCTATTGGTGTGTCTGAATCTGATATCTGCATTATCATGTTGGCTCTCTTCGTGTTCAGATAATGAGGCAGAGCTAAGCCTTGCCAACATGGCACAAACCCATCACCTACTTTAAATGTCCATCTACTACATGTTTAAGATGAAAAGGCCAAAGTGAAGCCTTTTTTTTTCACCCCATCTAAGTGATGTTAGATACTTTGCTTTGTGCCTCAAAAACAAAAATATGGTACAATGCAGATTTTTAGCATGCCTTTTGATGTCCCTTAGATATCCGAAACTGCGGGTATACTCTTTCTTCACAGTTGTCTCATTTCCAAAGAATCTGGATGAGATCTAATGCATTAATTTTTCCCCCATCCTCCGTAATCTTATCAAAACAACACAAGAGGGAGGTGTTGGTGGAGGCAACCTGTCCTCCTCTATCTCACTGCAGCTTAGTATCGCTCTGTATTATAAGCCCACTTTTCAGCTGTCCAATCAAATCTGAACAATTTGACTTAAATCTGTCTAGCAACTAGTATATCCTGCCCACATGTTCCATTTTACTTGGAATAGGTCACATTATGGAAGCTGAAAGTTGTCTAACTTCTATTTCACTATGAGTGTAAGTGTCAAAATAGCCTGGGTGTCCACTTCTTGTCTTTTATGAAACTTGTTTTCGTTGTTTGGATGTATCAGAAACAAAGAAATGTTGTTTTTCAACTAATGTTAGTTAAAAACTCTGCAGGTACCATGAGCACTACTACAGCAACTACTTCATGGATGAGGGAAAAGACATGATCAGAGTAGATGGATCCTGAGCCCTCTAGTGAAGCGAAGTGGATGGCAAACTTGAGTGCAAGTTATGTTGTGTCTAACATGTGGGCGGTACTTTCTCACTAAGACGAACACACTGTGCGGATTTTGTTTTACACCTGACTGACTCTTGAGATATGAATGCATTACGAATCAGACTGTCTCCAGGTCTTTGTAGATTCAGATATATTACAGTGGGCATTTAGAGCTTGCACTTTTTCTTACCCAGACAAGATAATCAGACACAGATCTCATTTCAAAAGGCAGATTCCACTGAAAAACATAGCCTCTGCTTTCAGAGTGGCTGTAAGGCATATGGGCTGCAAATTAGCATGACTGAAATATTGATTCTCAGTAAATTAACATTACAAAGAAGTATTATAAATTGTATTTTGCCAGACACTAATTCCTGCAAGGGCACTGTCCACCTTTTCATTGTGCTAGTGTGACTGGCAATGTTTGATTAACTGAGTTTTTTTGACGCCAAAATAACTAACGTGGGAGAACTATTAAACTTAGACAAAAATTTACTGTGGGTGTGGCTATTCCGGTGAACAGCACTGTTAACTATCTCAATGGTTAATATGCCTGCCAAGTTAAGCAACTGATGTTATACCTATCTTCAGTCAAGCATCAATCTGTAAGAAGACACCACTTTAATATTGTTAAATGCTGATATGCTAGCATTTTGTATCCTAGTGTCGGTCCAGGTGGTTTGGCACTGTTTGAGATACCCAGTGTATTGAAAAAGTTATTTTTTATAAACATAAAGACAAAAATGATTTGTCAAGTTTAATGAAAACAATAAACACATTTTAGTCATCAACATGAGGTTCATTACCAAATGTAAATATGTTTCCATATTATAACCCCTATCCATTTGGAAGAAAGTATCTGTGGTAGTGATTTACCTGACTTTGGGGGATCTCGTAGTCCGCTCCCCAGAACAGAGTCATCCCCAGGGAGTACATGTGCATCTGTCAAAAAAAAAAAAAAAAAAAAAAAACATCACTTAGGCTACATAAGCTTCATTCAGTCTTGGTCTCTTAAGAGAAAAGTACAACCATCAAGACAAGAGTAAAGCAATAGTGAAGAAAGATGAAGAATATAAAGGTTTTGATACATTCAGAAAATTAGGCACTAAACCTTATCAAAAAAAGTCAAACTTCCCTGTGTGAAAGAAAGAGAGACAGACTGAGGCTCAATAACTGCTGGAGTGTGATAAAAAGAATTAAATCTTTCTTGGAAAGGAAAAAAGCAGGGGCTTTCAGGCTAAATCCAAAAACATTTTTCCATTTTCCTCCCCTTATTACTCTGCATTCATTACTTGGGGGAGAAATCACTTCCCCTGAATGTTGGGCTTGGTAGAGGAAAGAATAATTCAGGGATTGCCAAAGAATGCAACATAGCCTTCAAGGTCTTTTAGGAACAGATCTCAGAGTACAAATTTAAAGACACACTCACACTTTCAGCAAATGTGGAAACTTAAAAGCTGCCCATTAAAAGCAACAATACCAACCCATATGTTGAAAAAGTGAAAGGAAAATCGTGGCATTCGCAGCTGACGTATATTTACCCACAGTCTCTGATAATGAGAGATACAGATTATACTTTCTACACTGAAATAACTCAGCTGGGGAGACGGGCCCAGGGCTGGAAAACTGACTCAGCACAAAACTGTGTTGAGGTCTGTGGGGCTTTGCCAGAAACAGGAATCCAGTCATGCAAGCTTTTAGCTCGTCTACCAGAGGGGCACAGATGAATAGAGGGGGTGTGGTTCTGAGTAAATGTAAAAGAAGTCATATATCGCATCGGATGAGATACTATGGTTGCTCTTGTTCTGAATGTTGCAACTACACAGCTACCTCAGATCTGCAAACAGTTAATATGTACCAACAGTGTTACGTGTTGTGTTACTCAAACAAAAATGTGCTCTTAACACCTGATTGCCCCCATCACAACAACAGAGCGTCTCTACATCCACAATTCCATACAGAATCATTCAAAACATATAATGACCAAATGTATTTGAAAAGAAATTTTAATTTGCCTTGCCCTTGAAAACGTTGAACACAAGGGGAGGCATTTATTGAGATAAAAATTAAATTAACAGGAATATGCAAAACACAAATCACTCGAATTGTGTTTAGCCAATCACGGATACCTGTGTGTTAGTCCTATGGCCTGACTGCAGCATGCAGCAATTCTTACAACAGTGCTAAACCTTTCTATAACCCGACAAAACAAACAGTAAAAGACATAAATGATAACATAAACATTCTTAGTCATGAAGTTTATGTGTTCATAATAGAAAATATCACCAAGATTTTACTGAAATGGTATGAGCATTAACAAAAGATGTGGGAAAGGGCGATAAAACGCACACTAATGAAGCATTAGGAAATATAGACTAGACAGTTTGTAAGGTTCTGTCACCACGTGGGTTATGTAAAGGTTATACCTTCTCTATGCCAGAGACTGAAGTCAAGGAAACCCCCTCCAGGACCTCTGGAGCTGTGAAGGCTCTTAAGTCCTGCTGGGTGACATACTCGTCTGTGAATGAGATGTTGCCAGAGGGCATGAGCAGGAGGGACCAGGGAGAGATGATGAAACCCATGGCTGAAGGGTCTGGAGGGGGAAACAGACAATCAGTCATTGGAGATATGATCAGGAACAAAAACAAGGAAAACATATTGGACTTCCATTATTTAAATTCTTATCTATTATGACACATGCATGCACACGGTGTTTAAGTATTGTGCTTTAAAGCTTAACACTAGCATCAAATTTTACCTAAGCATTTACAGCCTGAAAGCAGCAACTGTACACACAGTGAATGTTTCTTGCTTTTGGCATATATGGAAATTCAAGATGATTGAAGTAAACAAAAACACATGTTGCTTTCTTAGCCTGCAAGAAAATAACTGTTGAGGCATGGAAGCTGAAAGGAATGGCTACACAGCGTAATTCTCTTTTCCTACAAAGCCACAGCCAGCACTATGGTTAGAGAACGTTTTAAAAATATACAAAGGAATGTTTGAGCTGCGCTGCAAAATTCTTTTCTTTGACTGATACTTAACTCTGAGAGGAGCACAGAGACGAACAGGGGAACTGGATTTGAGGCACCAAATATCTGCTTTCAAAAGCTGGAATTTATAAAGTAAATATAAGTTTCCTGTTTAAAAGTCATGTGAGCATTTGGAGATCTTACTCAAAAGTAGACTGGGTTATTAGGTGTATCCCACTCAAAAATTTCTCTCTGGATAAGCAATAATAGAACTGAGCAGAAGTGCATGACTCAGCCTGAGCAAATTAGCTTCTTGGTGGATGATAAATTAATCAACAATTTCAATAAACTGCAGATATAAACTGACTGTACAATCTAATAGAAACCAACAGTTTCAAAACATGACTTTGGTTTTACCATTTGATTTTTCAACTATAAGTTCTTTATCCTAAAACAATGTAGTCTGTCAGTCTGATAAGCTGTTATCTGTGCTTATTGGGGGCAGGGAATAATTCTGAACTACCATAGTAAGAGGATGTCCTCTAAAAGTAGATGCTAACAAACTGTACTGTGTACCATACATTCAATTCCCCAGCAAACATGCCATTAAAGTGACAGATGTAGAGCAGCAGATGGCCTCGGCAGAGTCTCGAACACAGGAGCAGACACAGGGATAAATAGAGAAACACACAAATGTACAAGACAGTGGTTTTTATATGATGTTAAATTCTGTGTAGATGGAATCATGAGGAGGAATTCCTCTACCAAATCAGAAATATTCACACATCTCTTATTCAAACAAATCATTCTTACACAAACATACATGGTAATTAACCACTACTGTTTACCCACAGGGGAAACAAATGTGCTACTGATTAAGTGTTTGACAATATGACTCCATTAATAATGCCTGAAAAGTCACGTTAAGTCAATTGCACATTGCCCCCCATATATTAGGACAACATTCACTGTCACTTCACTTCACTTCACTTCACTATTAATGCTTTTTAAGTATAAACCAGAAAAAAACTCAAACTTCTCCATTACTGTTAATGGCTGACTAGGAAATCAAAAAAATTGTCTAACAAATAAAAAAAATGTTTAAATAGTTCCTGTTATTAATATGCTCTTGTGGTAAATATGCTTCTTTACATAGCTCAGTGACTATATAATAGCTGGTTCCATCTGCTCTTCAAATTTTAGCTTCAATCAGCAGTCTAAAACTGTACGTGTGTATGAGTATGCAATCTACTCAGTATAGCTACACAACTACACACTTAAGGAAAAAGAGGGACGTGCTTAGAGATCACAATCACTGCAGCACAATGCCATATGAAGATTAAATAATCTAAAATACTCAAAGCATCCAACCTTGCATCTTGTCCTTCACCGTTTAGAAATTTATCTCAGAAGCCATAATGACTGAAATACATGAACATTTGCGCACAATCTTTTTGTCATGAATGTGACCTCAGCATAAAAGGCATATTTACACACCACACTGATAAGAGGGAATTCCTACAGCATGCCAGGATCATCTGCAATGGAATCAGTCAGCAAAACTGGAAGTTGAGGTCAGGCTGGTTTATTCAGAAACACACAGCCAGATCTTGGTCACTGCTTCATGGAAATTCACAAGTACAGTTTAGATGGCACATTTAATGCCAACACAATCAGGTGCACTAGAGTTTTGTACGAGACTGGGCACCATCTTAGCCTTTAAACAACACTTAGTGCTCTGCAGTCCCTGCTGAATCACCTCCTGCCCAATGTCTCCAGAGTTAAGCCTGCCTTAGTCACCTGTTGTTGTTTTCTTTAGTTACAAAGACGCTCTGTCATAGGACAACTTTATCTCTTTCTACCTTCAAGGACAACCATAGACGCATGCACAAATGACTCACAAGAATGATTAAAACACAAAAAACAAAACTGCACAGTGTACAATCATACGATTGATGCTGGACCAGTTAGAAACAAGCTGGCAACTCAATGACCGCACTGGGCAGCTGTGGCTCAGGAGGTAGAGCAGGTCGTCCACTTACCGGAAGGTCGCTGGTTTAATCCCCGGCTCTTCCATTCTGCATGTCGAAGTGTCCCTGGGCAAGATACTGAGCCCCAAATTGCCCCCGATGTATTATCGGGGTGTGTGTGTGTGTGTGTGTGTGTGTGTGTGTGTGTGTGTGTGTGTGTGTGTGTGTGTGTATAAAGCACTGAATGTATAGAAAATAGAGAGCTGTATGAATGTGTGTGTGAATGGGTGAATGTGGTAGTAGTGTAAAAACGCATTACGTGGTTGATAAGACTAGAAAAGTGCTATATAGGTGCAGTTCATTTAGCATTGAATGTTTTTAGATTTACTGATACTAACCTGAGAGTCGGAGTATGACGGAATCTTTAAATTAAACTTATTTAAAAACCAATCTATAAAGCAACAACATTAACAATTCATTTTGGAGAAAGACATTGAGCAGTCCCATTAATTTGTCATACCAAATGGCACCTGCAATTCATGGGATCTGGACACCAGATGATTCCTATTCAGCCCATTCATTAAAAAAACAAAAGAAAACAAAAAAAACAATGTGGATGTAATTATGGAGAAGGTTGTTTAAAAATAGGACACTAAGGACATAAGAAAGTACTTTATGTAAGAGAGACAAATTAATGTGAACTGTGTTTTGTGTGTATATACACTCTTTTCTAAGAAACATCTTTGCTGACTTGATTCCACATGTTCATACCTTTGTGAAAGAGTTCTTGGAGGCTCTCTGCACTCTGGCTGAGCACTGCCCAGACCTCCTCCTCCTGGAGAGGACCTCCTCGAACCTCCAAGGCTTCTGCCAGAGACACGTGCATCTTCCCTGTGCACACAGAGAAACAGATTTACAACAGAAAATGAACACACACAAATAAATAAATAAGATATAACCATAAAATGGCACATGCTTTCTTTCCTGTTATATGATAGAAGGTTCTGGTACAAGGTTAAATCAGCAAATCTTTGTCAGCAATCAAAATTCTCTGTTAAAATTATTATTGAAAATAAAATGATTACCTTTTTTTTTTATTTTTTTTTTTTTTTATAAATATAGTTGACAATTAGTCTAATCCTGTAAGAATCCTGGCTGGCCTGACAGTCTAAGATGACAGAAAATAAGTCCACTACACACTACATTAATACAATAACCCCAAGCATTGTATTCAACACTAGTTCTGATCAACATGTTGTGCTTCCTCCTGCCTTTGAGCAAACTCCCACATATTCTAAATGTAAGAGGTCTTATCATCGTCTGCATTTGAGGAGGAGTGCAAGCACATGATGCGCGCATGGACACACAGACACAGATCCTGCTTTACTTGAGTTACATTCAACAAAATGGCAATGTATTACTCTGAGCCTCCACCAGCGTTTTGAGAGTTAAGACAACAGCTTCAAACTGGTGGACACTAATATAGAAAAGCATTGGTGCGATTTTAAAGCTCATTGCTGCTGCATACTTAAGTAATGGTGTTCTTCTGTTTACTAATTACGTATCATAATACCAATTACCGGGTCAAGCCCAAGCTAGGTAGTTTGTGTTGCCTTCTGGACAGCAGTGATACAGCAAATTCAGCTTTTGGTGTAGAATATATGTAAATATATAAAGAAATATCACACAACAGTACATCTACAGTACTTAACATGGATTTAGACTACACACATGCCACAACATGCTATGCCTAAGGGAGAAACTTTGGATTGACTCGTGTGACCCACAGACTAGCTGTCTAACATGATTTGATTTCACTATTATTTTAACCTTTTAATATGAAGTCACAAAAGATAAGACATCTGTTTTTAGGTTTTGGCATCTTTCTCAGCTGTAACTGTCTACAAACTAACCAAGCAGTCCAAATTCAATGAGGATTTGTGGGTTTAGAATGTCACCTAACAGCTGAGAGTCAGCTTTACGGGGGCCTGAATGAAAGAAATGATACGTGTACAGTTCATCTCCGATCTATCACTGTTTCTCCCTTAACACCAGCTCCTTTGCTGCAGAGTCAATGTTGTCTAATCTCCACAATCCACCCAGGTTATGATGCAAATGTGAGCAAAACAGAAAGCCCCAGTTTCTATTATTACTATTAGTAACTGAGCAGATACTATTTGTGCCTAAGGTACATAGCACCTGCATACAATAGCTTCAGGTGCTAGAAGTGTGTGTGTGTGTGTGTGTGTGTGGGGGGGGTTCAAAAGAGTACTGTATTCATGTGTTGGTGCAGAGAAAAGCTTAAGGGTAAGGGTGGCTCTAGCTTTGCACAAGACAATAAATATTTCTTAGCAGTGACTTGTGTTGATGTCAAGGTGTAACGTGGAACAACACTCTTCATTTGATAGTACTGCCATAGCTTTGTTTTGACTACACTTAGCAATGTCAGCAAAAACAGGTGAAACTCGACGATGCAAATATCATTTCGCAACAGCAGAGTATGATGTATCTTCAACCAAAGTGTATTATATTTTATATTTCACAATAGTCCACCAAGCAGATGGACATATAAAATCATTTGGACATTTAATCATCATGGAAACCTGCTTTCAAGATTCAAGATTTACATGTTTTATTTGTCTCATTCAATATGTGCAGTGAAATGCAGCTTAACAGACTCTTGAGGCTGTGCAATAAAAGTGTGTACCAGATTTGCCCTGATTTGTAGGTGGATGATGCCATTTTTATATCAAAATTGCAAATTTGCAAATATGCAGGGAAATGCAAAACAAGTAAGGACAGCGTGCTAGACAAGTAGTGGGTGGGAAAGAAGCAAAAAAAAAGAAAAAACAAAAAAAAACAAAAAACCCAGACAAATAACAAAAAACAAACGCAGTCTTTGGAGGAGCAACAGCTCGATTATCACTTCCCTGGAGAAGAAAGTTAACATGCTTTAACAACTTCAGAACAAGAGACCTGTGTTCTCTGAATAGGACAATTCAAGCTAAGATTAATAGTCTTAGAGTGTGTAATATAACAATTGAAGTCTATCAGTCTTCTCTTCTCTATACTCTGCCTAAAGACAAAAAAAAGTTGTTACTCAGTTTCACCTTTTGTTGTGGTTTCACTGCCCGAGCAGATCTGATTTTGCACCAAATCTAAAACCCATGAGACGCTTTTTGAAGTGGCCCGAGTCGCTTCAGAAATAACCTTTACTTACTGTAGGATTTTGTATGATAATACTGTTGTAATGCTGGGAAACCTACTGATAGTGGTAGCCTTTGATTGTTCCTCCACTTTTTCTGCCTCTAAATACCTCAAAAACTCAGCACAATTTCCCAATACGTCACGAAATATGACACTAACAGACAGTCATGATACAATATAAAAAGAAGCTATGTTTTTGGCCAAAAACCCCTGAAACTAATGAAAAATAATAGTTTTCCCTCTGATTCCTTGACTGAAAACAAATCCATATTTTCCAGGTTGACAGCTTTTCTGATGTTTTGAACTTTCGCAGTCTATTTTTCACTTTTTTTCCCCCACAGAGTTAGACAAACCACATTAAACAGCACAGAGTATATTTGGACTTGGCAGATCACAGCTCTTACTCAGGATTTTGTAAATCAAAAACTTTAAGCCCATGACACAAAAACAAAGCAAATAAAATCCCGGCAAGAAATGATGCATACCTTCTATGCAAGATCAACAAAACATCAGTCATGCCTGGGATGGGAACCAGAGTATACGAGACCACATTGGATCATTGTTCATTTTCTATAGAACAAGTGTCCTTAAAAAAACCTTTAGGCAATCTTTTGAAGCACATTTTTCTCCAACTTTTCAAAGTAAAACCAAATCACAAAGCGTGATTCCATAGAGCTTTGCAGGTTTACAAATTTGACTAAGAAACAAAATGGAGCCTAACAGCAACAGTGCCCGTGCCTAATGTGTCAGATGAGATTTGGCTGTGTTCTGTGATACTGTGATATTGCTATACTGAAGTTTTGCTAAAAGTGATGCATCTGTGGCTTTGTTTAACGGGCTTGGACCATTCCTGAGGCCTCATCTGGCTATATTGTTGATATATTTCATTGATTGACACAAGTGCAAATTTCACAGTTGATATCACAGGAACACAACAAGACTGAATGCGCCTGTATACTGAAACAGAAGTGCTTGTCGGATGGTAAGACAATGTTTGAACCCCCTTTCGCACACCTTTCCAACAATGGAATTGAGGAGGGACAAACCGACAATCAGGTCCCGGCCCAGGTGTGTGGAGGTGAGAAAGTAAACAAGGTTTGAACTTATCTTTCAAGCTCTCTTCAGTGAAAAGTCAGGGTATCCCTGAAGTCAGTGGGATATATCATCTAGGAACCATAAATCTCTGTACCGAATTTTGTGACAAGCCATCTAATAGTTGTTGGGATATTCAAAAGGGTAAGGGAAAAATTTGACCTGCTGGTGGCAGAACATGAAAATCTCCATAAACGTCATTGTAACAAATTTCACGGCAATCCATCCAATAGCGGTTGAGCTATTTCAGTCTGGACCAAAGTGGCTGACCGGCCCACAGACTGACACTGCCAATGCTAAAGCCATGCTGCTAGTGTGGTTCTAGTGCAGTGTGAGCGAATATTTACTGAAACTAACACGTGAAACAACATCCTCTCTGTGAATCTGAGTTTGGAGAAGAGAGTTAATGAGTAAGCATGTCACAGGCCTAATTTTTTATGCAGGAATGCAGGTTAACCATTCTGGTCAATGGGAGGCGTGAAGTGTAAGGCAAGTGGGTTACTACCCATCTTGCTCATTACCCATGAGAATGGGGAGAGCGGGTGCTGTGAAGACTGATTGTTTTGTGGCCCTTGTTATTTCAACAGAGACCTACAGTGGAATGTTTTTTATCCGCACTGAGGCTGCTGTGCAGGCCAGCTCCTCTCTCATTGGACTGTGGTCCTACTCATTATTGAGGGGGCTTAGGAGGCAGCGGCCCAAAACAGCGAGAACAGACAGCCTTCACCACTTCAGCGCCTTATTCTCTTTCCCCTTTTCAAACAGTGGGGATGTTTGTTCCCAGGTATTCCAATGTATTCCCGGACCATAACTAGAAAGAAAAAAACCTAAACAAGGCTTACGCTGCCGCTGCTGGTATGTGTATGAAAGTCTTGGGCACAGTCACAAGGATTTTGAAGAAAACAATCCTGAATACGTGATAGCGTACTTTACTCTGCAGTTAGATTAAGCTTTTCCTTTCCTCCCACCTCCCTGTCCGTGACAAAGCTTCAACCCATGAAATGGATTTGAAAACCCATACCGAAAAGGTAGAAATAATTTCAATTTCTGCTGCTTTCTTTCATGGCTCATCCCTCTGCATTTGCCAGGAACAAAAAGATTTGAAAAATATGCACATCTTTCTCTCTAAAACTTTTCTTTTATCCTATATCTCTTGAAAACCTGAGTAGCTGCACTTTCGAAGCAATCACCCATAAAAGAACAGATTCCACTTCTATTCCCAAAAGCATAACTCATAACATAAGATATGAGAAGGAATTTGTTCATATCCTCCAAACATCAGAACTGTGGTCTGAGTTGGCAAACACATTTGGAACAGAAGCTGGTGAGAATAGGAACTCTGTGCCAACATTGAGGTGAAAATCTTCCTGAAATCATTTGTGCCAGGAAAATTCAACAACAAACTCTGAGTGAACCTCTATTCCCAGAATAAAATAAATAAAAAGGGAACTAAATGGGAAAACCCAGTGGCTGGTTTTCATTAACTGTACCCTACTTACAACTGAGGCAATTTGCCAAAACGCTTTTCCAGATTATTTTACCATGACTAAACACAGTTTTCAATGGACACAAGAATGGCCATTACATCACTGAAACTGGTACCTTCCAGTTATGGTTTAGCTCTGTCTAACTAACCAGTAAGCCACCGTGGATGTTGGTGTTCTGTATTTCAGCACTGCCGGGGTCAGGACCAGCCAGAAAGGAGAGCCATGACTATTCCATGGTTATCAGCCCAGCTCTGGACCGACAGCCCTCACTTCTCATTTTGGTCTCGACCTCATCCGCTCCATTTCTGTTAATCACAGGGTTGCTATGAGTACCGTGACATGCAGAGCACGGTTTTGCAAAAACCTCACTCGCACTCCAACTCCAAACCCCCAACCCCCAGCACACAAACCCAACCCACCGGCTATTTTTCCTATGATGATGCTCACACCATCTCCATCAATGCCACTTTAGATGGGAACGTTCATCTTGCTCAATCGCACAGCCTCACCACTTTCTTCTTTGGGCTTGAATGACACATATTCAAAACCCTCATGACCTCTGGCTTTGGGTTAACGTTACTACTTTTCTATGGCAATGAAGGGGGGAGGGGGTACAAGCTGACTCCTCGCAACCCCCCATAAAACCTTCAGGCTGTGCCGACACTTTGTGCCTCTAAAAAGGGCTACAATCATGTTGGTCAGAATTACACAAAATAGTGCAGGTGGATGAACTTGAAAGCACTTAGCTGGCTAGACACCATGTTATTTTTGTAGAGGTGTCTCCTACCTCCTAACTAACAGTTACTGGTGTGGTTAAAGGTGACCCATAGCAGACATCAGTAGGAGCTGTATTGTTGTGAGGTTAATACAAAATATAGCAGTGTTTCCAAGTAAATATAAAAAGACGGTGTGCTCGCCTGAAAGTCGCTAGCTCAAACCCGTATCAAGGGGTTTTTGTTTTTGTTTTTTTAACATAAAAGAAGCATCGGCGTTTTAGCCTCGCCACAACCGACATAATTCCTCAGTTTTCCCGGTGAGAGTTGCACACAACGGTTACACTAAAGTTAGCTACAAAAACCACAAAGTTTATTTCCCTCAGTTTTTTTTTTGTTTGTTTGTTTTTTTTTTTTGAGTAGTTATTAAGAAACTTACCGGACAAAAAGAGCTTAAAAAGTCACTCGAGAGGGAAATGTTCGTACTCCGGCGAGGCTATGGGTGCGCACACAAACGGGACCAGACGCCATCCCATCCACAAAGCAACATCTTGGATAGTACACGGCGAGCCAGGCGGGCAGGCAACAGGTTTACCTTTCCACGGCGTATTCAGCTATGAAAATCCACACTGCAGGTATTGTTCTCCAAGCCTCCGCAGCTTGAAAAAAATAAAAAACAAAGAACCAAACCAAAAAAAAAAAATAATAATTAAAAAAAAAAACAAATCTCTTCTTCGGAAACTGCTTAGAAGTCGTGTTTCACGGCCACTACACAGCGTTGAGCTTTCCCCCAGCGCAGCCAAGTTACCATTACTGCCGGGGAGCGGAATAACCCCTCCCTTAGCCTAGCTAGCGTGGGCCGGCTGGGAGTAACCAGACACCTTACTATGGCCGTCCATTGGCTCCCGGCTCGGCGGCTGTCATTTAACCGTTTCTATGGCAACACACGCACAACCGGGGAGTAAAATGCACAGTGGGCTGGGACTGCGGAGGGAGAATCTGGCTCGTTAAATGTTTTTTTCTGCATAGCCCTCCAAGGTTTGCATAGGCCACAAAAAAAAAAAAAAAAAAAAAAAAAAAACCCTCCCACCCCCACACACACACACACACACACACACACACACCACCAGGTACAGACGTGGGTGTAAATTACACCAAATTTGCAACTCGACAGACAAGCTGTGTTTTTTTTTGCTGTTTTTTTCCCCCCTCTGAATGATACACAAATGAATGTAATCCAATAGCCTATAATTCAGAGGCTGATGATAATCAGCACCTCTAAGCAGTGCAGAAGATACGGAATGCCCTCAAGGTGTGTGTATCATGCGATGTCTCCTGCACCCCGGGAGTGTGTGGAGGGAGCGGAGGCCTTTCAGACTCAGTGGAAAAAGAAAAAAAAAAAATCAAGCATGGGCTTTATTTGGTTTTTCTGTGTCCCGCGACATCAAAGTTGTCCGAGAATCTCCTACACTGTCCGGAAGCAATTCACTGTTGAGTACTTCCTTCCTAGGGTGCACTTCAAAGCTGCCCCGTTCACGGTCTGTCTTGCGCCACCCAGTGGCTGTTGGTCATGAGCGCACGCCGCCTGGGTGTAAATGGTGGGCTTCGGTGAAAGGGCCGTCCCTTGCCTGCCAGCGCCTGCCGGTGCTAAAAAAGCGTGATTGCTATCTCCAGCGGTGGGCCGGCGTGATAAGACTCGATTGCTGGATCAACACTGGTCTTATCTTTAGATGGAGAGAGCTGATATCCACGTTCTTCAGCGTTTCAGAAGCTGATGCCATCACGTGAAATGTCTGATGCATGGTGTTGTGATAAGCATAAAACCTTTAGGATGTAATGATATAATTTTGGGGATATATTTCAAAATATAACAGCCATTTCTTGCAACGATTATACTATTTGAATACCAATCTAACCGCCAGATCCTATAGGTAGCAATAGGAATTTTTGCAATTAGACACATGTAAGAACCTGTCATACTTTTATACCCATACCAGCTTGTTCATCCCAAAAATAGTTTTAGGAGTTCTTAGTAAGTAATATGGAACAAATTATGATCATTTTATTTATTTTTTTAACTTTATTTTTATTGCATCAACTCAAGAACACACAAAAGAACACCACGCAGACGCAGAACGGCTGATGTTGTTGGCAAGTAGTCAGAAATAAAGAAACAAATTAAGTAAACTGAATGCTTTTAATGGCTTAACTACATTCTTCATAAATACTCCGGTTATCAGTTGCAGCTTTGATGTGTTCTTCTCCACAAAAACAAACTTAATCCTTTCTCTGCACCACACAATATTTGGAGATTGCAGCTCTTTTGCTACTGAAAGCAAAAATCATCAATGGACAACCTTAAACAGCATTTGATATATTCTCAAGTAGGTCCTTTTAATAAAAAGTGCTAGGCTCAGAGTCAAATTTGTAGTCAGAATCCACTTCATCTCTTTTTGAACATTTTGCCAATGCTTGAAAGATCTGGGCCGTTCCAAAACATATGGGTAAAGTACCCCACCAAGCCACAGTCCCCCCCAACATAAATCAGAATTATGATCATCTTTGAAGCACCACAAAAAAAACCCCCCAAAAAATCAGAACTTAAAGAACATTACAGAAAATGTTCAAATTACATTTTTAAGTACAGATAGAGTGTGTTTTACTCTTTCTCTCCCCCTGCAAAGCAGGTTATTTTTGACTCACTTGGTTCTAATGTTAATGTAAAAGAATTAAGATTTTTTTTTGAGCAGTGGGTTAAGTCTGTTAATTACTGTAACGAAACATTATCCCATGCCGGGCCCTGAGGTACTGGTGCCCCATGCCCCTGGTATGTCACCTGCACCCGTTCTTCATTGTAAATAGTACATTTGCATTGACAGGTACAATTTCAGTGCCACCTCGTTAGAAAGCAAATGATACAATTTTTGACTGTTAGGACCATATTTGTGTGTTTCTTTCGACCTTCTTCTAATCACAGACTTTAATGTTTCACTAAGGGCCAAGAAAAAAATCTTGTTATGGCTGTTGTACAATGGTTTAATATCCCAGAAAATGGGACATTTTTAATTATATCCCTGTCGTTTCCTTTTAGAAATATTAAGAGTTTAGACTTCATTTAAACTAGGTTCTCAATTGGATTTCTGCCATACGCTTAACAAGTGAAATGTAGCTACAGACTTTAACATGCGGCAGCCTGAAATAACCACTTTTGTGTCTTAACGTCATCTGAGTGATCTGTGACTAAAACGTTCATTAACTCCTGTCTAAATACCGCCTCTCCTAATGTACCAAATCTCTCATGAAGCACTGGGTGATCGGATAAAATGCTGAATGAATATTCCTGTTAGAGACAAATACCTCCACTGATGGGCCTATTAGAGACTGTGCATTGCAGGTAGTGATTGAGCTGTATCCCAGTGCACTATAAATACAGGTTGAAAGGTTAGTTCTTGCTTCAAACAAGAAATCGGAGAAGAATAACAATACTATTATTGTTTAAACAACTGCCTCCTCATTTTACAGCTCATGCCATTTTCAAGAAAAGGAGGAGCAGAAGAAGTTGAGTCACGGGATGGTTGTAGGCCCTGTCCATGTGTGTGTGAGTTGCCCTGAACTTTTACCAGGGTTTGTTTGGGCACATTTTCGCATTGGTCATAGTCCGCGTGGTAGCTATGATCTGCTGTTATGAAAGTGGGTCATGTTTAAAGTATTGTCTGCAGTTTTTTTTTTTTTTCCCCACTTCTGGCAGCCTGGAAAAGTTATAAAACTGCTGCCAAAATGATCTGTTAACGCTGTGTCACCTTTGACTCCATAGCCTTTAATCTCTATACGTGAGGCATAGGCAGAGAGGCCCCATTAGGAGACTGACAGGGGTAACGGGGTCTTGATAACTAATGTCTCACAAAGTGCAACCAAGGAGATCTGAATTTGGAATTTCTTCTTCCTTCTATTTCTGTCAGCGCTGTCCTTAATACCCTCTCATCAAGGCGCCTCAAGGGCAATTTGCAGTCAAGACTTGAAAGAGTGGATCTGCCTGTTCTGATAGTCTCAGAAATGTGGGGCACCTGGTACTGTAGGTTGAAGGCATGTGGTTTGCTGACTGGTGAGTTTAGCCCTTGGGTCCAGCTGGAGAGCATTAAAAAACTTTCCTGGAGCTCTTTTCTTTTCACGGGCATTGAAAGTTCCTTGGTCTGCCAAAAGTTTAAAAAAAAAAACAAAACATATAACAAAAAAGCTTGCCACATCTGGCAATAAAGTGTCGGGGAACTATCAGAAATGAACGTACACTTATGATAAAGCTCAATTGAGCATCTCTGGTGGGCATATATTTAAATCCCCAAGCTTTTCTCAGGCCTGTGCCCTACCCTAAGCATCCAAATCAGTCTAACCTAGGTGTATAAAAAGCTTATTTGGATGTGCGTATGTCTGGTCCAAGCAGGCCTCTCCGCCTGAATTTAACCCCGGGCCTGTCAGGTGATCTTGGAACGACAGGAACCTCTGGCTTTGATTCCTCGTTCAGGTTGCCCTCTGGAGCTGCTGAGTATTAATCTTTCTGTCCTGTCTTTTGCCTTCGCAGTACACGTTTGTGTGGGCTTGAGGGAACCCCTGGTGGACGGTACTTTGCTGTCACTTTTTTTCTACTCGGTCGGGAGCTGTGTCAGGGTACAACGTAACCCCCTTTTGCGCCAGCCTGGTGAGAGTCGCTACCAGCCTTTTACCGTAACAAACATGTGTGGCACGCAGTCGCCTAGATGGTCAGAGAAAAAGAGAGATAGACTCAAGCACAGACTGCAGCGGCCGGAGATGGAACAGGCTGAAATGCATAGCAAAATTATTTCTATTACCTCTCACTGCAGTTGAGGTCATATTCATCTTCTAATGAAACTGAGGTCAGGACATCTCTCATTGTCAGCACTTAGACAATTAAAATTTTCTCCTCCTTTTGGGCCTTTCCTCAGATATAAACGATAATATCAGTGATGTTTTAAATCAGTGTATTGTCATTGTATCTACGTGATGGAGTGGGAAAAACACTCCCTCTCTGCCCGCGGCTCTGACCTTCATACACTGATACCGAGAGATTTTTCCCTGGCGTGTTGGGTTGCAACTGCCCTGCCAATGATGCTATCTATATCACATCAATAAATAATACATTCGTGTTACCAGTGTTGTGGTGGTATTTGTAAAAGTGGTGCTCAGTTTTGAATAAATGCAAAGAAAAGCTCCGGTAAAGTGAATGTACACTAAATATGGCCCACCTGCTCAACACCAAACAGCAGACAAACAAAGTAGGCAACTAGCTGGTGAGAAAAGAAAAAACTTTTAGCAAGGTGAACGCTTGAAAAGAGCATATATGTCAGGTTCCTCTTCTTCAAGTGGTCAAAAGAAAAATCTGTTAAAGCAGCTTTAAATTTGAGATTGCGGCTGCAGCTTTGAAAAACAATTTCCAAATAATACTGTGTATTCAGAGCAGGCAACTACACTACACAACTATACAGATGTGACCCAAGGCTTTAAGAGTTAATCCAGACACATTTACAGATGGGATGGATGATGCCAAAACAATTTGATCCCTTTTCTACTGAACACTGAAGGCTATTTTTTAAAGGTATTTTTATTTTATGCAAAAACGTAGATTAAGAAGGAGGAATAATAGTAGTGTGCCAGGATAGTAAAAGTAAAAAAATAAGTAAATAAAATAAATCAGAAGGTTCAGCAGTTATATTATAGCCTAAAATATGCATTTATTAAGTGTCTTCCATTTTCTGAAAATTTCAGCCTAGGTTTTGTTTGTAAAAATGATCTTTAGGGATATGAAATTTCCCCACATGGACAAAATATTGTTATGTTGATATTGTTTTTGTTCTGAATTGCAGAGAATAGAAGACTACTACTAATAATAAAAACAAACAGCACTTCTTTAAAATAACAATGAATAATTAATATAAAGGTTGAAAATAACATGTGGAAACATTTTTCAAAAAAAGAAAAAGGGGTTATGGTTTGTTTTTCATTCTCTTCTCTTTTGTCATTGTTTCCTTTCCTTTTATTTTCTTTATTTTACATTCACATTGCCTTGCCTTGTTTCACCATCACATCCAGAGAAGCAGTAAATACTTTCGATGCCTCTTCTTCTTCTTATTTTTTTTTTATTTTATTTTTGTTAAACAAAGTTCGCTGGATAGCTCTGATGCTATAGGCTAGATTAGTCGGGGGATGAGGGATGTGGGCAGCTCAGAGGGACAAGCCCGACCGATGGGACACCGGGACCCCATCCTCTCATTGAGCCATACGGTCGCACTGGCGGGACGGTACGGGATGGGATCAGGGAGGGATGCTCCTAAACGCCCCTCCCATCCGGAGAGAGAGCCTCCATGTGATCCCTACCTCTCTCTCTCTCTCTCTCTCTCTCTCGCTGCTCGGGTCTTGACGTCAGACGTGCTCCTGTTCGGTTGCCATGGAAACATATTTCCCTATACCCCCTTCCTCTTCCCTCCCTCTCCTCTCCTCTCTCTCTCTCTCTCTCTCTCTCTCTCTCTCTCTCTCTCTCTCTCTCTCTCTCTCGGCTCTGGTGGGTCCACAATGTTACAGCCAGCATCTTGCAGCACAATGGTTGCAAGGTGGTGAGCTGGGGGAAGAGTGATTCAGCATCAGCAAAACCTCGGTTCCGTCCACCTCTGCTTTTTTTTTTTTTTTTTTTTCTTTCCTCATCGCCTTTTTGTTTTGGCCCCCACCGACACTCCCCCCCCCACCACCACCCTCCCGTCCCCCCCCAGCCACCCCCCCCACCACCACCACCACCACATTCGCCATCTTTATGAGCGTTTAAATTAGGGCCTTCAGCTATTGTCGCCGCACTGTTTCCCGTCGGGATGTTTTGAAAAGGACTGTCACCGGACTGGGATCGTCATCAGCTGGCACGGAATGGTAAGGCCGGGTGGGCTTTTTTTTTTGTGTAATGTGTGGATGCGGTGCTGCCTGGAGGGTGGAGTGATGAATATTGATTGGAAGGGAAGGTTAATGAAGTCCACTAGCGATGCCTCGGTGGGAAAGGGACAGCGATTAAACAAACAAACAAAACAAAACAAAAAAAACCCGACAACAACTCTTTGTTGATTCACATTCGCCGCCGTTTTCTGACAACAAGCGGCGCCGTGCCGGGATTCGCATTATGGCGTTGGTCCTGACCCGATATAACGTTTCCATCCGCGCTCCGTCTCCATCCGTACATGCATCCTGCGACTGGCTAAAATGTCACGGAGTTTAACCATCAGCGGGCTGTCGTCCGGGCTCCCTCTCTCTGTTGTTCAACATTTTCGAGCCGTTCGACCGGGCGGCTATCTCTGCGATCCATGTCCGCACACCCTCGCCAGTCCTAGGGCGAACGAACACACTTGACTCCCGCGAAGCACATTGTGGATCATTTGGCCGGGAGTGCGTGCGGATGATGGATGAAGGGCGCTCTTCAAAAACACAAGCCTCACACGGGCTACATACTCTAGGCCTACATGCAGAGTTTTTTTTTTTTTTTTTTTTTTTTTGTCCCTCCTCCCCTCTCAAAAGTCAGCTGCGCACCTTGTGCATTATGCAGACCGTCACTACTTCACCAGGGATATGGGACCAGCTTCGGATCCATCCTAAGTGCTAGAAAAAGAGGAGAGCCCCTTTTTCTCAGGCCAACTGTCTGAATTAATGGCAATTTACTGAGGGATAAGGTTGTTATTCCCAGCGGAGGTTTTGACACTGAGGCCATAAATGTTTGTGGTGTACGTTGAGGTGAAGTTGGGGTGATTTTGTAGAGGGCTTTGTCATTAAAAACGGAACTCAAAGCGACCATAATGCAGAGGGGATGGGATGTTGCTCGCCCTAATGTGGGCTACATTCTGTGTGGGACGCATTGGATTAGAAGAGATGAAGCTACAGAGGAAGGTAATTTGTCTAAATCTGCTTTGTTTCGGCCGGTCGTCTGCACATTGCTTATTCCTAACACATTTCTTTAGACTGTCAACGCACCTTGTCTATTACAGTGATTGCACAGGCAGTGAGTATACGCAAGTGTTAGGAATGCATCACACTGAGCTTTCAGGTATTTAAGAGCACAAACAGCTGGATTTTTTATGTTTTTGTACTTTCAAATTTCTCATTTTTTCCACATACATGTGTGGTACATGCCCCACGGTCATGGACTAATTACTGGCGCTGCGCCTGTGGGGTTAGTGGAGGTTTAAAGGTGTCACAACAAACTCTCCATGTTGAAGACAGAAAAAGAGAGAGGTTTAGTGCTGTGACCTTGGGTGCTGAATTATTCAGGAGCAGGCTTCCATGCTTGTGAAAGTACTGCAGGGAACATGCTTAACAATTAAACAAAGCTTTTTATGGGTGTTTCTGCAGCAGCCGAAGAGAGTGAAATCTCTCTTTTCAATACAAAAAAAAAAAAAAAAAAAAATGGCTTCATGCTGCTTCTCGTCATCCTCTTCATCATCACCAGCGTGTGAGGCCAATGAGGAGCCTTGAATGGCTCTTAACAGTGGCTTCAGCATTATAAAACTGTTTCGTTTGAGGTAGTAGCCACTGCAGGTTTACACAGACTGATAATCACTGATATTGATTTTTGGGTACGCAGCTTGTTTATCCGATGGAAAATCATCAATGGAAATAGCCACCAGCAGACTGATGTTATGTTGCAGTAGATGATGCCTGCATTGTAATTCCATTTTGTTTCACGGACTTAGGAGCATCGATGTACTAATCCTATGTTTTGCGATTAAATAAGGCAGAGTATTAAGAGGAGATAACGGTGGAATTACAGGCACGACCAATCAGCAAAGTTAGGAAGTAGGGCTGCAACTAACGCTTATTTTTGTTATCGATTAATCTGCTGATAACTTCCCCGATTAATTAATCACTTTCGTTTTGGTCTGTAACATGTCACAAAGTAGTGGAGAATGCTAATCCAGCTTTCCCAGAGTCCAAGGTGACATCTTCAAATGTTTTGTTTTGACGAACCAACAGTCCAAAAAACCAAAGATTCAGCTTACAGTGGTGGAAAACAGAGAAAATCGACAAATCCTCACAATAAAAAAATGAATTATAGGGGAATATTGGGCATTTTTGCTTGATCATTAATCAGTTATTAGAATAGTTGCAGATTTATATTCTGATGATTGACTAATCAATTAATCGACTCACTGTTTCAGCTCTAAAAGGAACATACAAATGTGGATTTAATGACAAATTATAGGAATTATGTGTATTTGAATATGATAGAGGTAAATGGGTTAACTTGAAAGGAATGGTCTACAGGAGTTTAATGAACTCTTGTATACATTCATAACGATATGAACTATCATGGAAATGTAATTGCCACCTGTGTTTTCAGAAGGATTGGAGCATAGCCAAACAATGTCAAATAAATGCTAGTCCAGTTCAGGATAGCTGGTAAGAAGGTTTATAGAGGCTGAATGTGCGAAGTTCACGAACAGATCTTTTCCAAAACCATCCTCGCTGAACATCAATTACTTTACTATTTTCTCCTCAGTCTTTTTCGGGGGCCATTCTGCCATGGTTCTTATAATTATATGGAAGGTCAATGTCATCGTTAGAAAAGGATGAATTAATGAGGAACACGGGCATAGTCTGTCATCACCCAACGGCCTGAGTTTCACTCTTTGCTGTGTATTGCCGTGGTCTTAATAGTCCGTACTCTTCATGTAGCAGTGGCAGCTCAGATTAATGAACTCAGATGAATTCAACTCGACAGTTGTGTCAACTAAGCAAGGTGGAGAAAAAAAAAAGATTCAAAAAATTATTTGGTTAAGAAAGAGGTTGTATGAGATAAATACATGTATGTTAGTGTGAGAAGATAGATCACCCCGCATCATTTTAGATGAAGGCGTGCTACTAGTTTGTACATAGTAAAATAAGGCGGGAACCAGTGACAGTAGGATGGGACATCTTAAGTATGACCGCTGGGTGATGTGTTTGCATGAGCAGGAGTGTGTCTCTCTTTATCGTTTATGTACTATTTGGTCCACATTTTCATATCAACATTAACAAGCTTACCAGAAGAAAGAGAAACAGGTACACCAAGTTGAGTTTTATTTACCTCACCTGATGTTGATCAAAATGTGCAACTTAGTGCGTTTTATGATCATAACTGCTGGCAATAAATTAACCACAATTATTATTACTGTACTCGACAGTTAATGTTTTAATATATTGCCTGACCTCATTTAGAACTTGAAAGAACTGAAAGCAGCGTGCAGGGGAAATGCTACAGTCTTATTCTATTTGATTCAACCCTTTTCTTAATAAATAAAATTAAAGTCTCACTGCATGAAAGTTTATTCCCCCGGGCTGCATGCAGTATTGCTTACCGCTACAGACAAACCGAGAAATGTGCCTGCAGAGTGAGATGCACAGTTACAAAATTGGATTTGATCTGACAAATATGCGGTTTTTATTTGCTTTCAGAGACAGCTGAGGGCAAGAGTTTAAGCTGCGTTAGGTTCAGTCCCAATCTCCTGGCAGCACATCTGTAAAGAGAATTAAGCGTCGCCAAAGGTCAGACATTGTAGCAACTGTGACGCCATCAATGGATTTTTAGAGGGGGGCATTAATTCCCGAATAATGACAATGCTAAAAACCTGCCATATACTGTATCACCAGATTTTCTCTCAATGCACTCTCATTAAAGATTGGCGTTATTAAATGCTGCTAAAGCCAGAGTTACATGCCATGGTATCATGTGGGCAGGTATGGTTAGCAGAAATCTGTCTTTCAATTTGTTATTAGGATGCACATATAAGTGTTTTGGGCATATGAAAATAATAATGCATCAAGTGCCAGGTGTGATCAAATTTATTGAGGAAAAAAATCCATACTTCTGCAGGAGTGTTCTGCTTTAGAGAGCATTATCCACCGTAACCATGGCATCAAAAAAGCCCTGCGATCATGTAAGACTAAATATTTTTATCATCTCATGTGTTAAGAGTATCCAGGAGGTCGTTAGTTGTTTTAGTCGAGTGCTCCAGTCTTGCCCTCTTCCTCCAAATGTGTTTCAGGCTCTGTAAGAAAAGCTCTGAATCAGATGGATGTGCTCCTGCACCTGCCAAAGCTGTACTTGTTGTTACCCTGCAGCTTATCAGAAAACTGCAGTGCAAGCAGGTTTTCAGCTAACATGTCTGTTGTTTACTTAAAGTGATTCAGGGGATGTGATCGAGAACTGGTTGGGAGACAACGGACGAGAGCCAGAGACGGAGAGGATAAGTGTATTTCAGCTCTAAAGAAACAAATCAATAGATGTCAGTGAACATTCAGATTCTCACAACCTGTGGATGAGCTCAGGAGTCAGCGCTGTCTTGTTTTTCCCTGGCTGGGCCTGCAGTTTGAAGTGCTTCGCTTCCCCTCCCCTGAGCCCAAAAAGGGAGGCTGTTCTGCACTTGGCTCAGGCTGCACAGTAAAGGCAAGGCTGCATACTGCAGGAGAGGCTGAGGCTGCTGAACCAAGCACTGACAATGGAGCGCCCAGGGAGGGGGAGGGGAGACGGTTGCAGCGAGGCTGGGAGCCTTCGGAGCAGGAATGGTGGGAGCGAGGGAGGGACAAAAGGGAGGCAGGAAAGGGAGAGCGCAGGCTCTCATCAGAGTTGAGGATGGAGAGAGGAAGGAAGATGTGCAAGAGTGTTGTGGTGCGCATTCTGTGACATTCACAAACAGTGGTGAGCGGAGAGGAAGCAAAAATGGATACGACAGGAAAAAATAACACTGGTGTGTATGGACATCTGGAGAGACACGTTGTGCTTTATCATTACCCCTCTAGCGCTGTAGCAGTCCATGAACCTTTTTAATGCAGACATGTAACGTTGCCTGTAACTCAATTTAAAATCTATGCGGCTGTACTGAGCAAGGATTACAGCTAACTGAGAAACACATGAGACTGACATGTTTCCCCGTGTATACTGTACTGCGGTCTAGGCTTAGTCAGAAACAAATGCATACCGAAAACAGAGCGGATAAAGGGACTTATTATCTATTTAAAATACCTGCTGCTGTAACATCATTGCCACACGTCGGCTTATTATCTAGAGCGAAACAATTCCCCAGCACTCCAGGTAAAATGATAGAATGTTTCCTTTTTGACGTATTTCACCGCTAATGTTTCTATGAAATTTATTTTGCACTCACCTTTCAGACATGGGACCTGTTTGGTAGATATTGTCATGGCACGTCCCCTGGCTGCACTTCTGCAACCAGTAATGAAATGGACCCTCATGACACACGGGAAATATCTCATGTCTTTTATTAATAGTGTGCAGTTTTTGAAGCTTACGATGAAGAAAAGCTTGATGAATGTGCCCATACACTTGCTGTTCCACCGCTGACAAAGCTCTCTCCTTTGCCCTAAGCCTTTCATGTCAGATGTTATTAATAGATTGGATAATGAACATTGCTGTAGTATTACAGTTTGCTACATTACCTATCCATACATCACGATAGTCATATTTTTTTTGTGTTTCTGCTGCTCACACTTACAGTCATGACTTTGTTAGGTAGCGTGTCCGGCATAGTTAAGTATTTATATGGGTGGTTTGCATTTTATGGAGGGGTCTGTTGCTTCTGTTGAAGTCACACTGTGGTTGACCTATAGTAATATGGTTATTCAGGCGTAGGGCTTCGTTGTGTGAAAATATACCAGAAACCTTTTCTGAATACAGAGATGATAGACGATGCCGTCGCATATTTAGGATTCTGTTATATTTTATGACCCCTGCTTTGATATTTGGGAAGAGATTTGTTATCATCCTTAAGGGATGGAGATAAAATATTTTCCTGGTGTGTCATAGCAGGAAAACCACAGGTGGAACAAATAACAATGGTAGTGGCTGCATCCCATTTAGGTTCCCTGGTATTCTGCGTGCTCACTCAGTTGTATGTCTTACTGGAACACTTAAAAATTGAACAATGAATATTATTAATGACAGTACACCTGTGCTTTACCTGCTATGAAAGTCAAAATGTCCGCTGTGAAAAAGGTCTAAAGAAGTCCACTGTCTCTGGCACATGCACTTAAACTGAATGCAGCCATTGTTAATGATATTTGGAGAATGTCCCCTCCCCTGTAAAAATCTACCCCGGAGGTCGTCTGTGACAGCAGCTTATTGCAATCCATAGTTACATTTTATAGTAGGGCGACCTCTAGTGGCCATAAGAGTTTGGGGTGGATGGATGGGTCGACAAAACACAGGACTTTCTTACAGAAGGCCGCTGTTCATTTCCCCTGTGATACTAAAAATCAACATTTCTTTTATCCATGACCGTTTGACAACCTTAACCATGTGTTTATTCTTGCACCCATGACAACGGAGGTCCTCTAACCTTAAGCAGGCTTAGCCTCAACCTAATTTTAAAACTCAAACCACAGACCTTTCCTTAACCTAACCAAGCAGTTTTTGTGCCTAAACCTAACCAAACCATGACTATTCCACAGCCGTAACTGCGCTTATTATTGTTACCATGATGACGAAGGCTGGAGGACTTGTTGGTTGTTAGGTACACCTGTTTTTGACCAATCAAAATGCCCAGTGTCTAAACACATGCATGTTCACCTTTGGCCGATCATTTTCCTTGACCTTTTGGCCGCTTCTCTGAGGCTGCGTTTACATCATATTGTTCAGACCGTAATCACGAGCAGCTGGGCGGAGGAACCTTCCACGTCAGCCTCAGAGACTGGTTAACACCTTGGCTGCCAGGTGAGTGCAATAGAGTAGCAGGAAAAACAGAAAACCCAAAGTGTCCTGGATTCGGAGTACCGGGATTAAGAGCTCCTGCTGTAAAATGGGACCCTGCCTCCCAAGTACGCAGACTGATCATTGGTTTGCCTGAGGCGTTGTTGTGCCCGTGGGGGCGAATGTAACAGAATGCCCAGGATCCAAATAACAAGGACCAGCCCCAACTGCAGATCACACATGCATGTAAACATGCCAGCACAAATCAGCGTCAGCACAGCCAGCACTGGGGATTAATGGTCTGCTGTATTACTAATATGCATTAGCCCACTCAAGATAATTTAAAACCTCTCCGCTTTTGTGCAGGACATGACACGCCACGCCTTTTCATATATTTCAGATTTTTTTTTTCGTCATTGGGAAAACATCAGTTTGAGGTAAAGTCCTTTTTAGATTCACCAATAAGTTGATTGATCCCCAGTCTGATCATAAAACGGTACATTCCACCCAAATGTTCATCAGTCCTGTGTTTGACCCAAACATGGCACAGTAATTACATGTTGGTGTGGTGTGGGCTCGATGCGGGCTTGTTCACTTGTCTACACTGGTCTGGCATGGAGTTGCCCTGGCACAGGCTCTGACTTGTATCTTAAACTGGTTTGAATTTGTGATCACAGGCTGATAAACTCAAAATACAGACATCAGACATAAACAGTCAATTCTTGGTTGATGCTCATATCTTTCAAAAATTGTATAGCCGTATCTTCCCTGATTATCTTCTTTCTTTCACTGAAAATCAAGCTGCCCTGTTATAATTAAAGGTGCAATCACACAATTTGAGAAGGGCCAGGACCGGCTAAACACAATCGCACCGGCACAATCTCTTTTCACTTTTTACATTTTGAGTTGGGACAGAAATCAAAACTCAGTAATATCTAGGTACCAACCAAATTGTTTCTTTAGAACCAAATATCAAAAACTGCAGATAGATGATCCCTGTGAAATTTGGCTGCTTTTGTTAAATAAAAAGAAAACTGTTTTGTTAAAAAAAATTGTTGTCACTACTATATCGTCCTGAAGTCAGGCTTCAAATATGTATTGTTTTAGTATTGGTACCAACTCAGGCACTGTATTTGCACTGGCGTTAAAAAAAAGAGCATTGGCAAGAATGTAGTTTTAGTCACACTTCACATTGTAACTCTGTCATAACTCCCAAGTTGATCAGCAGTTTTAGTCTGATGCTGTATTAAGAGCATTCACCACACGCCGTCTAATGGTTTGTGCTTTTAACAACTAACTGACCCTCACCACTAAACACATTCAGTCACTCAAAGTCTTTGACAGTCCATCACAGTTTATCTCTTCCCAGAACTAGGCTACATGCACAGCCCAAATGTGCTTAACGGCATAATAGATCATGAAAATATCTGGTATCTTTAGGTAGTTTTTTTGTTGTCTTTATCAGACATTTATGTGAATTATGATTCATTGTGGTGCATATGAATGTCTTCCAACGGGTCTGAAATCCCCATTTTCTCCTCCAACCCACTCGGGATAAGCTGAAGCAGAAAAGAGAAAGGTCAAGCTTCTTATGTTTTCCTTTTGCTCCATCTCTTAGTCACCTGGCACTGGATTGTACTGAGGGGACATATTGTAGTCAGAATGATAAATGGTCGTTTTAAGGAATGGTGCTGAGTGTAGTCTTAGCTACACCCGGAGCAGCATTTCAACCATGACCACTATCATTGGAATCTGGTCAGAGGGTTGAACAAACAAGCACAGGATGGGCCGTCTTTCCCTTGCTCTCGGCCTCAGAGAGGGAAGAAATTGCATCTTCCCAATTAACTGTTTCTGCTAATTGATTTATCTTTTACTACGACACAGCAGTCAGCCACTTCCTAACTCATTATTGTTAAGCTGTGTAAATCTAGCAAAAGTGGCTGCTCCACTGTAAATTGTTTTTTGTAGTCTTTAAGGTGTTTGTGGTTGGGGTTAAACATCACACCTGAAAGAATCCATCAGATTGAGTGAGTATGAAAGACCCAGTCCACTTGAAATGGGAAACATAAAAAACAAATATATAATAATTTTAAACGCAGAAATTAAAAGATATTACCATCATGTTCCGCTTTTCTATCCTCTTCAATTATGCTTTTCTTTGTTGAAAAATGAGGCTTCTTTTAATTAGCATTGCATATGTCATCGTATATGAGCAAGTCCAAGCAGGGTTCACTGTTTTGAATCCATACTTTCTACATCCTTTACTTAAGGTGCTACCCATCTTGTCCTGTGCTAATCTGTTGATCCTGCTAAAAAAAAGGCCCATTCCATCATAAAAAGGCCATTAGCTCAGTTACAATTTAATAACATTATGAACTATTATACATTCATGTAGTTGTTTTGTTGTTTGATTATACTGAGGAATCAAGAGAAAACCACAGTCTAAACCAGATATGTTTGTCCAGTGTTACTGTATGTGAATGTAGCGCTAACTACATAGCAAGCTTCTGTATGCATACTCCCCCCTCACGGCCTAATACCACATTCAGAGACGATCCAGGTGGTGTTTGAATTATTACAGTGTATACAGCTGGAAGACAAACATTTTGGCCATGTGAGAGGTTTAATATCTTGTGTACACAGATGGCTAAAGATTAGAGCATCACAGATACAATTATAGGTGATGGGGCCGATTCAGTGTTGACCTGTTAGATTAATAGCAAATATTGTGCTAGTTAAAGTGGTGCCAGTGATGTTAGTCATGTCAAACATACAGACGTGCTGTGAAATTACTATAGTGGTTTGAGGGATTGCAACTGATGTAAGGAAGAAAAAAAAACACATCCTCAAAACCTTCCACTTCCCTGTGCATTGTTACTCACTCTTGATTTATCATGCCGTCCTTCTTTTAATCTTTTTCTCTTTTACTCTCATTCTTTGATGGAAATTCATCAAGTCCATGGTTATTCTGGTTCTCCCAGAACATAGGCACTATTGCGGATCAGTCAGGCTTCAAATTGCTCCACGTCTAATGGCACACAATGCCATGGTTCATACAAACGCATCACACTCAGTGCTGAAATGCAGACAGTACATATGTCAACCATCACTTTGTACTTTGACTCTGCATGGGTCTAAAGGAAAAGGTTGGCCTAAATAGGTCAAACCAGAAATCTCACGCCTTTGTGTCCCACATCTCTTTTTTTAAAAGCTACTCTGCTACCTTTGGATAAAGTAGGCACACTAAAGCTTTAACTGTGACATTATTAAAGGTCTGCTGCAGCTAAATGATATATTTCTGTCCATCAAGCCCGAGACTTACATCCTAAGAGCAAATTGCAAAGCCACATCCTTTCAACTGTTATTCTAGACTTTGTGAAAGATGACGACACACCAAATCCTTTGGGGACATTTTTTGGGTATTTATGAGCACAGCCCCAATCTCACTAGGCCAGCAAAAAGCTTTTTTTCTATTATTTTTAATGCCAACATTAACACCACATACCATGTTATTTGTATATTTATATAATTTGCACATTGGGAGCTTCATTACCTGGAAAACCCTTTAAGTCAGAGTCATTGTGGGCGAGAGCTGCAGCCTATCTTGTTCTGGCTTAAATGTGGGAGTCACTGTTGTTCAGAGCTTTCGTTCCTCTTTATTCCTCCCTTGCAATGTTTTGAACTGATCTGCCAACCTAAAAAAGGTCTAGAAAATTGGTACATCTACGTAAAACTAAACTGACCCATTATCTGCTCCTTCACAGTAAAAGCCTCAGCGCTTTGCCAAAAATTAGTACACTACTTTTATGAAAATGCAATCTCTAATGGTACTAGCTCTTTGAAAGTGTGTTTCATGTATAATAGCGATATTAAAATATAAACAGGTAAAATTGCATGTATTATCTCCCTAGTCTCAAAATATACTCGTAGTGTATGTCCCTGTCAAAGAGCTTAATGAGTTCAGTGTCAGATAAGTGCAGAAAATTTCAAAGAGGGCGCCAGAAGAAATATTTATTATGTTGGTTGTTGACTATAGCTGCATTATTTTTTTTTTTATGTATTTGTGGTGCTATAATAAATGTATGGTGTTGCAAAACTCATATCATTATTTGGACAACCATGAATAATCAATAGACACTAAAAATATAAAAATACACTGTTTTAAAGGGATACATTTAAAGCTTGCAGTTTTTTAAATGACTAGTGTGGGAAATAAGCTCAATGGCTTTCACGCTACAGATTGTTAGCTTAGCTTAGCATAAAGACTGGACCCAAATTCACCTACTAGCACTTATAAAGCTCACCAGTTAACGTATTACTTAATTAGATATGCAATGTGTTAATTAGTGAACTGGTAGGCAGATTTACCTTTGGACAGACCATGCTAACTGTTCCCCCCTGTTTCCAGTCTTTATGCGAAGGTAAGCTAACCAGCTACCAGCAGTAGCCTCATATGTAGCAGACAGACGTAAGTGTGGTATCGATGGTCCCATCTAACTTTTGGCAAAAAAGCAAAAAGTGTCTGTCCCAAAATGTCTAACTATTCAAGTACTGACATGTTGAGATGATGTTATGAAATCAGCTGTATTGCAGATACAGGGGAGTATGAGGAGGATAAATATTAGGCTTCAGCTTGCCAGGAAGTCACCCACAAACATTATCATATTGTGTTTCAGTGCTCGAGTGCACCAGCAATTCGTGTCTTTTTTTTTTTTTTTCCTTCTTTTCAACCTAAGCCGCACCAGCATCTTGAGACACAAAGATATTGGTCATTGAAACCGTGCTATATTGCACTCTGATGAGGAATCAATATATTGGTCAATTCAAGTTCACAGAGGAGTGGTTGTGTTTTTCTCACTTTCATTGAGAATGATGGCGACAGAGTCGAGAAAACACAGCAGTGGAATTTTCAGCCAGGATTCGGTCCTACACCGGGAGAAGCGGGCAGGATCGCACAAACCAGGATCCAAACAAGTGTTCCATCACTGTGGACATGTGGACCTTGATAAATGAAACTGCTGTATTGTGTATTACATGTAGTGTGTTTTGTGTTCATCTAGACAGTATTGTACATGTTTGGGGTCAGTTCAGTTCCCATCATATATATGCAAAAAAATTGCAGCTCGAACACTTTAAGTTCCTGTTACTGATGCATATACCACACAGACCCAATCTCTGATTCCTGCTCTCCCCTGTTTGTGTCTTCCAGGTATTTATGAGCAGGCATTTCTTATATAACTGCAGCCAACCAATCCTGGATGTGAAGATAGCCTTTTGTCAGGTGTGTGTTCCTTACAGGTAAAAAAGGTACAGTATTCATTCCCTTCCATTTCCCCTTCATTTGCGCTATATGTTGTGGTGTATACGGTTGTGTTTCTGTGTATGAAAAGTGAGACATCTCAACTTGAGTTTACAAACATTAGCATCAGGACAAAGGAAGGAAACATAATCCTGTTAAACTTTAATGTGAAATGCAAAATGGTTTCCACTTTGGATTAGGAGCTCAACTGTAAATATCTCACGGAAAATATTATCTAGACTTGTGTTGATAATTAATTTCATGCAAAGCTAAAAATAATACCGGTAGACCTGGTTTTCCATTTAAGATCAATGCATAAAGTATTTATCTGTGACTGAGATCTCTGCTAAAGACAAAACAGTGAAGTGTCTTCCTAACTGAGGCTTAATCGCCCGGACTCCTCTTGAGTTGTGACAGTGTAAATGCAAAACCCCGTGGGGCTGTCATTTCATAAACTCTGCAGTCTAAATCACACGCCTGTGTGTGAGGACCGTGTGGTTTGCTACAGGCTAAAGCTACAGGCTATTCCGCTGTAGCTTGAAATGATTAAGACACTCTGCATGTGGTGTCAGCATTACACATGCATGTGTGGCTTGATGTTTAAGACCCACTACTGGTTCCGCTGGCTGCACAGTAAAGGCTACAGTCCAATGTATTGAAATAATTGGATCGTAGGTTTGGGTGACTTGTCAGCCATGTTATATTCAAGTGTATTTCATCCCATATAGTAATTTTAATGGCATTTGTGGGAAGTGTTTCAAACTTGTGCCCCTCAGTAATGTACAGTGGTACAGCTTTGTTTGGTTCGTGAGCTGTGTTTTAGTTACCCTCTCTGTAGTTAACTGATATTTTTTGCTGTGGCACCATTTTTATGACTCCTCTGCCTACGTAACTTTAGCCTGATTGTTGTGTGCACATTATTAAATTAATAATTTCTTTTGTTTGGTAAAGTACCAATAAAGACTCATATTAAATGCAGATGAGGAGTTGGTAATATCTGCAGGTAGATACATGTTGACTGTTGATTGGTTAACTGATTTATTGATAGTTAAAGATTTAACAACAATAAGTCAATGGCATAACATTCACTGTATGATTGTTACACTTAGTTGAGAATTGATGACTTTCTTACAGGTGTTTTATCACTTTTCCAGGTAAGTAAACACATAAATCATCTTCATCATCAATAACAGAGTGTTTCTGTTGTGTTGGCTTCATGCAGGGTTTTGGAAAACAAGTGGATGTATCATATATTGCCAAGCATTACAACATGAGCAAAAGCAAAGTGGACAACCAGTTCTACAGTGTGGAAGTGGGAGACTCTACCTTCACAGTTTTAAAACGTTACCAGAATTTAAAGCCCATTGGCTCTGGAGCTCAGGGAATTGTATGGTAAGTACTCAACAAGTACTCAGCGTTTCTTTTATGTTATACATCTTATCAGGCTATTTGAATTGTTTTTTATGTAGCCTGTAGCCGTTTTATTTAGTAACAGTAGCTCTGAATTGTTTTTCTAATTGTCTTGGAGTTTATTGCTATGGGAAATTATTAAAGGAGGAGAATCTTAGATCCCTGTTTTTGCTCTTGGAGTGAAGGAGTCTAAAATGTATTTACTTACTTACAGAAAATCATATGATGTTTCCACGATTAATACTGTTAACTTGACGATAGAAGAGTCCTATTTTCAGTTCTCCTGAAACCCCGGGTGTGATTTCATTATACCTGACCAATCATAACATTTGAAAGCACAGCATGCAGCCATGTTACTCATCTTTGCAGAAACGCTGTGATGAGCAAAGCGGAAGAGAATGGATCAGCTCAGCATTAAAGATGAAAAAGGCTGTAAATGTAGAAACATTTTATTTTGGTCTGTCATCTGGGCAGATGTTGGGCTGTAATCTTGCAACGGCAAACAGGTACCAGTTCCTCTAAAAGGTCTTTTAAAACCAGTAAATAAATCTGAATTAATTTTTTCTGATGCAGGTAAAAGTTTATTTTTTGTCAGTAATGTTTTCAATGCACTAAAATGACATCTTCTATATTATGATCAGTTGAGGGACACAAAAATTCTATCATAAGTAAGACTTATTATATCTTAAGTCTTAATATGAATATACTGGTAATTAACATGGCTGAAAAAATACTGTGTAGGTTTTAGCTGCAAAGCTAAAGTCACGACGTAGTAATGTGTTTTTTTTCCCCCAAAACAAAATAAAGAGAATGTCAGCACCCTGACATTTGAAAATGAGAGCTAAGTCTTGCTGGTCCTGTAAGAAAGTGTCAAAGTATCTGTAGTACAGTAGTGGTTCTCACAAGAAGCTGAGAAATACTGAAAAGCGCTTAAAAGGCAAAACTAGGATGAGCATCTTTGTCAAAATGTTGTCATAAATGTGGAGTGTTTGGCCATTCATAAAATTTGAATTCACTGGGTTCATATCCTTTCCAGCGCTATGAGCTGATGACATATATACTGTGTAGAATATGGAGGTGTGAGCTATAAGGGCCTAACAGGATGGGCACTTAAGTGAATCCTTAATCCGGATTGCAGAGAGAGTTCGTAATCATTGTAATTCATCTCACGCTTGCCCTGTCAGAATGCAGTGGAACGACTGCCAAGGCTCCACTTAAAGGAATGTATCTTACAGTCTTTATCAACAGATCTATAGGTTATATTTATGTTAAATGCCGTGTCACTGTGGTGATATACCTGCCTCAGACACCCTCCCTGGGATGACCAGGTTTTATTACAGTGTGTCTCATATAGTGTGTGAAGATTCACTTGCTCTCAGCACCCTAAACCCCCCTACCCTGCACTAGCCCTGTTTCATTGTCCTTCCTTTGCTTCCCATGCCCTCAGCCCTTCTCTCCTTCCGCTCCAAAGCAATTTTGTGCATTTGCAAAGGAGCTTGGGCAGGCTGTAACTGCTAAAGCTGGGACTGTGCCCATTTCAAGGATATTGTAGGGATGGATGGCTGGGAGACAGTGCAAATCTAATTTAACCTGCTCTGGTGTATGTCGCTTGGCTCTGCCCACAGCTGTCATCTGGTGTCATATGGTGACGGTATTACCATTAAAATCCTAAAGACTGATATAATATCCCACTGATTATAGAGATCAAATGGGATACACTGCATGAATGTAGATTCATTTAGATGTTAACAAGCACATCAACAACATACCACGAGCCCATGACATGTGTATTTATAATGGAAGTATGGTTTTGTCATTATATGATGATAAAATAATTGGAGGGAATTGCTTGCTGTGCATTATCTTCAGCATAATCCCTAACTGGATGACATAATCAAATTTGCATAAACACTTTTCTGCCTCTCTACTTGAAAGTTGACTTCAGATAGACAATATCCATAGAAGCAGGGACTAATCCAAAAGCTTATCTATAAATCAACAGTGAGTTAGTATGCATTCTGCTTTTTCTTATGCAATCAGAGACTCTTGCCCCCGTAACGCCGGACAACATGGTAATGAAAAACTTGTATCACTGTTATAGAAAAAACTAACTCGGCCAGTGTCGTCGCCCACAAACGTCCCAATCTGTGCACATCTCTGCCCTTATGACTCGTGTGCTCAGTCAGAATGAGCTTTCAGAAGCATCTTAGGAGGGATGAAGGCTTTAAGTAGTTTAGCTGGTCATGACATCATCTTTCACTCAGCCAGAAAAAGTGATGACTGACTCAAATCTCTATTGGATCAATCCTTTTATGATGGCTCCACTGTTTCCATGGTCACACACACCATCGCTTGGCCTGCAGTCTCCACAGAGACATGGCGAACCACAGCGTATCCCACCCAGCCGTCTACAAACCCACACACAGCATCGTCTTGATTAGGGTTGGAATAAGGCTGAGTACAGATGCCTTGAAACTCGATTTGCAGCATCTTGTCGGGAGGATTTGTCAGAGAGAGCATATGCATGGCACTTTTATAGCAGATCTTTCTCGTCTGTGTATTGCTGTTCATTGAGAACCAACATAAATATACACAGACAGCCCAAATCCCAAAGGTTCCCATGGGTTGGGATTGTGTTGAGTCAGCAAAGAACTAACTCTGCTGTAATGACCTCTAAAATAGGTTGAGCCCCTTTGTGGAAAGAGAAACCATCGACGTATAACTAACATTTCCCCTTCTATTTCACTGCATTGTACTTTGCAGGCTATTCATGTTTATAAATAGCTATTACATTATATTAATTTTATTAATTAGAATTTGAAAAATTAAAATTAGAAAAGGTTTTGGAAATATGGTGCAATTCAGCAGTATCATCAGCAGTAGTGGAATTAAACTTCAACATTTTGGGAAATATGCTTATTTACTTTCTTACTAAGAGTTAGAGGAGAAGATCGACACCACTCTCATGTCTGCATGGTCAATATAAAGTATGAAATCTGAATACCGCCAGCAGGCGATTAGTTTAGTTTGACATAAAGACTGGAAACGGGCGAAAAAGCTAGCCTGGTTCACTCCAGGTAAATATATCTGTCTACCAGCACCTCTACAGCTAGCTAATTAACACATTTAATCTTTACAAAAAAGTGTAAAACTGACGAAATGTTGTTTTATGATCATTTTTATAGATACACACTCTCATATCTGTCCATTAAATATGTAGCTGGAGCCAGGAGACACATATTTGAGATTAGCATCAGGACAGGGTGCAGCTAGCCTGGCTCTGTCCATCGGTGAAATGTGCTGTTTTCCTTGGACGCGGTGACTTCCCGGAGTCTTGTGCTGAATTCATGCAATGTTTGCAGAATGGGAAGAACCTGAAAACCTGTTATTCTGACTCGGGACCTATTTATGCACTGTTATAACATGGTTACCCACCCACCACTCACCTTGTAGTCACATCTTTTGAATACTCCAAATTAGCTACTTTTGCTGTGTTACGTATTTAGAGTGGTTTAACAAGTGAACATATATAAAAACAATCAGTTTATAAATCCTGTTAAATAAGCTTAAGTGATTGTGTTAGTGTTAATACTGGACTTGACTCAGCTGTAACTGCCAATCTTCTCATTTAATTCTCAGTAAGAAAGTGTGTCTCCCAGAATGAACTCTTCCTTTAATTGTGTGATCTAAATAAATGCTTTTCTCCTCTTGACAGCCACACTGAGTGTGATTTGAATGTTTCTCTGTTACTGAAAAGCTCATACCACTAAGGAAAAATGTTTTACTGATAAAATTGAGTTTAAAACGAAGTAATCTGTCACCTGTTTCCACAAGCCTTTGTTTGGTTGGAGATGTGAAGAATCATCCTTTGGTTTTTGTGACCAATGACATTCACCATTGATTGTTACAGTGACGTGCAATCAAACACACACAGTGAATCATCCAATCTTTGAATACTAGAGGAAAATTGCTCCACTGTTCTCTGGTTTTCCCCTCGGCAGTGCGGGCTACGACGCTGTTCTGGACAGAAATGTAGCCATCAAGAAGCTGAGCAGGCCCTTCCAGAACCAGACCCATGCCAAGAGGGCATACCGGGAGTTGGTGCTCATGAAATGTGTCAATCACAAAAATGTAAGTGATGCAGCTGAGGAGTAACAGAGGTAGGAAAGAACGCAGGAAGAACTATACCCCATTCAGTGTCTATTTTTGGTTCCCGATAAATCCCTTTGTTACAAAATGGAGATGAGCGACTGCAATGTTGTGACCGTGCTAAATTCCATGCCCCCAGAAATGTACCCAGCTGGCAGGAGAGTGAAACGGAGAGCACTTCAAAGCATTAATACAATCTCCAGTGCTGCAGTTTGTGTTCTTTTCTTCCTTCTCTGTGTCTCTTCCCTATCTTCCACATTTATCCCCACTCTTATGTTCCATCTCACTTCTTCGGTTTACCCTGTCTCTCTCTCTCAGCAGTGTCCTTCATCAGGGTCATTACCAAATTCAATCCACAGCCCCCTTGCTTTAAATCTCATTTCACGTGTGTATATTTAACCACTGTATGTTGATCCTCTCCTTGCTCTTCTCTCTTTCAGATTATCAGTTTATTAAATGTCTTCACACCACAGAAATCATTAGAGGAATTTCAGGATGTGTGAGTATACCAAACCCTTCTTTGCCTAATTGCATTTCCAAGAAAATGTTTAATTTAGCTTATGTAACAAGCAAAGGACGTGGTACTTAATTTAATCTGATATATCATATGAGAGGCAAAAGAAGGAGACTCATTTTATTTTATGATGCATTATGTGCTCTCTACTCCTTCGCACCTGCAGTTGTGACAACACAACTGCTGGACTGTAGTCAGTGAGAGTACTGTAGGTGTAATCCGAGGCTGCCGGAGATATCCTGTTCTCATACTGAATGATGAATGAGAGTGTGTTCACTTTTAGAACAGCACTGCAGAGGGCTTCATACATCTCTGCGGCGCTTTTCGTTTTTCTGGAGAGACATGGTTAAAGGGCTGTAGTTTTCAAATTCAAAATAGCTCATCAGTGAATCAACTGATAAGTCTGTTAACCACTTTCAAATCAATGAAACGTTTTTCTCAGGTACCTAGTGATGGAGCTGATGGATGCCAACTTGTGCCAGGTGATTCAGATGGAGCTTGACCATGAGAGAATGTCCTACCTGCTCTACCAGATGCTGTGTGGTATCAAACATCTGCACTCAGCTGGCATTATTCACAGGGTAGGAGAGCAAGACACCTTGTTTAACCCCTAATTATGGTTTTTTCTATCTGTCTGGATACCAGTTTGTAGTCTAACATGAGTAGGCATCAACGTAGGCAGGCAAGGGCATCCTAGTTGGTGGAGAGGAAACACTGCAGTGACCAGGGTTTAATACCTGGTTCTTCTGGCTTCATTGGTTGTGCCATCCAACACAACTGGCACCAGGTGGGAAGCCAGTGAAGTCCTTGTCACTGTACATCAAATTCGACTGGCTGGCCAGGGCACCCTTATGCAGGCAAATGGGATCTAGGGGGACAGGGCATGTCCTACCCCCTCCCAGTAAGGTTTCTCTGAGGTTGATTGGAGGGTCAGCAGTGGGAATTAGCTGAGACATCACCACAGTGAGTTGGGAAAATGGCCATTCCAGATTGGGAGAAAAAGTGGAGTCATTAAAAAAATCAACAGGAAAAATGAAAAATGTTAGACAAAATAAATCTGAAATTATAACTTCAAAAAATAAAGCCGATTACTACCAAAATATTGCTTTCAATTTAACTATTTACAGTTTCAGGTAGTTCTTAATAAAATTCACATTTAACTAATACAGGCCGGTATTGAAATTTAAAGCAAAGGACATTTTGGGTAGACCGGAAGATCGATACCACCCCATTTTCATGTCTGTATGGTAAATAGGTAGCCACAGCAAGCAGTTTGTTAGCTTAGCTTAGCATAAAGAATGGAAACTGGGGGAATGGTAGAATGGGAACAGCTTAGCCTTAGAGATGCTGGTAGGTGGATTTTGTTACCTTCAGAGAGAACCAGGCTCGTTTGTAGTCTCTGTGCTAAGGTAACTGACTTCTGCCTATAGCTTTATATTTATGGACTGAAGTGATAGTCATGTTGAACTATTCTGTTAAATGTTACCCATAACCCTTAACTTAAACCTATGGTGTCAAAACCATCACCACCAACCCACATTGAACATTTCACCCATGAGCAAAATTAATGGACGCAATAAAAAAGTCATATACCAGAAAAAGAAACTGTCCATTGAAACCTGTCAACAGAAAAGATGATTTGTAAATTACCTAAATATATAGAGTTTGTCATGAGTCTTTTTCTCCTCTCCAGGACCTCAAACCAAGCAATATAGTGGTGAAGTCAGACTGCACCCTGAAGATCCTGGACTTTGGTCTGGCCAGGACAGCAGGCACAAGCTTCATGATGACCCCTTATGTGGTGACAAGATACTACAGAGCCCCAGAGGTTATCCTGGGCATGGGATACAAAGAGAATGGTGAGAATTAAGGAGAATTGAGCGTGTATGAGCTCGCATGGATCAAATCCAGAGTCATACCCCACCGATGTATTTACCACAGTCAGTTAAAACAGCTGACTAAACAGTGTCTGTATAGCAGTATTTGCTAATTTAGTTGTATCACAAAATGACTGTAATTTACTGTTTTTTCCTAAAACTGCACTCAGTTATGTACTTGTATTGGCGGTGAACCAACATCTAGCTGTAGTCGAGGTTATAAAACTTTTGATACAACTGCTTTGTGTAATGTAATGGTTTGTCTATTCATGGGCATTAATGATCATTGCATTCACCAAAAAAAAAGAAAAAAACGTTACAAACAATGCTGGACAAGTTGCACTTTGCAAATAAGCTAAAGTGAATTGAAGTGTTGGAATTATGAGTCACTGAGCTCCCAGAACAACAGGCATAGTATGATTGAATGCCAGCAGATGTTATGTCTCATTAGCCATATTCCTCCCATGGATGGAGGCCGGTAGGCTCCGAGGCTTTGAATTTCTTTCCACTAGTTAGTCCTTTTAAGACTCTGCTTTCTACTTGACTTTATCTCTATTTTATTTATCTCTATGTAACATACCTCTCACTAATTATTTCTCCCTCGATGAATAACAGCTAGCTTCTAATCACGGTTGCCTCTCCCGGAGAAGTAGATGTGTCAAAAACTAACCTTTTCTTTCCTCTCTTTTCTGTTGCTCCCTGTTCGTCTCACCATCACCTCTGTGCGTGCAGTGGATATATGGTCGGTGGGGTGCATTATGGGAGAAATGGTGCGCCACAAAATCCTTTTCCCCGGTCGGGACTGTATCCTTGTAAACACGTAACAACGTTAAATGATGGCAACTTACTTGTTGAGAAGTTTATGTCTTCTTTGAGTATGACCATCAATCTTGGGTTTCAAGTTTGTGGATAAAGATGGATACAAGTGCCTTTTAAAACACTATTTTAGAATCAAGTGCTTGGATCGCTTGAAAAATACTATGCCAAGCGCAAATAAATTAAACAGTAGCTACAGGCATGTGTACAGGTAGAGGTATTATAGATAATGTAATAACCATAATGTACCTTTCACACGGTATTTGAGTCATTTTTTGCTTTGGTTCTATCATTTTACATGTCTTAGATACACTTAATTTGAAGGTTATTATGTGCCTGCCCCGATGTTCTCTGTATGTTGCTGAGGTGAACTAAACTACACTCACATCTGGCTGGCTTTATAACACATATCTGTATTAATTCCAACTGATCTTCTTTTAACATCTTTAATATAACCTTCAGTAACATCATAAAATAAGGATAATGAATTCCTGCGCTCTACTCAGTATGTCTGAATCTTAAACTTTATTCAGTCCCTCATTTTGGCAAGAGGAAGCACACTCTCCCTCCGTCTCTGAATATTAAGTGTGTGCTGTTTGGAGTGTTTCTGGATTCTGTCCTGGTGCGTACTCATGCAGTTAGGGGGCTGTAATTGCATCCTCCAAGATGACTTCTTTCAGTGGGATGGATTTGGATAAATAGTCCTCCATGCTGAAGCAGATCTTGCCATCTGAGGCTGCACAATTATGTCTGGCCCACAAGTTTGGTCCAGACATAATTATTAAGCATTGAATGAATAAATAATGCATCTGCTAATAGCAGCGTAGTCGAACTCACTTGGCAGTGTGAGGAAAGTTCAAAGGTTGAAGGTCTAGACTGCTAGGATGTTAGCATCCTACTAAAAAACTTAAAATTAGGATGGTGGAAGGTAGAGTCATCTACATATGTTAAAGGATAAGTTGTAATATTCTATGTTTTCCTTTTGTCAACAAAATCCTATTAGAAGACCAATACCAACAATGAATCGATCCTGCCACCGAGTTCTATTTTCTGTGTAGCCAAAGCCCTAATATAGCTACTTCTTCTGTTCCATAGCCTTCGATTGTATGTCCAAAAACTGAAACACATGAATGAGCCACACCACTGCACTGGATGACGTGGTCCTTTCTTATGATGAACATGGCCACTGTGGTTGGTTTTGAGGCAGTCCCGCAAACAATGTCCCGCTGCCACAAACACTTACAAGCGCGACATGCCCCCAGCTGAAAATAGTCCCCAGCAAACACGCTATATGTTTCGGTAGGAACAAATGGGGCTTGAAACTGATAAGTCAGAACCTATTGACTGACGGATTAAGGCGTAGTCGGTTTCGGTCTCTAGATGGGATTTGTTAACATTAACATTACGTTAGAGTTGTTTAGAGGCAAACAAGCCGCGAGAAACACAAGACCAGCGTGTCTGCAGGTGCTCGGGGCTAATACTCTGAGCTCTATGTCCCTGAACTTGCATTTCCGGAAAGATTAATGCTCTGGAGTACAACAAAACACCTGCAATGAGCTCTGCAATATCTCTCTCCTTCATTTTCTACTCTCACAATGACCTGAAATTCTTATCATCTAACACTCCATCCGTTCTTACTGTAGATCAATGAAGTGTAGTCGCACAATTGTTTGTTAGTCTTCTGACGATAGATTATTTTTGGACCGGTACCCTGCCTTTTGCTAATTTTAATTGACTGCATAGACTTTCCGACCTGAGGTACTGACGTGGCTGAGGTTGTCCGCACCTTCCTGAGTGCCTGTCAAACGATGATATGTCAAGTGGCCATTGAGTGACAGCGGGGGAACTGGAGATGTATTCCGTTTTTGTGGCATACATGTGGCATGAGAATAGGCAGGTAATTACGGGTGAAATGCACAGCTACGTGATGGCATGTAATGCATGTTGTCATGTTGCAGAAGTAGCGGAGGGGTCATCGAAAATATTTTTAAGCTTCATAGGAAGAGAAAAGAGAGAGATTTGGATAAAAAAATACTCCAAAAAGTTCTTTTGACACATACTTAAAATACCGGATTAGAACTTGAAATATATATTTATATGTACTTACGGTATATGTAAGTCAAGTGTGTGTGTGTGTGTGTGTGCTTGTGCATATGCCTGTGTGTGTTTATGTGTGTGACCCCAGTGGACATGTGGTCAGTCGGCTGCATCTTTGGAGAAGTGATAAGAGGGACAGTGCTGTTCCCTGGGACTGACCGTATCCTTCTTACCTCCTGCCCAGCTCTCACTCTGTTTTAACATGTAAACCTGAATATCGTAGAAAAAACCCACAGCATTTACCCGAGAGCTGTCGCTTTCAGGTGCGTGATGCCTCGATTCAAGCCATGAATAATAGAGTGGAGAGTCATGCTTTTTGGCAGTGACAGACTGAGGAAAAACACCTCAAGCTTTCTGGGTGAATCTAGCAACTTGCTAAAGAGCCAAGGATAAGAGCCTTAGTGGACGGAAAAAAAACTACCTCACTGAGCACTGGGTGGATCGCCGCCAATATGCAATGGAGACAAAAAGGAGGTGGAAGTGCGTGGCGTTCCAGCAAGATGAAGTAATGGGGATCTCTGGTGGCCTGGCAGCTAACTACCTCAACTGGCAATCTGTGTGAGAACATGGGGAGGGGAGGGTAAAGGGGGTCATGTGGAGGGGTAAGAGAGGAAATATTTGTTGTCAACAGGGATGGGAAATGCAAGCTGACACGCCCCACAAGCATATTTGCACGCACAAACACAACCACACGTGCATGTTGCTCGTCTCTTATTAAATCAGAGGTTCATATATACTGTAATTCTTGTCAGAAGGTTTGATAAGAGGTCTGTGCGTTGATGATCCAATCCCTGCTTTTTAGAGAAGCCCAACAATGTTAATGAAATATATCGCTGTTATTTCAAGTATTTTTAAGCAAAAATTTTAAGGCACATCATTTATTAATGCTTGACTAGGGATCACTTTGAGTTCCAGGAAGTCAAAAAAGAACTATTGCCACCAAACTGGTGGCATTTTTGAGAAAAATAGCAGCAATAGAAGGAGGTGGAAAGAGTGAATTATAAAAGCTTAAATACATTTTGAAAAGAGGTATTAGTAACATTTATTATAAAAAAAAAATTAAACAGGTTTTCATCAGTTATTGACTAAGTTTTGATGGAACGCATATTGAGGATTGAGGCCCATAATTCGTACTCATTGTGGTTAATGTGGCAAACTTCAACCTTTTGTCATTTCACATGGATGTTGCCTTTGGGATTAAAAAGGACACAGCTATTTTGAGATCAGATATAAGTTAAGTAACTTGAGGATTATGCTTTTTAGCAAGCCACTTGTTGACATGTTTAGTGATTATACTCTTTATAACAGGCCCAGTTCTTTATTTATTTTTTGCATTTTATTTGGTCTCACAACCTTCATTATAATTAGTCCAACCTTGGGAGGAAATGAAAAGATAAGCATTTTTTAATACTTGTCCTAAATAGAAAATAGTGTTGTGCAAGGCTAGAACATCACAGATATACAGGATGACAGGAATCTGCATATTCCACGTGTGTTTGCCTTAATCCTGACCCACCACATCAGACATCGACCAGTGGAACAAGGTGATTGAGCAGCTGGGCACACCCTCGCCAGAGTTCATGAAGAAGCTTCAGCCCACGGTGAGGAACTATGTTGAGAACCGGCCAAAGTATGCGGGCCTCACCTTTCCCAAGCTCTTCCCGGACTGCCTTTTCCCCGCTGACTCTGAGCACAACAAACTCAAAGGTGAGAAACTGCAGTTCTACACAGTGAAGCAGTAAGTGTACTGTATTTTAGACATTTTATCAGACTGCAGTGACCATGTTTATGAGGTACCGTCATGCATGTAAATGTACCCTCTCTATGTGTCCCTAATGCCTGATTATTTGAATTTAAAACCTTTGCAGGTCTATGTAGTATTGAAGGACACACACACACACACACACACACACACACACACACACACACACACACACAGGCCCCTGTGTGTGATTCTGTAGTGTAGAGCTCTGCATTACTTCCAGGATGATCCCAGAAGACTAGTAAAAACCCACATTGTGTTATCACTCATAGGACTTCTTTTGATGCCAGCGTCTTGGTTAACTACAGGAACCCTGAAACATAAGGCGTAAAAAAAATGACACTTTATCTCCCAAGTAGGACATAATAACATTTACGCACAAGATAATCATGTGAGACATAAAAGTTATGTTTTTGTGGTGCAACCATTAAAACGAGTTGTTTTTTTTTATTTTTTATAACTTACACAACCCATGACTGAGCATTGTGAAGCTGTAGTTAAATCCTTAATGCCATCGATAAATCTGATCTAAATATGAGCCCTGTCCATTAAATGTTCAATAAATTATATAGCCAGTCTTGGAGCAGTCTTGCCTACGTCTGCTTCATAGCACTTTGATAGTAAAACAGTCATTGCTGAGTAGTGTCTCATTGTCTCACGATACCACAATACAATACAGTACATGCGTGTATTCTTACATGATAGGTGATACCGATTTCGGTGATCCCCCTAAGTTCTTGTCATAACGCCAGAATTAGAGTCACATTTAAGGTTTTGAGTGAAATGTTTCACAACTACCGGATGGATTGCCATCAGATTTGTAACAGACATTCATGTCCCCCTCAGGATGAATTATAATAACTTTGATGATCCCTCAATTTTTCATCTAACACATCAGGATACATCACATCATGATAAACATCATGTAGCGTTTGGCCCAAAGCCCTGCTGTGCCGTAGTAAAACCTCACACACACTTGCTGGCCTGGCTATAGACTGTAAAACTTGTGTTTCGGGCAACTTTTACCTCATAAACGTGTTTTACATCCTGCCTTTGGGCCTCCACATTAAACTTGATTATATTCACCAAAATATCCCACCCCCATTCGGTGAGCCTCGGTGAATTCAGTCTGTTCCTCATGCAGCGGGTTAACCAAGACATCACTTCTTTCTTCTGTCACAATTGAGAAGTGCGGTCTCTCGTCCTAGTACTTTAAACAGCAGAAATTCTCTTCAATTAAATATGGCAAGATATGTTTTTTATGCTGCCCCGCTCTTACATCAAAGCTCCTGTCTGGTAAAGTTTACAGGAATCACATTTGTATTCCGGCAGCTCCCTGCTGAAGTGACAGTGTTAAATGAGATGCACCCAGAGAGAGAGAGAGAGAGAGAGAGAGTGGGAGAGTGTGAGAGCGGGTTGAAGTGCTGCTGTTTCGTATGTTTTGTTCTGTGACAGGTAGGAACTGAGTGTGACACTCAGGAGGAACAAGGAAAGGAGGAAGGAGAGTGATAGAGGAGTCATTTTACAGACTTTTCTTTTACAGACTCCTTTTCTTATTGATGACTTGAAACCGAGGCGAAATGCAGAAGGTGCGCCAGGCTCATCTGTCTTTTTCTGTGCCCGATTCAGTTGCTTGGGTCTTTTGGCGCTTTAGAGCTATTTATAGTGAAGGTCAGTGTGTGTAGGAGAAAGATGGCGTGTGGTAGAGAGACCGACCAGCTGAGCGACGGGTGATGCTGATGGCATTTTGTATGTTGAGAAGCCAAACGCTTCAAGAAAATAAAGTGCATTCTACATACTGATGCCCTTATAGAACTGCATGTGTAAATATGCCGGTGGCAGCAGGTTATTTTCTCAGATTTCATTGAGTAATCCACACTGAGCTGACTGAATCAGCCTGTAACCCACCCAAGACGTAATTTTTGCAACAGCAGAAATAAACGATAGATACACGGGACAAACCTCAATCTTGAGTTTAAGTAAGTGATGAAAGGACGAGATCTATGGATGGTTTACTATGGAATCAGCCCAAGGCCAAAGCCTAAGGTAACGTCGTCAAATGTCTTGTTTTGTTCAAACAACACACTAAAACCTGAAAAAAGCATCAAACAAACAAACAAGACAAAGAAAAGCAGAGAATCGTTACGACTGAGTAGCTGGTTCTAAGGAATGTTTGGTATTTTTACTTGAAAAATGACTCAGATGATTAATTATCAAATATCAAAATAGTTGCCGACTGCTTTCTTGTCAACTGACTTATCGTTTAATTACTAGTCGAACTCGTCATTCCAGCTCTCTGCAGTATATATCTGTAAAAAGATATCTGTACGTACACATACTGAGCTGTAGATCTTACCAACATATAATCCATAATAACAAATAGTCAAAAGAAAGTCATAATACTCTTTTCCCAAGCTCTCACTCTGAGTGTTTGTTAATCCGCGTGTGATTGAGTTGCTGTGAAGGTCTGGTTTCCTTTGACAAGCTGCTGTTGTTTATTATTCCCTTTAATCCCTGCCATTTCTATCTCTCTCTCTTCTCTCTCTGCCTCCCTTTCGTTTTTTATTATGTTTCAAATCCCCCCTGGCAACATTGGCGGCACAGAGGAATATTTTCTCGCCTCATAAAATCAACCAGATGTTTTTATTTCTTCTGTTTTTCTGTTTTTTTTTTTCTCAAACCACAGCTAGCCAGGCCAGAGACCTGCTGTCTAAGATGTTGATCATCGACCCTGCTAAACGGATATCGGTGGACGAGGCCTTACAGCACCCCTACATCAACGTGTGGTATGATCCAGCTGAGGTGGAGGCGGTGAGTAGGCCTTTGGCAGAGCTGCGTATTGATTGCTATCCCCAGCTCAGTCCTCCCCTCCTGTCTTTGTTTGGTCAGCACTGTTTACTGACTCTCACTTTGTATTTGCTTTGTTGTATAGAAAATAATAATGATTAGTTTCTTTATTTCATCTTTGGTTTAAACAAAAGCAATTCTAGTGACTTACAACACAAATATCCATTTTTTTTAACTTAAGTATGTTCTGTAAGAGTGAAAATTGCTGGATCGTTGCATTGATGATTGTGTTTTGAATTTTTGGTTCGCATCTCATTTTCATTTTTCTCCCACTTATGATTTTATTCTTTATATCTGAGTTCTGAGCCTAATTTTTTTTTCTTAGATTTACTGACATAACAGAGTTTTTGCCAGTTATTTTTGCTGCTGTATAAGAGTGACTCAGTGCAGCGACTGAGTGGTGGTGCTTCTGGTTTATTTGGTGAAGTCTAATTTCTTCATCAGTGCCTCATTAGTATGAGGTGACAGTGAGATTGGGAAAAAGCCATCTGCAGCGCGATCAAATTGTACAGATGCCACTCCTACTTGCAGCAATACACTAATGAGTGCATGACCAGCTGATGAATTTCAGCCTCACTGTTTTGCTCTGTGAAATAGCCCGCTGGTTAAGAGTAGTATTTCACATACACCTCCATTTTAGTGATGAATCATTGTTGGGAGATTTTATGACTGTGCACTTGTCTAAGTTGTCTAGTTGTTCATATTGGTGATGGTTTTAATGATGATATTATTGTTAGAGTTGATGTGGTATGTATAATGTGGCTGTGAATGGCATTTCAACACATTTTCTGCTGTTTTCCCTTTCTCTAATGTCATCTCATGCTGATGAAGGCCAGAGATCTCATCCAAATATCCATGGTAAATAACAACCGACCTACATCAAAAAAAAAACAACAAACAAACAAGCAACCGAAAAAAACAAAACTCTCTATGGGTCTATGGGTTCATCATATAATTATACATTATATATACATTACAGAGAATAGGACAATATTTATATAAGTATAATATAATATATATCAAAATGTCATCACTGGAATGAAGAGGCCTCCCTGTAGTGTATAGTCGCAGGTAAAAGGGGTGCAGCCACATGGGTCCGTGCCAAATCGACAAGGCTGCACATAAATCATCTGTAAGATGTTAAGTTGAAAAGTGATAACTCCCGGGCTACAAAGTTCACTCGATAAATCCTGGTTTGGAGCAAACCTCTCCCTTCTGTCCTGCTGCGGCTGCTGAACGCTGACCTGTAAACTGTCCCTCCAAGGTCATGTCAGGGAGTCTTTTTTTTATTTTATTTTTTTATGGGTGGTCCTCTCACCTGCAGTGACAAAGAGAGGAGGATCATGTTGTCAGAGTCTGGGGCTGGATCACTATGAATCGGGGATAAGAAAGGGGCTGAATGGACGCCAGACAGCATATTCCTGTCCCGTTAGATGACATGACAGTCGTCTTGGAGAAGGACATAGGCACTTTAGCCGGACAACTCACCTGATTTGTTCTTATCTCACTGTCTCTGTCAGTTGTCTATTCCTGATTGTGAAGGTCTAAAACATTGTGTTGTATTATGTGTGTTGAGGACAAACAATGTATTAACATTTAAATTATGTAAACCAGTCACCATTTTATGTGATTGAGGGGAAATAAAGTATTGACTGTTTATTTTCCTTCATTTATATATTTTTTTCATCATAACCCCCTTGTGCCCACTTACTACTTCTGCATGTCTTTGTATACATATAGTACACGTTAAAGTGTAAAATTATGTTGACAGATAGTTTTTCATCCCCATACTTTTTTTGTTTAATTTGTCACCAATTTCATCTTGCAAGATTTGACTCATCGTTCCGTAAACTTGTAAAATGTTGTATCTGGGATGCTTTTGAATGGATATTCTAACTGGAGCTTCCCAGTGATATCAGCCATGTGAATTTCATGTCAAATCAATCTTGTTGACCGGCTGGTTAGCGAAACTGTCACTAAAATGGGCCTGTGCTCTCTCCCCTTACAGCCTCCACCTCAGATCTATGACAAGCAGCTGGATGAAAGAGAACACTCCATTGATGAATGGAAAGGTGAGAATCGTTCAAATCCAGACAAAAAAAATAAAGAAAGAAATGACCGAAAGTAAGCAAAGTGGTCTGGCAAAATTTGGAGAGATAATGTAAATGTACTTTTGTGTATTGTGTATTATATTGTCCTTTAATGTCGCCTCAAATATATTTTTCTCTGTTATCTCAAATCAAAATGATCTTGTGTTATCGTATTGTGTTTTCCTCATGCTTTATAGTCCTTACAAAGTCATTGTAGCTTATGTGGAAAGTTATGAGGCACACTTCATATATATATATATATATATTTATTTTTACCCCTTGGTATGTTTTAATGACTCTCTCTCTCCTAACTTTGCCTCTCGGTAGAACTTATCTACAAAGAGGTGATGAACTTTGAGGAGAGAACGAAGAATGGCGTTGTGAAGGGACAGCCTTCGCCTTCAGGTACTCTCAGTGCATAACCCTAATCGCTCTGTAAGTCAATTTACTATAACCTTACTGGAGTTACCCCCCCCCCCCTTGTTTATATAAGAAACCCATTGTGCTGTTGACCATGCGTCTTGCATCTCAAGTTAAATGTTGTTTAGTTCAGTGGTGTGATTTTGTGTATTTCCTTAAGTTGACAGCTAAATGATGATTGCTAATATTGCCTGTCAGTATGGAACATTTAAAGGCAGACGGTGTGTGTACTCTAATGACTGTGTATGTGTATGTGTGTGTAAACATGTCATGACTGAAGGGGTTTGGCTCCTTTGGGATCCATCACAGGAAAATGTTGGTCTTCAGCCGCGGCTGACATTTGCTCGCGTCCGGTTCCCTGCAGAGGGGGGGGGGGCGGCACCGAGTGCTGTGCTCCGAGTTGGCCACAGAGAGGCGGCGCGGAGTCGAGCCAGCGCTGAGGCTTATGGCTCCACTGTTAGTCAGAGGCGTGTGGAAGACCGGCTTTACTGCTGGGTCAAGGCAGAACCGCCATTCTCCAGTAGAAACAAACAAACAAACAAACAAACAAACAAACAAAACAACGGGTCCAGTTTTATAAGAGCGGAGAAGCAAACTGAACTGATGCTGAATCCTGCGGAGACAGCGGCACCTGCTGACCAGGAGAGGGAACTGCCAGATGTGGGATGTGAATGCGCCTCTGGAATACGGTTCAGTCTTAACGTTGACTCTCTTCGTGGACGAGCCGCTGTGTAGAAACCCCCGTTACTGTAGGAAGCTCAGTAGCCATCTGACTCAGGTAGTATTCATATCTCAGACAACCCAAAGCTCCCGCGGCGCGGAAACAATGACGCATTTGGCGTCCCTGCAAACCGAAGCACTACGAGGGAGAGACGGGCTCGCGCATGCTTTTCACGCATACCGCAACGGCTGTTTTTTTTTTTTTTTTTTTTTTGCGTTATCTCCTCCCGCGCTGTGTCTCCACCGCCGTCTCTCGGGAAAACTCCCGACCTCCGTCTCCTCTCCACCCACTTGTCGTGAAGCAGGCGGGCCGGCGGAGTGTCTGAGGCGGGGCGGTGCCTCGGTCAGAACCGGGCGGGTCCGGCAGCGCCGTCGGGGTCACCATGTCCGTGTGCTGGGGGTCGGAGGTCTGGTGCCCGACTATTCTGATTAAAACGCAACGGGAGTTAAAGTCCCACGTCGCAGCTTTTGCCAGAGTTTGTCCCGAAATGAATCCTAATTAATTTATGATTTAAAGCCTTAATTAATGCTCTATCTTTTTACAGCTACCCGTGTGGGTCACGCTCCGGTCGTTTTACAAGATTTAGAATGATTCATTCTGTTTATCTTAAACAGATATTTACGATGTGTTTACCGGAAGTAGACCTACAAGTGCAGCGACTGCTGAAACGGGTGACAGCCATTCATCCTGATTTGGTCTCCGCTTTGTTTCGGGTCCGCCGAAGCGCCCGCCGGCCTCCATTAAGCGATTACCTCCCACGGGGAACAGGCACAAACGGGGCAGTCACGATTTGCCTCGCTGTAAATGCCCTCTGCACAAAATAGGGGACTACTGGTATGCTTGGAAGTGAAAGTGGTTGATTTTGGCGATGCCCCTTATATTCTAATCCTTATCCTTTTTAATCAAGCTTTACTCTTTCGACTCCCTTTTTTTTTTTCTATTGATTTGTGCATAAAGTTATTGTGGAAGGCAGGACCCACTCACTGAGGATTTAATGAGAGTGCCGTCCAAACCCTGGGAGGATGAGCTGTTCGGTTCCTTCACACCTCCTGATCCTTCTGTTTTGAAAATGGAGATTGACAGCCTCGCCTGCTAGTCCGCGGCTAGCAGGCTGAACTAAAAGCTCTTAAATGAAGTCTCAGAAAGTTTATTAGTGGCTGTTTTTCCAATTTTACCTTGAAACAAGATCAATATAGGACAATTGGATTGTTATTTTTGTAAAAACGGGTGAATTCTTGAGCAAAACATGTGACACAACACTGTACAAGTGAAGTTTGCTTTCCATTATGTCTAACCATAGCAGACGCTTTTTATGATACATTAATCTTAAAGACTGACACCAGCATATGTATACGTCATCCAAGCAAAATAACCTGACTTGTGCCAGTATGAGATGAAATGGGTGATGCTAGTATAAATGCTTACAACAACCACACGCTTATGGATTTCTGAAACACTACAGCCTTCGGTGATATTTCCTGCGGATCCCATTTGACCCAAACCTTTATTTACCCTTGTCTCATATAGACACACTGTGATTGTGCTGTTGTCGATGTTGCTGATGTCTTGATCTCATAGAACAAATCCAGCTATATTCAACACTTCTCTGTGTGCACTTGCAAAATATCCCTTCTGGCTGTATTCCTGCTCCTGTCTTCGCACAGGACTCCTTTACGTTGTAACCCCCTGCTGCTGTTGATTCCCTTAGCACAGGTGCAGCCGTGAACAGCAGCGAGAGCCTCCCTCCCTCCTCCTCTATCAACGACATCTCCTCCATGTCCACCGACCAGACCCTGGCCTCAGACACCGACAGCAGCCTGGAGACCTCTGCAGGACCCCTGGGGTGTTGCAGGTGACTAGCCGCCTGCCTGCGCAACCCCATGTTCTTCCGAAGGTGAAGAACCCAACTGAAATGACCATGTTAAAATACAAAAAAATTAAAAAAAAAAAAAAAATCAAAAAAAAATTATAAAAAAAGAAAGAAAAAAAGAGTAAAGATCAAAATTAATATATTAAGAGCAAAAACATGAGCTATGGAAACACAGAATCTGAAATGATGAAATCTAAAGCCTGTGCATTGTCATTCAAAAACAGCAGTGTTATTTAAACTGAAGTAAACGAGCTGAGATATATGTTAATGATTCTCTAGTTGCTTTGCTTATATTATCCCACGATATCTTGTATATGGCATCCAAACAAAATGACCAAATGCTTGGACTTGCATCTCCTGCAAAGTGCATATTGGCTGGCTGCCGGTCTCCCAATTCCTTACAAAGGCATCTATGCTCCAATCATTGTGGCAAGGTGGGCTGCCGTTTTGCTCATCACTACTGTACAATACAAACTTTACTCTCCCCCTCCCCTTTTTCCTGTCCAGCCCTTATATAATGACACTGCTGTATTCTAACCTCTAGGCTTTGTCTTAGACACCCACATCCCCACCAAACACGATCCCCAATTATAAGGTTGCCTGATTTGCGTGTTTTTATGTGGTTATTCTGCAGGGATCTGTAGTCGCTCTCACCCAGAGCGGCGCTCCCTGCGACACTTGTAAATAATGTAATTCTGTACAGCTGAAGGGCACACAGAGTGGGACTGATGGCCAGTACACTGGGAGTTTTTTTCTGACTAGCGCACCTTGCCACATCACCGCTTTCCACCTCAGTTGCCCCTGCCTATTGCTGTAGTCCTGCATGATTTAAAACAATGCTAATCTCACTATATACTAAAATGAGTCTGTATAGAGACTTTTGTTCATATATGATGTAAACTAACTCAACTCCAGACATGGGGGGGTCTGGTCACAGGATAGGACGTGTGTGTGTGTGTGTGTGTGTGTGTGTGTGTGTGTGTGTGTGTGTGTGTGTGTATGTGTGAACCACAGGCAAGTCCTTAAGACATCAGTAAATGTCCGGGCTGCGTTTGGAACTTAAAGGGTCATTACACTCAGAAATGAATTATTTTGATTGTGCTCAGACTTCGTACGATTACCTTGAAGGAGTCCAATTTGTGTGTAATGTCCCTTTTATTTACCCTGGCTGTATATGGTTGATCCCTCCCCCGCTCCTGCATGCCATTGTGTACCATTAACCCCTCATAGGCACAGGAGGTTGGTCTATTTCACTGTGGTGTAACCACAAGGTGACTATTCTTATTTATTTGAAACTCTTTGAAACATAGAACACTTTTAGAAGGAGATACAAGTATACAGTCGGTAGTTTAAAGGCGGTTGATGAGTGTTAACCTCGTAGCAATGACTTGTTTTCTTCTGAAGTTAATTCTCGTACACCATTTCACATCACTCTACATAAAAACATGTGCTATGTTTTTGTTATAAAATGAATAAAAAGGGAACTGGATAGAAGCCACCTATCGGCTATGTTTAATTTATTAGCTGGAAGATTTATTTATTGATTTATTTATTTTGATAGATGGAACCTGAAAATGGCAAGTGCCTTTTGGAATGAAGCATTGCAGGCGCAGAAATCATATTATTTTTTGGTATTTTTTCCTCTGCTTCTTCTTTTTCTGCCTTAAAACTACCTTAGTCCACAAACCACCAAACCTTTGGTGGAAACGAGGAAACACACTCTTTGCTTTGCACTAATTGCTTTCCTCAAATTTCGTGGCTTAAGACAAATCCCTTACTTACGCTAGTTTTTATTCAAATCATGGAAGGTTTCCTGCCATTTTACATTTTGATTTAATTTTACTTTTTATTTCTCCTTCAAAAATGAATGAGTTTCCATAAAACACTGACACGTACAGATAAACAACCACTTACATGCATTGTTCGCACTGAACTCTGCAAAGGCTTGGCAGCTGTGGCGCGCTCTTTGTCTCGTTCCACTGTGCAGTTACAGCCTACTAAGTCACATCTAACCTTGGATTGTAAAAATCCAAAATTCATTTGTTTTTTAATTTAAAAAGGAAGGTGTGCAGGATGTTTGGCAGACTGGAATCAGAGGAGACAGTATCCTCACTTATGTACAATATTGCACCTGGAACCTATTCCGTCCAACATTTGTCCTGTAGTATATTTTCACTATTCACAACAAGACTTTGAGCTGCACTATGCAGTGGTTGATTGCAATTAAGGTGTTGCAACATCTTTCTTTTAGTGCTTTGGATGCATTTCAACTGTAAACCAAGCAGTTGACCCGCTGCTTGTTTATTTGTGTATACTTTAGTTATCCTTAGTTTAAAGGGAATAAAAGAAGACATTCTTATGATGTTGGTTTCCACTGCCATATTTCATGTTTCCATGCAGGTTGTTGGCAGAGTGTTGGTTAAGAAATCACATTTTACAAGCAAAGGAATAATTTTCACTGTAATTAACTCTGGCGGTGGATGGAAAGACCTTCAGGGAACTGTGAGCTGTGTTTGTACGAACAAAACAAACAGGCTACTCTCTACTTTATGCATAGGTTGCATCAAAGATTGGATCACCTGTTTTGTAGTGTTTTATGACTTGACAATATACAAAAATCAAGGGCACACTCAAGGATTCTTGCACTGTCTCTTAATGAAACAAATTGAGTCATCTGTGTTTGTTTCAAGCGTGTCAAAACACCATTTACTCTCATTTCTATGAATATCACCATATTTCCTATTTCTGGGAATTGCATGGCTCATGTGTCCACTGGTTAAGAATAAAGGCTCGGTCTCAGCGGTGAGACTGTTAAAACACCCTTGAGGAGATGTGCTGACGTCACCGTTCGGGCGGACAGTTCACGTGTTTGCCTCTTAACGTGTCACTCGATAGTCTAACTGTGTCTCTGTAATTCTCGGCTCCAGCTGCCGCGGCACAGTGGTTCTCTTTTTCGCATGTTCCGAATCCCTCCCGAAACGTATATACATGGCTTCGAAGACGGCTACTTTGTTAACACTCATTCTGCCTGTGGCTTGTGTACAGTGAACCACACACACAGACTTACAGTACCTTCACAGAGCGACGCGGGTAACTGAGGGCGGCGTCTCCAGAATAAGCTACGGCTAGCTCGGCTTTCTGTTCAGGGTCTGGCCAGGGCAATCTTTCAAAAACAGGGTGCAACTTTGAAATTTCTTTGTGTTTTGCAAATGTTCAGATGAATTTCTCACAAAGGGGTCTAGTGTTTGAGTCGGCCCCTACACCACAAATACCCACTGTACTGTTGCAGTTTTTCTACAGGGCATTTTAAGCCATCCCAACTCCACTCTTCTTTTTAGTATCTTTACATGTTCTGGTCACTGAGTACAAAAACTGAAACATATATTGTCTTTTTTTTTTTCCTTTTTTTCTTTTTCTGAATGTGAACTTTGAATCTTTTTATAAGACATCCCTCCAGACAATTCTGTTGTAATAAAAAGGTGCTTTTGGTCCTGTTTAATGCGCCTGAAGTAGAGATGATTTTAACACAGGAACAGCTGGGTTGTCAGCACTGAATGTAGAAAATGAATGGTTTTCACAATTACGCACGTCATTGCTGCTCTGCTCATCAGTGTGTGTGTGTGTGTGTGTTTCTAAATTAACCAGCATTCAACTCAAAACTGTCTGTGAGGTTGAATTGGGAGACGTGGACAAATTCATTTGCAGTATATACTGTATCTCCAGATATTTCTTTCAATGCAAGATCATGACTTTTGTGTGCGTGGTTTTAAGAATGTTGATCAGTACAGTCATGTGTTTGAAAGTAGTTCATGTATGTATTTATGTTCAGTCACATTAACTTAGAATTAGATAAGTGTCAGCTACCAATCTTGTTCCTAATTTTTGGCACAAGGGACTTAAAATGGTCTCTTGTGGGTTCAGGATCAGCCAAATTTATGTCCGTTAGCCATTTATTTGTAATATGAACACGACCAACTTGTCATTCAGCCACAATATTGTTGCCAATGTGAAAGTTGGGATACATCTTGTACTCGGTTGTGCCAACATTGAAATCTTTGGACTCCGTACTTGCGATCCCCAGCTGATTGAACTTCACCTCTTTCTTTCGAGTCATATTGTAAATAACAACAATCCAACAATGCAATAAACACTTTATTGCACTCAGACAGGGAGGCAAGCTATTTCAAGGGTCAGGTGATGCTAAAATGTTTAGAGTCTTAACTGTGGACCTCTACGATGATGAAACCCTGTATAGCTCATCTGAATCAGGTGATGTTGTTCTTCAATTCTTTTACGATTCCTTCTCTCTTGTTTCTTTTACTCCGTGCTGTTTTAATGAATCATTCTTTTGACATTGTCAGGTTGAGAAAAAAAAAAAAAAGAAGAAAAGAATTGTACCTGTTTCACGCTGATCTCAAAGCTTCAGGCTATAGCGTTTCAAATAAAGTCAAAACAAATGCAAAAGAAAAAGAAAAAAAATTACTGAAAGCTGTTACTGTAAACACAACATTTTAAAGGAACTGTGTATGTAAAAATAGTATATGTATGTGATTGAAAATAAAGAAAACCTTTGATCTTGGATAACGGAGTACCTTTTTCTTTTACCCGGAGCGTTTGATTTATACTGTATGTGGCCGTATTATTGGTCCCTGTCCTTCTTCGCAATAAAAAACATCTGTCCAATCTGTAACAGTGACACTGAGTCCCACCTCCGCAGACTCCCTTAGCTGTGCTGGACACGCGATCTAAAGGCTGGGATCCATTAACAAGTTCCCAGGCAAAAAAAAAAAAAAAAAACGCAGCCTAGTGGTGCAGGATGAAACCAAGTACACTGAACCTTCCCACTTAATTATGTTCAAGTTAGGGGTGGGCAATGTGACGATATATACCATGAGATTATTTACATTTATTTAACGTCAGAGCTACAGTTTATACCATAGCTATCCCTTAATATTTCTGGCCTATGTTATGCGTTTTGTCAACAAGGTTGCATAATCACTATCGCTTTATGGTGATACTAGATTTTTTTTATGAATGTATTGAACTATTTCGAACTTTGAGGTGTTTAATTTGCTGAATTAAACATTTTCAACAATTTTCCAGAAAATGTATAATGATATTGTGATACGTAAAACATGCTAGTGTTACAGTCCATAGACTTATCGCGTAGTTGCTGTTGTTTTTATGGGTTGTTTCAGTCATAAACGATACATTTTTGACCTCATAAATTTATCTTATGTTTCTATAAATATCTTTGTTTAACAGATATGCTTGTCTAAACTAAATACTAAATGCTTGCACAGTATCTGCCTGAAAATTAATCTGCCAAAAATGTGCTGCATGTTCCAGTTTCTCTAATGCGAGCGTTTGCTGCAGTTCAAATTCAATATTTTTTTTGGTTTTGGGTTTGGGCCGTGGGTCAAAGACAAAGCGAGCCATGTGATCAAATTAATTTGGGCTCTGGAAACTTGTGATGAGCATTCTATATCTTTCTCCATGTTTTAAACACAAAACTGTTGCACCCTTGAAAGACACACTCAAAAAAGTAAACAACAAAGGGAGACTCACATGAAAATGTGTCTTTATTCATATTAATTCATTTTTCAAAGTTCCTTTGCGTATCAAGTATCATGTCATGAAAATATTCCACCATCCCAGTCCTCCTCTCTCTCTTGCCGTGTCTACAATCTGCTCTGTTGTGTGGAATTCGCAGAATGAGGGTGACACTGTCAGCTTGGCTTAAGCCTATTATTTCCCGGTGAAGGGTGCAAAATGAGAAGCACAGGCTCCCCTCCCTCCTTCAGTTGTTCAGGCACTTTTTTCCCCCCCCGTCCGTGTGCACATTCCAGATGTCCTGCAATCACCAGCAGCAGGTTTAAATGAGACCTGGTCTCCAGAGGAAAGGTAGCCAGCAGCAGGCATGTGCACACATGCACACATAAACTCCTTTGGACAGAAGTCCAGTCCTGGTCTGTACCCAGATATGTCCTGTTTTGTACCCATTAGCAACTCCACATTGTGTGTACACATTTGGTTTAAAGCTAAATAAATACACTCATAAAGGCTTTATCAATATGCAGTCGCTTTATAGACATTCACTTGTTGTACACTGGCCCTCGTGGACTCATGCACCGTCATGCACGCGCCAGTTGCTCCTTGATTTAGCAACCAGGCTGTTAATGTCCTCAATGTTGACACCCTTGATGCTGTAAACCCGATTTTCACAGTTATGACCCAAAAACACAACTCTGTGTTGTAGCTGCAGCTTGTTATTCTGTGCCAAGTTTGGATGAAAACCAGCTCTCAGGTGAGTAAATTCTCAGAGGACCACAGGAGAGTATTTTTAAAACTGGCATCTCGTGTGCTCAGACACAGACTGCAAGCTGTAGGACATTCACAGCAAGACACCAGCTACACGTCTCTCAAAAGGGGAGAGTGCATTTCGTCACCTGAAATTATGAATCTGGGATTTACGCCAATGACCCATCGTGCCAGTCGTTACCGTGCAAATTTATTTTACGAGCTACAAAACATTCTTCAAATCAGTATCCATTTATAATACGTGCCATATCCATCTGAATATGCTTAAAACCACAGTACAGACAAACAAGTAGGGTCTAAGATTATCTATAAAATATTTACAGTAAAGGCTCTTTTTTTTTTTTTGGTCATGGGGTAATTGTAACAGCACAGAAGCACAGGCACATATACAGTATATTGTCCAATTTAAATGATACACACATTGACCGACAGAACATTCAGTACCACCTTGCTGAGACACTAAACAGACATGTAAGTGCAAGGAAAAAATCTTAATATAAAGTATCACACATTGATAACTTTGCTTAAATATCAGATAAACATTTAAGTACTACTTTCATTTCTCTTTACATACGTAGGATGCTGTGTTTTTCTGCATTGCTTCCCTCTATGTACATTAGCAGTTACAGAATTACATGGAACAATACGATGGTTTTTGGTTCGATTTTAAAAAGGGAAAGTAAGATATGGAGGACTTTTGGCATGGTCTTCAGCTGTTTTCAGGTCCAAAGTTGGTAATTTATTCTATTGTTTTTATTTCTTTGACGAACACAATCTTTTTAAATGTTTTGCCTTCCCTCCTATCTGGCTCTGGGAGCTAATATAAAATAATAGTAGTACTGTACATCATCAGAGACTACGGTGTACTGTCCCTTCCCTCCACCTCCAAGTCAGATGAGTGAGTACCACAAGTTTATAAGAAGGTTGTAGAGTGTCTGAAAACTGTTTAAATATTGCTGTATTTACAAATACTGTCACTTTGACATCACTCCAGGTGATGTCTATATTTATACAGGTGGCTTGCATTAGCCGTACACCACTTATTTCTTATTTCTTAAATTAAAACATGCCCTTGACCTTTGCAATTTAACTTCCCAACTTGCCTTCTACAACGAGCAGCCAAAACCTGTTTGGAGCCTGCATCATGTTCACATCATATAATTAACAATTTCCAGTCTTCCCTAGCATTTCAGCCCACATTCCCTTGCTTCCTTCACTGTATCCAGATGGGGTTGTTTCGATCTGGTCGGCGGGGGTCGGCGGCTGTGGTGTTGCCAGTTGCGGTGAGGTCACTAAATGTGGAGAAAAACTGTTCCATCTCTTTCTGCAGCATCTGATTTCGCCGCTCCGCGTCATCCTTGGCGCGCTCAGCGTTGCGCAGCTTGATCTCCGCCATGGTATACTTCTTCCTCTCCTGGTCCAGCTCCTCGTGGAGGCTCATCATTTCTGTCTCCAGCTCAAGGTTGCGCTGCTCCAAGCTGCAAAGGGAATTTAACACAGGATTTAGGAAAATGAATAGCAGTCAGTGACCGGGTAACAGGTCATCTGAGGGTAGACTGTAATGACAAAACACGGGGGAAACAGCTGCAATTCATTTCTAATTTTCAATAAACTTAATGAATTACACACTGCAGCTGAAGTCGTCATTTTGTAAAATGTGCCCAATGCTAAAACTGTTGAAATGTTTAGGATGTTACCCTAAAATGAAATTGGAATATCTGGTTAATTGCTACGTCATATGGGACGTTCTGTTAGCGGAGGTTTAATCACACCAAATCCAGCCCTGTTTTATTGTCATTCAGCAATATTTTAGCGCATCCTCCATCAGAGTCGTGTGTAGCTTTCTTGCCCATTCCCTCTGCGTTGTGAGGCATGTGAAATCCTTCTGTTTTTGTACAGGTACATTATCTGCGCGTGTGCCCTGTGAAACTTTAAAAGATGTCAAACATTGACAAAAAACTAAGTAAGAAAAAGTGCAGTACCGTACTTAAAGAATTAAGTACTTAAGATTCACATTTGCCTGTCACCTTTAAAGGAATAGTCTGACTTTCTGGGAAACACGCATTCATTTTTGCGCCGCTACTTAGGTAAGAAGATTGTTACCGCTCTTAAGGCTGTATGCTAAATATAAAGCTGGCGCCAGCAGCTGGTTAACTTAACTTAGCATATACTGTGGAACAGAGGCAGGGGGAAAAAGTTAGTCTGGTTTTGGGCCCTGTCCAAGAGTAACAAAATCTGCCTACCAGCACCTCTACAGCTCACTAAGTAACAGGTTATATCTCATTTATGTAATTTGTACGGGAAAAAAAAAAACGCCAATTTGTGGTTTTACATGCTGGATTACTTCTTGGCTTTAAAGTCACTGCACCAAGAAATAATCTAGGAAGTAATCCTCCGTAAAAGCACAACTACACTTTATTCTTGTATGAATTAAACAAACCAAATATAACAACGTTGAAAAAAAGATTTTTCATGCTCTTAGTTTGTCTTTAGTAACTTTCTTCTACTGTCATAAAAAAAAAAAAAAAACTGTTATTCACAGATGGGATCCTACCTCTTTATCCTGGCCTCATACTCAATCTTCTGCTTGTGCATCTCCTGCTTAAGACTGGCCACTAAGCTGTGCAGAGCGCTGTGGCTGCCGGGTCCATTACCAACAGTGAAACCATCACTATTATCACTACTGCTGGTGCCCCGACTGCTCCTCCCAGCTCCATCTCCACCTCCTTCCCTGTTGCTGATTCTGCCCTCCCCCTCTCCTCCTCCTCCACCAGACTGGGGAGGTTCATTATCCTGTGCTTGTCCATCCAAGTCTTCATAGTGACCTCCGTAGAAGTCCTGCTCAGGACAGGTAGTGGTGGAGGAACGACAGGAAGTGGAGTTGTCAGGAAGAGAGATTTCACAGGAGGAGGTGGACCAGGTGGCGCTGTCTACGCTCTGTTTGTCCTCACAGCTGCTGTTCAGACACGTGCTGGTTATCTGGTTCTGCAGATGCAGGTTCTGGTGGTTTAACTGGACATTATCATATGTGGACAGACGATTCTGATTGGTTGTTTGTTCCCCATTGGAGCAGTCGTGCGTCTTATTGTTCCCCCGTAATGTGACGCAGCCATTTGGTACCCAAAGGCCATTGCGGCCGTTCAGACTCCCTGTGACCACATCAGTGCCCGAAATGCCCATGCGCACAACTCCAGTCCCGTTCCCTCCAGTGCTGCTTCCACTTGCTACACCACTGGTGCCCATTTTTGTGCCTGAGCCTTTGAGCGTCCCACTGCGCCGGACTGGTAGACTCCCACCTCCACTCAGAGTCTGGCCCTTTTCTTGATTGGGGTCTGAGGAGTGGAAGGAACCATTTGTAACAATCCCACTGCCTTTACTGAACGCCGGGTTCTTTTTAACAGTCAGCGGTGGACTGCGGGTGATGTCAAAGCGTCCTACGACACCATTACGAGGGCTTGCTGATCGCGGGGAGCCCCTGTTGTCTACGTGTTGGCGGTGCGAGGGAGACTCGGGTGTTTCCCAAACACACTGCCGGACCACCTGTGTGTTGTTGTTCTCGGCGTTCTGAGACACTGTGGTGATGGTGGAGGTAGTTGTGGTGGCTTGTCGCCGCGGTAGTTGGATGTTGTTGTTGTTGACAAGCTCGAGGGCTGTGGGGCTGTCCTCATTGTGAGGGAATAGCACATCGTGGTGGCCAATCAAAACGGCCATGAGCTGCTGGACCAGAACAGTACCTGACAAGATGAGCGCATGCATCAGTATCTTTATCTTTAAATCATTTCAGATAAGTTCAGCATTAAAACACAATATCACAAAACAAGATACACATACATGACTGTGAATACTGACCTTCCATAATAGCTACTGGATCCTCAACCTTTGGCCTCAAGATATTGGGCCCAAAGACTGTGGCCAAGTTCTGAACGCTCATTTTATTCACTCCTGAATATGACTGGACTTCATCTAGAAATCTGGCAAACAGGAAAATATCTTCAATGTTCAATAATGGTCACACTTTGACATTTTATCCACTTTAACAAATAATCAATACCTGCAGATGTACTTGAGAAGGTTGTAGTTCACTGGAGGTAGACCTTCCACAAGCCTTCTCAACTCCTTCATACCCTACAGTTGATGGACACTTTTTAGGCAACATCAGTTCAATCCAGACAATTAACTCATGTCAGTTCATACCACAAGTTGTAATCAATCATGGGCAGTTTACAGATTATCAAATATAACAATCACACCCAAAGACCAAATGGAGAACAAAAAAAAAAAAAAAAAAAAGGAAAAAAAGAGAAAAAAAAAGAAATAGAAAAATAGAAAGAAATAAACCATAAGTGATTGTGGTAGTAACATTTAGCCCATAAAATATATGATAAAGGACCTTCTATTGGCACTGATAAGAGCAACATCTATTTCTCAGAGTTTCATCAGACTCATTAAAAGATTTTTATGATTGCAATTATTTTTTTAGAGAACACAACCAGTTGATTAAAAGATTCATTATCTGTCATCTAAAAACAATGAAAACTAAATTATTCCCATCACTTTCTGAAGTATGAACACAAAGGCAGCTGAATCAGAGGAAATTTATTTTTGTCTTTATGAAAGGACTGAAACAATTATAAGAATCCAAATGTCATTAGGCTGTTTTTTTTAAACTAATTCTGCAATTTCACAAATGAAAAACCTCTATGCACGCTACACAAAAACATGAATGCAAAAAAATAAACAGAAAAATAAACTATGATGAATATGGAAATTTAATTTATGATTATTTATATCTATATTATGCATTATATATTTATATCACTCATATAGTACTTATATATCTAGAATACTCAGAACCATAAACCCAGTGGCAATACACAGGCACACTTGGAATTTGTAAGACTTTCATTTGGGCCCAACAGCTGCAGAATCAAACAATGTTCAAACCATGTATTAGAATTAGAAATATTGGGAATTCTGATCACTGTGTTCCCCCTCCATTTCTAAGTCCTAGAGGGTTTAAAAGACAGGGCAGCTATAATCTACACTTGAGGCGTTAAAACATATTTCTGGACTTACATAAAAAAGGAACACAGCAACGCTCATACATACACACAAAGGCACAGACTTGGACTCTGAAGTGAAAATGTAGGAAAGATGTTTTGGACACTCTGAGGAAGCAGAAGATGGGTCCTCTGCTGTTAACTGTGCCTTGTGGTGTGGTAGAAAACCAATTTAGATTTTAGAAGTAAAGACAGGCACAACAAAGTCATCGTTAGGACAGCAGAGCTGAGCATGGATGACTGGGCAGCGCGGGGCACGCATTAATGCCACAATAAAGGACTTTGGAAATTTTGTGAGAGAGCCTTTCAGCGCAGACTTCCACTTCACATAGAGGAATAACGTGTGCGAAAGTCAATTTGTTGGTCAGTATAGGTATAAAGAAACTCATCAAGTGCTCTTTCTTACCATTTTATCATCCTTGCCAAGGAGCTTGGCGGATGCCAGGAACTCATCATACTTGTGGAAGGGGATGACAGGCTCCGGCAGCTCTCTGAGATACAGCTTCAGTAGAGAAGCTACTGTATGTACATCTGTGTTACTGCAGTGAAAGACAAGACAGAGACAAAAAGAAGGGAGGGTTGATGTTACAATTTGTTACGGCTACATGGAATGGGGGTAACCACAAATCACCGCGAAGCCTCGTTCAGGAGGAGTACTTCAGGAAATGGATGGAGTCAGAAGAAAAGATAATGTGAATACCATAAGTGACAGAAAATACAGAGCACTTCGGTTTGTTCATCCCCAGAAATCGAATCAAATGCAGAATTTGGGGAGAATCAGGCAAACTAAAGCAAGCAAACAGGACATAAAGACAGAAAGGAAGAGAAGTTAAAAAAAAAAAAAAAAAAAGTGAGAGGGAACGACGAGAACACTAGGGCAGCTTAGATGATCTGCCAAAATTCAAGAGGATTTCCACTGCAGGCTCAGAGACACTAATGAGCCAAGGAGGGGCAGCTGGTGAGGCAGGCAGCAGGTTACAAGGCTAATGAGGGAATCATCAAGGTCAGGGACAGTTAGGAACAAAAATCGGACAGTGAAGTTGTTGCCATTGCGCGCCATACGAGCCGGGTTAAAGCCGGAGTTGGGGGGCAGAGATTCGCAAGCGCCATAATGGTGGCACTTCCGTGTGCGATCCTGGATCCAGTGTTTCTAGCAAGTGGTGACATGCTGATGCATAGCCTGGATCCCGACGGTCACATCTCATGGTTTTATTTATGGTCACCAGAGTAGATGGGAGTAGATGGTGGGGGTGGTGGATGGAGTGAAAGAGGCAGGAAGAGCAGAGAAGACGAGATGTGGAGGCGGCGTGTTCCATCACTCATGCATTGCTCTGTCATTCTGAGCGATGGACGAAGGTCGTCGCATTTTCAATAACTCTTTACTGAACGAAAGGATGTACAATCCTGACACGCAATTTTTTTCTCTACTGCTGGTACAGAGAATACAGAAAGAGGCTCGGAGAGCCGCCGCGACGGTTGAATCAAGTTAGTAAAAACATCTGTGCAGGCTGACTAATATGTGCACATCTGCAATGCTGATGCATTTTTACATATAAAAACTAAATGTCGGTGTTACTAGAAAGACACACGTTAATGATCAATTTGAAAAATGATCTAACGGACTTTTAGGGTAGGTGATCTTTTCTAATCAAATTATATTTAGTACTTTAGTATTAATTATCCATGTCCATCCAAAATGTTCTTACTCTTTTGAAAATGTGACAAAAGGCCTTTTTCTCCACGAACATATTAAGTTGTCACAGCAGGAGAAGCACAGGTGGAAATGATAAACATGAAAAACTGATCGGTTTCACGTGTTTCAGTGACTCAGCATGCACAGCATCCTAGAAATAACAAAACTAAATGCTATTCCGTCATCGTTATTAACCTTATTAACAACACATAACCTTTTCCCGCTCTGACATATCGAAGTGTCTGCTGTGAAAAAGACATTAGATCACTGTTTTGTCCTGCTTTTACCATGCCGTGCTGCGCTGAAGAGGTAAAGTACAGATCATACTTTGACAAAAAAAAAAACTTTTTTTCTCCAATTTAACAGCTGTTACCCTTTTAGTGTGGTAAAGGCAAAGAATCCATAGCTACGAGCCAGTTAACCACAGCACAGGCACTGGAGAATATTAGCACTAACACAAGTAAAGGGAGCATAGACAGACTCTACATCATGTGCAGAAAATGTATGCAAATCTGAGATGGAAATGAAATGGAAAACATATTCATCCCTCTATTTTTGATTGATATGTACTGTTTGTATGTACAGTATATACATGTATAAAAGGACGTAGGTGAGAAACCTTCCCTTTATGATTGTTATGCTTTTATGTTTAAATTTGGAGCCAGATTTATATTCACTGAATTTAAACTCTCCAAAATGGATCCTTCCTAATGTATTTGTTGTGTAATGCTCCCTGCAAACTAGATACATCTAAACCTTATGCTCCCTCACGCACTTTTGTTTCTTTGTAGACTTCCGTAACCCAGGCCAACAGGCGCACCCATGAGGTTCCAGAGGTGCAGGATTTGACCAGTCAACAATTTGAACATATCAGCTACACATTAAAATGCACTGAGGAAATATGACCGGGCAGTATGCTCACAGGTTTCCTTACCAATCAAAAGAGGGTTTTTCTCCACAGTCGAAGGCATCCTGCAGCTCTTTGACCAGGTTGGCCTGTCCAGGCAGCCTGAATAGGCCCTCCTCCTGGAGGCCCCACTGCCGGATGAAATCCACACACTGCTCTACCAGCATAGGGGCGAGCTTGTTCCCGAACCGGCGTTCATACCGCACCGTCTCCTCCAACTTCTGACCAAAGATCCCTGAAACACAGGACAACTAATCAGTGTGACAACTAATCAGCATTGGGTGATTCTGTATTCACCCCATATTTGAACATTTATTCATAACGGACAATTTTTAACACAAATTTTAAAACAGTCATTTATAATGGGAGAATAAGCTCATAGGCATATATATATCCATATCCATATCTCTCTCTCTATATAGATAGATAGACACACACACACACACACTCACACACACACACGTTTCTGTCTTTACGGGAAAATGATTTGGCCATATGACCCTAAAGTTACAAAAAAATGTTTTATCTTTTGAAATCTTAATACCGTTTAATATCTTGCACTCTTTAACTTTCTCTCCCAAAGTGAAAGAGACTTTTTTTTCAAAGAATTACAAAAAAAACAAAAAAACATTAACATACCATTTACAGCTTAAGGCACATCAAAGAGAGCAGTTAAATCGATTGAAAAAGATTTATGATAAGGTTGGCCAGACAGTCCAAGCAAAAAATATCTACACCCACAAAGCCTCAGTCTGATGATCAAATCTCTAACTTCCTGCTGAGCACCTCTCGCCTTTTGTCTGAGGCAATCGCTGCAGAAAAAAAAAAAAAAAGGGGGCTGATTTCCATTTGCAGCCGTCTCATGTGGACGCAACACAAGAGGGGATTAAGGCAGCCTTCCTGAGAGATTTGGATCTGCATACTTTTCCGGTCTCTAGATACAGACAGAGGCTACTCACACACATGCACACACGTGGTACGACAAGGTACCGTACAGTGACTGAACTCGGCCGAGCTTACCAGGATCCTCGTGCTTTTGACAGCATTTGACACAGCATGCAACAGCTTAAAACAACTGGAACTAATCTGAACACTCTGAATTATACCAGCTGATGTCAATATTTTATCAATTCAGAATGTGGCTTTCCTAGTAAACAAATGTGAATGCTTCGCTATAGCTTCATTAGACACAGAATTATACTAAGTCACTATTTGTATCCGTTGTTGTCATACTCACCCCTCTTGAAACTGACACAACTTGTAAGCATCCGGAAGAAACGCCTATTAATAAATTTGTGATAAGATAACATACCAGAGGTACAGAGCTTAAAGCGCCTGCGTTCTAGCATTTCCCCAAGAACCCGCCTCAGTTTTTGCAGTTTTGACAGAAGGCAGATAATCAGCACAGGAATGAAAGAGATGCATCAGTTTGACAGCAGGTCAGTCAAACTGTCTTCATTTCCATTTCTGAGAAAATCTCTCATTTGAAAACAAGCTGCTCAGAAGTTGACGGTGGAGTCTTGTGTTCTGTTCTCTCTCCTCTGGGTCACCCACTCTGGGGTCTTTTTCCACTTCGATCTTTACAGCAACCCAAATAAAGACAAAAACAGTAAACAGTCACAAATTCCCAAGAACCGTTTGAAGCTGTGTATCCTTTCTCCCAATCCTTGATGGATCAGAGTGAAATAAAGATAAGTCGAGCTCCACCAGAGTTAAGACTGATGAATATCCGCACATACATAATCGAAAAAGAGCATCAAAAGAACTAAATGAGAAAAAGTGACTGAATGGAAACGAGGTCATCCCTCCAGACGTTCTGGTCATGAGTTTAGGAGTGTTTCCCGAGGTCACATGTAGCTCTGTGTGTGGACCAGCTTATGAACTGGGTCTGCATGTGTTTATTTGCATGTGTGCTCTTCACAAGTGGACTGGGTCGTACCACGACAGAGACAAAGGCGTTTGGCACACACCGTAAGAGTGAAACCTCCGCTCTGCAGGAGCTCAACGGGTTCCTTCACCACTCTCAGGTTCTGTCAGCTTCACAGACCTGCCGCTGCACACACACACACACACACACACACACACACACACACACACACACACTGCACACACTCATGTCTACAATCAAACACACACAAAGAAGACGAGGTCCAGACAACACTGGCTATTTTGTCCCCTTTCCAGGCTTTGTATCATTTTCCTTGTATATGGTTGGATGACTGTTCCTCAAATATGTGATATGATGCTGATATTTATTACTTCCTTACGTAACTTAATGTTAATATCACACAATCATAGCAAACTGCAGTGAAACAAAAACCGACCCAGACAAAACGTATGCTACATATCTCATGCAAGAATAATGATTTCTCCACCAAAGTACACTAGAAGAACACGAGATAACTGAATGTGTGTGAGTGTGTATTTCTATCTATCAATATACTTTATACTTGATTGGATTTTGTATTAGACAAACTATTAATATTAAACCATGCAACCTGAAAAAACATTGGATCATGAGGTATCTAACAAAAATAATCACATTATTCAAGATTGAAAAAATCATTTTAAATGTTAAAAAGAGGAGCAAGTAGGCTGCGCGCTATCTTTAAAATCATGTTAGAGACATAATAAGAAATCGGAAATTTTCAGTTCAGTTCAACCAGAGTGAAATCACAGCTCTAAAGAACAGACTATTTCAATTTGGAGCTCAGAGGCAGAATGTAGATGGCAGGAAATGACGGTATGATCTGATGTCCCTCAACTATCACAGCAACTCAACAGGCGTTTAACAAACCTTGATATACTAAAAAAACTTTTCTACTCTTTAAGACTCTTTAATCCAAAAGCAACAACAGTTAAAACGCTTCAATTTAAAATGTCAGCTCTTTCCCAAATTACAGATAAACAAGCTGGTATTTACCATGAAATAAATCTCCAAAGATCCAGATTGAGAGGCCACAGCTGCACATTTCTCAAAAGGTCTGACTTCGAGCTCTGTCTTGTCCAACTGTTTGCACAAGCTGGCCAGTAATTAATTCGGCATCATAGCAAGTGTTCAGCACAACATTACAGCGGACCGTTAGGGGCTCTTCTGTGGGTCAAACACAAGGGGCTTCGTTTTGGGAGCTCCCTCCCTGTCTGTCACTCTCTGAACAGAATCACACTTCCGGGCCACTGACCAGCCAATCAGGGCTCAGTTAGTCTCTGCTGCTACTGCAAAATGCAAAAGGCTGGAATACGAGGGTGTGTGTGTGTGTGTGTGTGTGTGTGTGTGCGCGTGTGCTCTTTGTGTGTGTGAGTGAGAGAGAGATAGCCAGGCTCCGCTCCAACGTGGAGCCACCTTTCTTGTGACATCTTTGACAAATGGCTCGTCCTTTTGAAGAGCAGTCAACTGCAATAGACATCAAACTCCCTGCACTGAACACAGAGGGGCCGGCTCAGCCTCATCTATTCACTGTGTCACCGAGAGCTGCCCGAACTGCCCGTCCTGTCACAAATGCCGCACTTGTCCCCGGCTCGTACACAATGTGGGCCAATGTCTGCCAGCGCAGTCAATAACAAGCCACAGCGGCGCAGCGGGAGACCCACTAATCAGCACACTGATGCCACCAAAGTCAGGAACAACTTCATGAGAACAATTAAAACATTATGCACTACAGCTATGAATCAGACACACGTAACAGATTTTAACACATTCATCTCGGTGCTTTCCATCCACAGGCCGGATGGAAAGCAAAAAACAAACATGGAAGATGGTGGCGATTGCAATGCAGCCAACATGTGGCTGGACACTGCGATGTGGAAGAAAAAAAAGAGGCAACCTGTTGCTTTACCTGCCAACAGACTATGGAAAACATACCTGTTATGTTAGTAGGAAAAATTCTTTTAGATGAAACAATGCAATCGACTATTTCTTATAGTCCTCTATTTAAAAAATAGTAAAACCTTTAATATGTAATCACAATAGTACAGAATGGTAATGTCTGCATATCTAGCTGGCATCTTGACAATAAATGCAGCATTGTAGCTGGAAATTACTGCTAATTCTCATCTTTATCATGCACCGAACTGATTTAGGTTACACTATTGTCACTGTGCACAATTCAGTCTCTGCACATAAATAACGCGTTTTGTCAGAGGGGGTCACAGCACGCGGTCAGCGGTTCGACGCAGTTGCTGAAAAAGAGACGGCGCCGGGATGGCAGTTGTCTCACAGATCGAAAACAAAACTCTTCTCCTTCCTCCAGCACCGCTATTGGACACTTTCAAAGTCATCCACATGAACACCAAGCTGGCTACACAAATCTCATTAACAAGTACTTCAGCTGATAAAAACACTGGTTGAGTGTATACTGACCTCCACCGAAAGGTGCCCAGATGACCCTGCGGATTGTCTTCACCCAATCCTCCATGTCATTCTGGGTGCTGGCCATAAGAAGGTAGGTCTCATGGTTGGCTGTCATCCGGTCTCTGTCTCCCCCTGTTCACATAAAAGGAGAGAGAAATAGAAAAAGATGATTTAGACATCCTGCGTGGCAAAGTCTCTCCAGTCGCACAATCTCACTGAGAATCAATCCGTCTACCAAGGGAGAAATCTGGATCATTCTGCTCATCCCATGTCTTTGTCCAATTCAAAAACACAATTCATGGGACCGAGCGACTTTCAAAACATTTTAGGAGTTGAAAATCCACTCCAGACATAATTTCCAATCACGCTTGGAATAATAATTTGGGTCTGATATGTTTTTCCACAAAAATTTCCATTACCTAGTTCTGTGATTCTTAACATTACATATGCTCCTCCTCCCCCAATGGAAAACTCCAGATTCTATGAAAATGTTTGTTTCAAAAGTTTAAAACAACTAGACACGATATGTCTCCTAATTCACTGAAAAGTCTTATCAGAGCGTGAGCACTGGAGGCTGCAGGTGTCCGCGTCGCACTTGTGTAAGTTGCAAATCGGACCACGGTGGGGAAGGTCACAGCGGCCACTAGGTCACAGAGCCGCGCTCGTATGCGCGCGCCTTAAACTCAGAATGTGAAAACCAGCCTTCTAGGATCAGGCTCTGGACGCACATCAGCCTGCACAGTGAAAGTCAAACGTCCAAGTGAAGTAACAATAGGTAAAAACTCATTTCTGGGTGGAGGAGGACTTCAAACGTCATTACGTGACACAATAATTTTACTTGAACCTAACCACCATACTCTAAAAATATGGCAATTTTGGGGACGCACACACACACACACACACACACACACACACACACACACACACACACACACACTGCCCCTTTAGCTCCCAGTAACAAATCAAAAGAAATGTTTATGTCCCAGGGCAGGGGTGTATGTTCCATTAGAGGCAGGCTCTGGATCCTCATCCGACTTGTGGATAATGACCACAAGCACTCAGCCGACACGTGATATCAGACAGACTGAAGTGGGGGGGGGGGCGGAACCCCTCTGGCACAATAAATCTGGTTGCAGCCATCACTATGACAACACGACCCTTTGCGCAGCTCCGTTTCAGCTTTATTAAGATGAAACAAACAAACAAACAAACGACGACTCCTGACATTACACAGGGGTGCACCTGGTCTATTAAAAAGGAAGAGACGAGCTATTAAGAGACAAATGGTGTGTCGCACAGCGGCTGAATTATTCATGGACTTTGATCACGAGTGGATCCCGCTCCATTGATTTTATCCCAGGATGAGACCTGCGTGTTGCATATTAATACTATTAATAGACTAAGACACCACATGAAAGGCGGGTTGAGGGCTCAGGTTTCCCCACCGTGAAGTCGGAAGGGCTTGAAATTTACTAGAGAGTGCATGTTCTCACTCAAGCAGTTTTTCTAATGCAAACCAAAAGAGTCAGTAATTATTTTAACTCAAGTTTTTGAGGTGAAGTTCGAGCTGCCGTAAGGGGACGATGCACAGTCGTACATATTTCCCATCATACAGCTTTTGGCTGTGCTTTTAATGAATTTAACATCTTTTAAGTGTTTCCATTCCTCCTGTCCAATCTATCAGCACATTACTAAAGTTTAAAAAAGGTCACCACTCTCAGTGTCGCTATTATGAACAGAAGAAGTGGTTGACATTTTCAAACGTGTGCACTTTCAAGTGAATGAACCCCCTCAGTTTGACAGTGGACAGGTTGCAGATTGGGCAGCTGCGTGGTTGCGGCGCGTCGGAGAGGTCAGGGAGCAGGACCAGCAGCTGAAACCGGGAGCCAAGCTTTCACATCGGCGCTCCCCGCCGCCCTCGATCAGATCCCCATTGGCGGGCAGCAGATGCCAGGGTTTTGTCCTGCGGGGCACTCCACCTGTTGACGGCGTTTGCCCCACTATACGGTGAGGTCACAGGTCTCGCATAAAAAAAATAAAAAAAAACTTGTCACCTCAGAGATGATGTTCCGGATGAGGGGGGGGGTCACTATAAAGTTCAACCGGAGCTCGCCGCAGAGCCTCGGGGTCACGTTTCCTCATCGGCAGCAAGCCACGCACAGTGCGAGGCTACGAATGGATGCTCTTTGGTGCCTTCGAGGCTACGACCCGCCGCGACAGGTCCCCGGCGCGGGATGCAGGTACGATGGCATGCGTCGGCGGGAAGCGACCCAGCCGTGCGTGCCGGTGCCTCCGCGCCAGTCTGTGCCTGGCAGACTACAGCGCAAACCCCGTCGGCCGTCTTGTTGACGTACTCCCCAGAGCCCCCGCTATGACTCCGTGCTGACCCCAACACGCTCGTCGATCGGTTGGTCGAGCGACGGGAAAATGAATTCGCTAAATTCTTCCGGAAAAACGTTCGGGTGCCAACGTGAGGAGTCGCTGCTTTTGTCCGCCCTGCGCGTCACCGTAAAGTGAATCACATCTTGGGGTTTCGGGCTGTTGTTTGGGCAAAACAATACATTTGAAGACGTAACCTTGGGCGCTGTGAAATAGTAACAGGCATCCCACACACACACACACACACACACACACACACACACACACACACACACACACACACACACACACACAATCTTTTTTGACATTTTGAAGTCTTTGCTGATGGTTGACTACTTAAAATAACCAGCAGTTACACCGTTAAAAACAAAAAACAGCGGTGTCTCTGTCTGTACTTTTAAAACCAGATCAGCCTGAACTGATCCATCACCGATCCGGGTTTTTGTTTTGTTCCCAGAGCCACGTCATTTCATGTCAAGTTCGGGTTCAGTGTAAAGATCACAACATTTGCCAAGTTTTTAAAAGGGGGCACAGTTTACACCGGGTCTGACAGATGAACGCTGCTCGCATGGTTCCCGAACATCACTACAGCGCCAAACATCCACTCAGGCACTGCCCATCCAGCCGTTAAAAACCACCCGTGCTGCGCCTGGACTTGAGAGTGAAAGTGAATTATTGACGCCCCCCCCCCCCGGCGTTAAAAGGGGCTGAGGTTTTCCCCCACATCTCGGTCTGTGTGCGGAAATCAAACCCTTCGTTTTAATAGCGGGGGGCCGGTGCCCCTCGCTTCCCGATCCGGTGATCAGTCACTACCCGCTATCGACTTGCCCCCTCGGGGCTTCCGTTAGCTACACCTCACACGGAGTGGACGCCGTCGATTAACCTCGTCAATCACCCCCCCCGTCTTGGAGCCGTGGGCACGCAGGGCGACGTCCGTGTTTCCGCTACCGAGACGTTAAACTTGTCGAACCGTTTCCACTGATACGTGGACGTTGCCCTCCTCCGTCCAGTCGTGACACAAACATAAACAAAAGAGTCGCTGGAGTCACGTCCACCATGTCATTTCAACACCCCCCCCCCCACACACACACACCCCAACACCCCGACGCGAGGCGGATTTAGGCTATTTGTCAACAACAACAACAACAAAAAAAAAAAAACAGCCAGCACACGACGCACCGGCCGGTAAACGAGCAGCTCACCTACGGTCGCACATGTGAGTGAATCCCCAGAAAAGCTCCGTCGCTCCGACGCGCTCGAAGCAGCCGCCGCACGTTCAGGGTATTAACCCGGAGTCCTCCGTGTAACGAACTCCGGCTCACCGGCTGAATTATTGATTGAAGTCGGCGAGGAAGAGCATATCGATGCGTGTCCACTGTGTGAGCGACACCCTGAGTGACTACCAGGGCCGGCCCAAGCTATTTTGCGGTCAGAAGCAATCTATGCCCCCCACCCCCCCAAAAACAACCCGGGACATCAGCTAAACTTTAAGAGATAATATGAATGGATAATAGTGGTAGGAATATGGAGAAGCTACAGCCATTTAAAAGAGAAGACTGACATTATTCTATATTTTTATAGCTTCACTAACCTGCCTGCGGCACTCATCCCTCAGCCTATGTGTCCCTACTGAAGACGAAAATCTTTAAAAAAAACAGCTCACAAAAATATGGTTTCGTCTTTCTAAAAAGCAAAATCATTTCCCCTACAACGGACGGGCACCGCAGTTTTTAATAAACATCACTGAAAGAGGGGTAATTTGTGCATTTTAGCATACGGACTATTTCCAGCCGTGGATAATACACAGCTGCTGCTCTAGTGAATATTTACAGCACCGGGACGGTGTATGCGGGAAAAGAAATTACAGTGCCCGTGTTCATAATAATGATATTACATTACATACAGTACGGCAGTGTGGCTCAAAGATCATTTTCGGACAACAATGGAGCTCAATCGCACAGAGGAATGAGCTCTATCAGGCTTTGGCTACACAGGCAATACTCGTTATGAGTTTCGGAAGTTTTGGACTTTCCTTTGGTCTTTTCCCCCGCAAAACCAAAATGAACTGTACATTTCCGTTTCCTTACTGTAGAAAGTTCATACCTATATCAAAATGATACGAACGCAACACGGGATAATTTTCTTAAAAATTTTAACTGGGCCAATCACTGACGAACATGTCGGAAAAACAAACGAAACACGAAAAAGTGATCAATGTAATACTTTCAAAAAAACTTTATGCATATCTGAATAGCAAAACGGAAATAACAGATACATAGGTAACGATGACAGGTTCATATTAATTAAGGAAGCTGTCTGTCTCTATAGGCACAACTAACATCTCAGGTTACCAAGTCACGACAGGTGCGGGCTTTTTTTGCCGGGATATAATATGCTCTGCGTCAGAAAATACGCTTTGGTGTGCTTTTGCAAAATTTCCGCGCTCATCAAAACCTGCTCAGAAGATATTCTAATACAAGCATACCGCGAAATAGCAAGTTATCGAGCTGTTTTTCCATCTGCCTCTGAGGTGGGCCAGTTGAGAAACTACTGTCAACATCTCATAACAAGACAAAATAAGCATATTGATGCACTTGTGTTGAAAAAAAATGACTCAGATTTTCCTTACAATGCTTGGAATGCCCACCCCGCTTTCTATGAGCTGCCCAAACAGTTTTGTTTAGAAAGCTCAATTGCACTGTTGGTCAAAATGTCCTTTCACTCAATTCTGATCCATATCCGACGTGGATCAGTCAACAGCGGGGTTCAACAGCGAAACCCATTCCTCAAACTGGCCTATTTGGCAGGCAAAAGTTTTTTTCAGTCACAGGCATCCCCACCCTGTCAGCATGGTTGATTGTCATGCAAATTAATTGTGAGTCCCTGACGTTCCCGTGAGTGCTTTTGCCCACATTTAAAATGGACCAGCCTTTAACCAGGAGCCTCTGTTTCCATTACTTGCATGGAAATACAGCATTTCCCCATGGAAACAACGGCTGTGAAGTTGTTAAACAAGCATGCAACGGGATTATACAGCATACCACGGCCATTACGGCACACTCCTGTTCCTCCTGCCATTTCCTGTTGATGCTCAACTTTCTTATACAGTGGCTGAGTCAACCACTTGCTTTATAAACACGGGTACGATGTCAAATACTATTAGCTCATGGACAGCTTCCTGGGCAAAACCTTCAAAACTGTAAGTACAAGACCTCTGAGAGAGCTGTTCCTTAGATTTCTCTTTGACTGAGGAACACATTTGGAAAGCTTTCTCTAGCCCTTATAGGTAGTCTTATAGTATAAATATTAATCTTATGGCTGCATAGTGGCAGAATACCCTTGCCTTATTCTCATCTAATGGAACAAAAAACATATCAGGAGTAGCGGTAGAATGGACATCCTCTCTCAGGCTGTTTGAAATACAGACTTGCATAACAAACCGAATCCAGAGCTGTGGGACCATAATAATAGGTCAGAAGATAACAATACACGTACGACGACAGCAAAATAATACAGGCTGTGTTTGTGTTAGACAGTAAGGTTTTCTTTGTCTGGGTCTGTCTGCCAGTCGTGCTGAGGAACAAGGAGTTACTTTCAGCAGAAGCGTCAGTCAGTTTTTTTTGTTTGTGCCTAAGAGCTTAATTTATCAAACAAAAAGGGGTTAGACTCAAATCTACAAGCTGCAATGATGAAATTACTAGTTTTGAATCGCGTAGGTGCTCATAGACTCCTCCAAACATTGATATAGTTTTCCAGTAGCATTGTAAGGTGGCGGTGGCTCAGGAAGTAGAGTGGGTTGTCCACTAACCGCAAGGTTGGTGGTTCAATCTCTGGCTCCCTCGAACTGCATGTTGAAGTGTCACTGGGAAAGATGCTACAACCCCAAATTTACCATTCATAATATAAGTGAGCAGTAACTTTTCAGTGCACAAGTGCTAAGTGGTGGGAGGATCATGTTTGGCTCATTCACAAAACGCCCAGCATTTCCAGATATCTCTGCATTTTCTTCTGATGGCAGGTGCTTAAAACCACCATCAAATGAAGAAATAATCAGAGAAAGCTGAAGCGACATCCCTCTGAAGAATCAATATTAGCTCTTCGGTCCGCTGTCCGCAGCTTTCATAGCCATCAAGATTTAGAAAGAAAGAGGAAAGATAAAAACATTTAGTTCAAATATCATCTTGTTGCCTGTTTGCCTATTCTCCCTATCTGTTCACTGAACAAAATGACTGGAGACTGTCTTTTGACAGATTCTTTACTAGCTGTGGTTAAGCTACCTGCAAGTATCATTCTCCACCACACAATTCTTCGGCTACTTATGGTGTGACTGGCACTGTGTCTCAACCCCCCCCCAAAAAAAAGAAAAACCCTCAATCATCGCCTCTTAAATGGGACCCATCCTAGCTCGAGCTCGCTGGCAGTGACAGGGTCTTCACTTATAGCATGTCAGTACCTGAGGAGGCAACCGTGTCAGCTGTTGCAATTCGCCTGATTCACCGTGCTTCAGCACACTGCTCCAAAGTTTCATATACTCAGCGGGTAACAATTGTCAGCTGTACATAGCCATGCAGACTGATACTTAAGAGGACAGCTTGCATTATGGACGGCACACAGATCAGGATTCCTTATTCACAGTCAGATTTAGACTTCAAAAAAAAAAAAATTTCAGAAAGAGAGAAAATTCAACACCATTCCACTTTTCAAATGTGATTCTGCTGACAATATTCTCGGCAGGGGAGCATATATTAAAATGACTGCCACTTACATACAGGTAATATTGTACTCCAGATGTATCATATTACAGCGATAACCACAAACACCTGATTAATACAGGCCACCTCAAAACTATATATAGCACTACACAAAGGAGAGGCACCGACCATATGCGTGCTGTTTTATTACATGAAACATATTAATAGCACACCTCTGAGTAGCTACTTGCATATCGTCAAGCAAAACTATAACATATCACCGACGACTTCTCAGTGACAGCGCTACCATAATTTATTGTCTCCCCCTGTGTGTGTGTTGTAATTACCATCTGAGTTGGGCAGAGTGCAAAGAGCTACAACTGTTCATTCCAGTTGTGACCACTGGCCCTAATATGTGGCCAAACCCAGCCGCAGACTACTCTTTAACTAATGGCTCAAAACAGGTGGGAGACAACAAAGGATCTCACTGTGCTGTGACTGCTCGCAAATACCTGGAGCCCCGGTACACTTGACTCTGACCTGTACCTCTGTAAGGAAGTCCTGTAGAACAGCAAGAGGTGCATCCATTCCGCGTAAACCCAGAGCGCTTTACTAGATGGTAGGATCATAGAGTGAATGATTTAATGTTGTGCAGATACACAAAACTAATCTTTTACCAAAGACTGAATGAATATTAGCATGTAATCTATGTATTTATTGATTAGACTCTTTGTCTATTTGCTTAAAGGAATAGTTTTGGGCCATTTTTGGGAAATACTCTACTCTACTCTACTACTTTCATGTCTATCTCTATCTGTATCTGTTAAATATAAGCTACAGCCAGGAGATAGTTAGCTTAGCACAAACATTCCAGGAGGTCCAACTTCAAAGCAGTCTACTGGTCCAACAATGTGAAAAAATTTTTCCTGTATACTCATAAGTGGAATACGTTTTGTGGGAGACTTATTGTGAAAAAGTTAAGTTCTTCCAGACTCTGACTGTGCTGGCTGCCAAGTGGAGGAAGCAGCTGCTGCTGGCACAGAAAACAATGCAGACACTGTAACTACCTTGTTTAGCCTTAAATGACAAAAAAATATGTGTCATAATTCTCTTAGTGTGTGTGTGTGTGTGTGTGGCGCTCATGTGTGTATATAGGTGTGTGCAATGGGAGATTAAATGACTACATCACTCTCAGTCCTCTCATCTGCAAGAGTCTTCTTGTTCCCATGCAAGCAGGGGCAAGTTGAGATCCAATATTGTGTCTAATGATAGTCCTCTCAGACATCCAAACATCATAAATACCTCCAGCAGAACAGGAAGTCACTCACTGAGTGACACTACACTGCAAAATGTTTGTTCATTCATATGGAATGATGATGAGGATTAAAAGTGGAAACAAAAAACTATCAATATTTCCTTTTTCATCTTTGCAAATGATGGCACCCTTATTTACGGAGTCTGTTTGATTCATGGGTGAAATCACCTCCAGATGATCTAATCCTACTGCAAAGTGCAGCTGTTGCAACAAAGAAGTCTGTAGTTAAGACATCTGTGTATGTCTCGAGAAATACATCCATTGTATTGCAGTAGAGAGACAGTGCATATAAAGCTATCAACAGGATCAAAATAGTCAAATACCATACTTGTTATTGTTACCTTGATTTGACGACAAATCAGATAATCCATACTGTGGTAAACTATTAATCGCCTGATGAACCACCTCCATGCCTCCTCCACACGCCTATCTCTGGCAATCCAGAAAAGAGGCTTCCTGAATGGGTTACAAAGTCCTGGCTACCTGCGTTAACTTGAGGACTGGAGTTCCTGACTGGAGGAGCCGCTCTGCCAGTTTTTGGCCTGGCTGGGAATGAGTGAGTGAGCACAGCTGAGAGGGTGTGAAAGAGAAAGGGAAGGAGGGGAGGGAGGTGAGGTTTGAAAAGGGGGTTGGGAGTACGCAGACACACACACACACACACACACACTCACACACACACTCACACACACACATACTTCTCTTAAGCACTGTAATGGGAACAATAGGCAGATCTCTCTGAAGGCTTGGGTTTAAAAAGGCCACCGGTTTGACAAAGGGCATGACCCCATAAGCAAACACGGAATCTCCCATTCACACGGCATTGTTTTTTTTAACATCTGCGACCACAAACAGTTTAGATCAGAGTACTGTAATAATGCTGACCTTTGGCATGTGAAAAAAGCTACTATGACAATATAGACAATATTGAGAGTGGTGAATCGAATAAATACTCGATAATAAAAAATAATAGTTTGATTGACTGAAAATTAACTCAGAGCAAATTAGATCATCAGTTAATCAATTAGAAGTCATATGTCCTTTACTTATTTTAATTTTTTCCTCTGTCACTTATTTATTTATGAACGTGATATATTTCATCTTCCAGAGATATTAAATCAAAACAGAATGACATCCGCACATAAATCAAAACCACCCTAAACTATATGTATAACTCCTACCCTCACTCACCAACGATTAAAAAAACAACAACAAAAAAACAAGGCAGCCACAGCTGTTCACAGTCTGTGGTACAAACCCTTAAAGGGGAACTCCACTGATTTTACACATTAAAATCTTTTTATAGGTCTTGGGGACTACGGCATATGTTAAACAAATGCTACGAATGTGTGGAATTAAAACGGACGATATCTCTGGCTCTGCTGCATCGATTTTGATCCTCTTTTAAAAAACTGCTCATCATGAGTCCGACAATGTTGCAGGAATGCCACGCTAAATCAGTGAAGTACTCTTTTAAAAGAAATAACAATTCAGTACTGACTAACAATTCAGCATCCTTTTCTTTCAAATTTAGATAAATCTACTAATCCTCACAACTCAGAGTTTCCCAAATATTAAAGAAAAGGGGTCCAAAATCTTCGAAAATACTTTATACCTATCTATAATCTATGATCTGTAAAGTCCATTCAAAATTGAAAAATCAAAATTCTTTCAAAAAATACCTGAAATATTATACGAGCATTTTCCTTCCAAGATAACAGTCATTTTTCAAGCAAAACCATTTTCAGGTTCCAGCCTCTCAAATGTGGGGAATTTTTTAGTTTTTTTCTCCATTTTATATCATCGGAAATGTAATATCTTTTGGGCTTTGGGCTTTTGGTCAGTGAAGGTGAAGACGTCACCTTAGTATGTGACAGTTAATTCCTACCATCTTCATATTATGATGGTTCATAATGTTAAAAAAATATCAAAAGACCTAAATAATGAAAATGATGCCACATCTTCCTCGTTCTTGTCCAAAAAAGCCTAAACTCTCGGTACAACTTGTAAATTTTTCATTCTGCGCAAAATCCTGGTGTATAGCTCCTCTCTATCCAGCAATATCTTCCTATGTATCTATAATGGGACTCCTGTTTCACCTGACCCCCGGTAAGGTATCAATGGCTAATTCTCTTCCTGGTGTTACGGTGGTCCTTGCCTGTCAATAGACATTATCGGAGGGCAGACACCACAACATTAGCTTGTTGTTAGCTGAGTCTCCAAAGACCTTGTCTGGTAGAGAACACAGACTCCATAGAGTTCCTATAGCTATCCATTACCATCTGATGCTGCCTGAGTAACAAAGTGAATAGGAGTGAGGAGGTCAAAGGGGACAGGGTTTGCTTGGCTCTATTGTCTGTCGACAGGCGCCCATAGGGAAGAAGGTAATCATGAAACCAAAAAAATGGAGAGTAATGGCCAGATCATCTCCTCTTTGGTGCTGAAAGGCAAACCTAATACCTCAACTCCTTGGGTTCTGCAGCTACAAGATTAGCCACATCGGCGCTGGGCGTCAGTGGGGTGAGGCATTGGTAATAAATCTTCTTGATAAAAACAAGTGATTCAGTCAATACATATTCACTCCTCTGTTCTCACACAGAATGAAAAGGGATTGAACTGCGATTGGTCAGGCTGTTGGGTAGTATGAGTGAGCAGAGGTTTTAGTATGGGTTGACACGAGGACAGTCAGAGAAGCATTGGGCCTGTCCATTCAGGGTGGTCACAGGGCCGTCAAAGAGCCATGTGTCTCTGTTCTGATTTCATGCCAACTAACTAAAGAGCCATGTCTCCGTGTCCTGCCAAGGCTGCTGTAAATATAGCATTATGTAAAGAGAATCAATTTCCACTTTAAGAAAAGGAAACACGATTTAGGCTTGACTTAAATAGCCAAGTGCGCGTTGGTAAAAAAGCTGACATGATAACTAAGACTAATAGAGGTGTTCCCAGTGTACCACAGCGTTCCCTGGTACACTTTGAAGGATCGTACCTGCTCTTCCGTCGCATGTTTTAGCCCTAAATCCAATCATTTTAAACACTGCTTTCTTATTATTCTTCTAATGTAACTTCAGTGTAATAAAAGGATGCATAATTTAAATTTGATGGATTACAACTTCAGATAGAGTTTCTTTAGCTAGTTTCATGTTTCTTTAAGTCGGTGTTCATACTTCACTTCAAGGTAGGAATCAAATTTGAATCAAACAACCTTAAAGAAACGATTTTTTCTTTGGAAAATGGCAGTAAGGAGAGCCAAGTATGTGTGATTTGTAGTAAAAGTGCACTCATATTTAAAAAAAACAACAACAGAATGATTTCACTTGGTTTTATGTTGACTGAGGCCTGAACTGACAACTGTAAATGTAAATCACACATGACATTTATGGAAGCTCTCAGCTATTGGTGTGAAACCACAAACATTCTGTTCAACCTATTTATTTCTGTGGTGACTTGCAGTATAACGTAAGATTAATTCTAGACTAATCTTTAAACTATGCATGGCAACACTTTGAGGTTTGTTAAAATACCAAAACCCTTACGAGTGAACCGTGAAGACCACTGACAGCTTCAGTGACTATTTACTGGGGGATTAGCATCCCATTAAAATGTAAAGAGCGTTGAGTTTTGGTAAGGGCTAGCAGCTGCTGTCACTTGAACACTTGCACAAAGTGCTGGGTGGCTGAAACGTTACATCGGTGATGCATGCAGCTTCTGGAAAGGTGCAATACATACAGATCCAAGAGAAAAAGCTCAAGTGGCGCCACAGGAGAGCTGTCTTAAGTCAACCTGACACTAGTTTTTTAATGCACTTTTAGCCGGGCATCATCACCGTATCGTCAGATAATTTATGTTTCATGTTTTTAACAGCCAGTTATAATCTCTGTCTACAGTTTGTTTGAGTGGAGGAGTGTTTGTACTGTGTGTGTGCATTCAGTGCATCTGTGTGAAACACGTACGCATCCTTACGGTTATGTAAACATATCCCACTATGACAGATCATGCACTCATGGCCATGACACTGTAAATCTGTATGGCCTGCATGCCAGGAATTCATTCTTGCACTCTGCAAACCAAATGATCACCCACGATTTTTACCCAATATCCACATTTGTTTTTCGATTTGGATACGGGATGTTTTTGGTGCTAAGCCTCATACACACACACGTACACACATAAATGCAGATAAGGAGGCTAATGCTGAAACGATTTTCAGAGGGACAGTGTTTCACTGTGAAAAGTGTGAGATTTAAGTTGAAAATGTTGTTTATTTTGTTCAGGATGACATGTCATTCCTCTTTGTTTACAAAAGTTTTCGATATTTCATTTTTAATTTTAATTGCTAAAAAAAAGATAAAACATCCGATAGAAATTCTGTTGGAAGGAACAGAAAGCACAGACATCCTGGCACTTGGAGAAGGGAGTGAACCTCCCTTTATCCACACCAGAGAATTAAACAAGGAGTGGACTTGACGAAGTGCCTGTTGCTCCACTCACTAATACCCTCTAATATCACCTTTCAGCACTGATGACGGCTTCAGGGCAGATGCACACCTGCACTCCCCACAGCCAAAATAGGTAGGTTGTGTCAGCCTGGCCTTTGGGAATGCCCTTTGAACCTTGAAGGCAGGGTTATAGAAACCTGACTTCTGGTTTATTGTGACTAATGGAGGCAGAGCAGCTTGCTGGAGCTGTTTGTTTCGAATGAGAACCAAAGAGGGCTGTCAGCAAAGGAGTATGCACGCTCAAAAGTGAAACAGAGGTGGCCTGAGTTTTGGATTTTGGTGACTAAGCGCTGGATACGCTGTTGGTAAAGATCTTTGGCCACAGAGATTCAACAAAAAAAGTGAAGAAAATCTTGAAAGCCTGGTATTTAAGAAAAATGCCTCTCATGATTTCCATTCACATGAAGTAATTTCATTATAAAAGAAATTCATTCTGTTTCTGTGTCACTGAAGCATTAATCAACAGTTTCATTTGCTAGATTGCTTTAGCTGATTGAAGGGCCTGTCAGAGGCGAACATTATTGTGATAGAAAGTAGAGATAAATCTGACATTCATCAATCATCCCCCTGCACGGGCCTTTCCCACCACTTCATATTTCCACTTAGTCACTGATGAGGTGGAACATGGAATACGAATGACACAATTTTTGTGCTCCCAGAGCAGAGGGATCTGTGTCACTATACAATAAAGTCATAGTTGGGTCTATGCCAGTGATTATGGATGCGTATTTCTGCACACATATCTGTGCGATGGCCAACCTCAGAGGAAACCATAAAACCTCCTGTTGACTCGCTGCCCAATTATTTGGACAGCAAACGGACATCGTCCATCGGCTTCGGCGAGATAAGCGTGTTTTCATTTTGGCCATCGCAGCAGTCCAGTCTGCGTTGCCGCTCCACATCCTCGTTGTTTTCTCTGACAAATCTGGCCAAAGCACTGTGGGCCTGAGAGGGCTGGAGCGCAGGGGGAGCGCAGGGAAGCTGGGTGAAAGGAAAAGATTGGTGGTGATCTGAGTGGAGAGACAGAGAAACGCTGACGATGAGGTTGGCTCTTTGTTTGTTTGAGTGCGCAGTGTCGAACTGCAGCTGATGTTGTTCGGTCAGTTCTCTAGTTACAAACCTGTGCTATGAAGCTAAAATAAAGCTGTCATAACCACAGTCGCTGGTACTGCCACACGGTTACCCACACATGCATGTTGTGTTTTTGAAATTGTGCTGTTGTCGTGCCCTGCTAGATGGATTGACAGGAGATTTTTCTGTTTCTTAACTATAGAAATCACTCTATATACTGTTGATGTCAGCCCTTTTGAAGTGGTCTTAGTTGCAACTAACGGTTATGTTCATAATCAGATAATCTAAAGATTATTTTCTCAATTAATCAGTTTATTGTTTTGTCTATAAAATGTCACTTTTGACTTCAGCAAAAGGGGATTTTTCAGAGACTAAGTTGTTGCTCATTCACTACTTCTGATGTACTTCCTGGTTTTGTGCTGGTTTTTCCTCCTCACCTCCAACACCGTTTCGTGAAACCTCATTTCAGCCCCAACATTCTGTATAATTGCTTGCTTCCTCTACCATCTACTGGTTTAGATTTTTACATGAGAACCCTTACCAGGGTGGATTTACAGGCAGGCTGGGAGCTATGAATTCAGGAGTCTGTTCTGTTATCTGCCTCAAGCAGCCAAGCAAAGTGAAATTTGATCCAGCTTTGAGAATGCTCTTTTACTGAGCATGATTTTTACTCTCTGGCAACATGTTTTTAGATATTAGTGTAGTGGACAAGTACTGAGGAAGCTGCAGTGATGTTCCCAGGAAAATCAGGAATGCAACCATCATAAATTGCTCATCTGAAATCACAGCTGCAATAAACACAAGCTATGAAAAGTAACTTGTAAAACTTCCATCTGCAGACGTGAATGAAGAAAGGCTGTTGATGATTATTCGAAATTTGACTATACAGTTGAATTGTAAAAAAAAAACAAAAAAAACAAAAAAACAACTTTTATACTTTCGATTGTGAAAAAAAAAGCAGCACTACCGCGACTGTCTGCCTCTTGATTTCTCGGGTGGGCTTGAATGTACTGCATGACAGACAGGAGTCACACATCTTCCCTTCCATCGATTGACAATGTATGTCAAGCTGAAACGTGCGAAAAATTTAACAACAACCATGTGGTCATGATGGCACAGAGTTCACAACCAAACTCGGCTGCAGAGAGAGTGATTTGTAAGCAAATCTAAAAAGCACCTACTGGAAATACTTCATATTTAGGTCAGTACCCGGCAAAATTGTGGAACCTTGAAATAAAGTTCTATGCAAGCTATGCAAGTTGCAGTTAGCCTACCATTTCAGAACTTGCAAGCCGGGGGCACATCTGGAAAATATGCTCCCAAGTGGCTATGTCTCTCGTTGCATGTGTTTGCCCTCTTATGGACATAATGTGTAAAAATAGTTATTTGACTGGTTTGAACCAATGTGATTTTTTAGAAGGAATAATCAAATGTCCTTTTTTTGCCCATTTTGACAATGCTAGAGTGAACAGGATATGGAAGAGACTCTTTCTCAGTGTGAACAGAGAGAAATTTGCAATTAATCCGTGAGGAGCTTTGTGCCTTAAGTTTAAAACAAGTAAAGCTGTCTAGAGGTCCTTCCACCCATCCCTTCAGCTGTAACTGAAACTAAAAACGCTGCAAAGCCTAATAATATCTCTGCCATCGTAATCAAACAGTCCAAACCGCATGCAAATGTGTTAGTATTCGTTACTGTTATGTAAAGACACAGACCTGGGTTGGAGTTAAGATCCATGGGGCACAGAGGAAGACGTGCCCCCTTCTCTGCTGAAGGGTCAGGGAGCAAAAGCCACACTGTCGCTGCTGACCACCGGCCCCCCAGTGCCACTTCTTCATCTGTTCTTGTTCTGTGCCACAGATAGATTTCTCTCCTTCTGTTTTTGATAAAACACACACCACTGCACTTACTACTGTCCTTCCAACTCTCCCCCTCCTTCCTTTGTTTCTCCTCAAACTCATATAACTCTTTCGCAAAACTTCATTTTTTCGTCAAGCCAAAGGCAGATCGACATGACACACCAATCAGCAGCATTTAGGCAAGGTCAGGCTAAGGCTAGTCTGTCTGCCTCTCAGGAAGCCTTTCCTCTGCATGTATTTCTGTCAAAGGAGCAGAAAGAGCAGAGGAAGCACATTTCAAAGACACACACAAAAGAAGTGTAGGAGAGAGTGGCCGAACGAAACCGACAGCAAGCCGAAGGCAAGATTGTGTGTCTGCTTTACTCTGAGGGAAGTGGTGTAAGGGGTGGGGTGGGAGCTGCTGGTGGAGCAGGAGGGTGGTGGGTGGGGGTCGGGGTGGAGGGGTGGTGGATGGGTGGTGGTGGGGTGGGGTGGGGGGTGGGGGGCTATCGTAAATCAAGCACATTGGGCACTCAGCCAAATGACTCATCCACAGTGCTCTATAAATACAGCCGGCGGCAAGGCTGCTGCTACTGCTGGCCAAGAAACCCTGAGACACTGGGGTTTCTCCCTCAAGGAGGAAGGTCTTTAATAACCCTCCTTATCATATTTCAATCTTACCCAGACTTATAGGCGAACCACACATCATTGGCTTCCATTAAATGGCAGAGAGCACCCCTTTGAACCTAAGCTCAGAGGGTGATTGAATTTAAAACCAAGACTACCTGGTGGATTTAACTCAGAGGAAAAATTTGTAGTGGGGAGACTTATAAATATTTATCCAGAGACAAATCAGTTTACATACCATTGGTCTGAACATTAAAGTCAAGTGTCCCTATCAGACAAACATACTGTGGTAGTCTAGCAGCAACTTCACTGGAGGCCGAAATGTGCCCCCACTGAGACCTGGCCAACCTGATACATGTGGGGGCAGGGGTTGTGGACGGGGGTTAGAGCGGGACGCTGATAGCGGAGATTGGTATGTGACATGTCAAATACCGATCCCCTCAATAAGGCTGTTATGTAAGCATCTGAGCTTCCTGTCCTGTCCCTCTCTATGTCCTGAGACTTGGCCTGTTTGCAGGCCTCGGTGCATTTCCTCCACAGGATCTCACTGCTGCAGCCTCTCACACAGAGGAATAATGACGCATGGACTCAAGAAAGGAAGACAAAGGCCTGGAATTCTCTTAACTAGAGCATAGACGACAATGAGGCGGATATTTCAAACAACATCTACCACATACAAAAGGTATGCAGCTTATTGTTTGGATATGCTGGATTCCCTATCCTCCTGCTTTTTCTCACGCACCTTTATGAATCAGCAATTCAACATTTTGAAACGTACAAAGGCTCATTGCCTAAACGTGTCTGTGCCTGGTCAAGACACAGCACAAAACCATTTGCTACCATAAAGTGCTAGTTCATCATCTTTTCATTAAATGACAGCTTTGTTGGGAGGTAATGCAGGACACATCCCTAAGTGAGACATCTCTGCTGCAGCGTACAATGGAAACATTGTAGCAGGCAACATTGCATATCCTCTTATCCTACAGGTTCTTGTGTTGTGAATGCGGCTGCGTTTTCCCAGTTAGTGCTTGATCAATCATGGCTTTATGAAAAAACGGGCTTCATCATCCACGGTTCAGTTTGAGTCAGGCTTTGACCCCGTTACTAAAACATGGACACCTCCGCACATTGTGTTGTTACAGAGGAACATAAGAACTGTGACCACTGATCAGACTGCTGACAACTTAAAGCCATCAATCATATTCGTGTGCTGTTACAAAACTGTGACCTCAAAACAAACTGTTTTGTTAACTGTCATATTGTCAAATCCTGAGTGTCATTTTTGCTTTCCTTCCTGGTATTATTCCCATCTCTCTTTTAATTTAATTTAAATGTTTGTGTGTATTTGCAGAGGTGAGGGGAAACATACATGCACATTAGTATCTGGGTTATGAGTGGGTTTTTGGAGTACCCTGGTTATTTTTGTGCATGTAAACGGCTTATCTTGGTTTCAGAAAACCTAAGACCTAATAATGGTTTTGAGAAAACTGGATATACTACTTGGAGTACTCTGGTAGAAGCCAGGATGCTGTGGCAAGTTAAAACCTTATCCAGGTTTCTGAATCATCTCATAGTGGCTGAGATGGTGAGAAATCAAGACAGACCTGCACACAGATGATTAGAAAGCTGGATCCTGTTATGATCATGCATACAGGCATATGAATAACCAGATTTTTCATGTTCCATGTAAGTTATATCTTGTTGTATAATCTGTAAGAAAAGCAACAAAAAAGTGTAAAAACAAAAAACTGTGAATTGACAGGGAGTTATTGGTCTTTTTTTTTTACCCAGAGTTACCCAGGGTTTTACCCAGGGTTAGATGAGAACATTGAAACCACTCTTAAACCAGCAGCTGGTTAGCTTAGTTTAGCGTAAAGACTGGAAACAGTTGTGGTTTTACACGGGGTAATGTGCCAGACTATTTCTTGGCCTGGACACTTTTGACGGACCGCTACGACTTGCAAGGTGAGGGTCAAGTGACTGACGGAGATCTCCTAATGGGCAGGCCATTTCCCAGTAACCCGGTAGCCTTGCTAGCATAGTCAGCTTCAAACGTAGAGGTGTGAGCCATCACTCAGCAGCACAGGGTTCAATTTCACATTCCACCTGTCACTGAACTAAATACGCTCCAAACCCTCTGCTTTAATGAGCAGTCTGTGAAAAAATCCCACATAAAAGGGAGGCATCCTCGAGAGTCAGAGGCTCCCTTTAACAAACGTGATCATTATAAGAGAGTGAACACTCCTCTCTGAGTGTACAATGACCAAACACCTTGCTGTTGCAGCTGTGGGGAGCTTGGTCAGTGACCTTGTCCTAATCCACAAAAACACATGTAGTCAGGTCTAGCAAACTCATACTCTCTCTAAAATCTGTGAGGGGGGAAAAAAATTTTGCCTCTGCTTTGAGAACCAACAGGAGTCTGCATCGTAAATTTTAAATCCATTTGACAGTCAGCCAGAGTTTCCTTTCCAGCACCTTGTCGCGGGCTTTCAGAAGAAGGGAGTTTGAGTTGTCTGTGATCTGTTTGAACACACAATCCCTAAAATGCTCCTGCTGCCAATTCAGTGGAACTGCTCCTACATTCAATGTGACATTTAAGTGTCTTTTTAATCACAGCACTCCAACATTATCCAGACAGATTTCATTCAAGCTCACTGCCTTGAAATTGTCTCAGCAACCTATGCTAAGGAAATTTTCTCAGACTCCAAAATTGTCCTCCTTTTCCCTCTGAATAAAGGATGTGGCTGCTGGGTTTTGCTTCCCAAACTGCTTCATACATCTTGCAACTATTTCCCCAGTCAGTTTCAGTATTTCTGTCTCTGCAAAGTCACACTGAGCAATGTCCTGCCTTCTCTTTCAGGGACACTGAATGGTCTCCCAGAACTTGACCGAGAACATTTTTAATATCAACCTCAATTGCCTCTATTATCTGCTCCCCGCCCAAGCTTCTGCTTTGGCAACCAGGCAGCAGCAGCCTGCAAATAACTTTAATAGTAAGGAGTACAAAGTGGAGCCAGAGGGCCTCCTATTTTAAAATGGAAGCTCTACTCTTCACTGGCAGTTGATTTTAAGGTACTACCACCAGCTAGCCTTTGAGCACAACTCCAACTAGCTGCCTCCATGGCAGAGGTATTGAACAGAAAGGATGGTGATAGACATTCTGGTTGGTCTTTATTTCCAAATTAAACAATTTGGTTTGAATAATTTGGGCGAAGTGTGAATTTGTTTAGAAGTTGTTGACCACACTGTGTCTGAAATCACTCCCTTTTCTATATATACAGTAGTGCTCTGCTTTTACTGTCTGCCATTATATTTTGGTGTCCGAATTCTATTCTATATATCGCCCTAAAAAATTCCACAATGGAGCAAAAAAAAGTCTTATCCACTATATGGCACTTGCGCTACTTTCTGCTAACAATCCCAAAATTCAATGCTCTGCATTTTATAGATACAAAAATTGCCCCAGTGCAACTTAACAGCTGACAGTGATGATGCAAAGTGATGACAGTTAGTAAGTGTCTGAAAATCTCAATTCACCGCTTACCATTGAATGTCCATTATACAGGGGGTAGTGAATGAGTCAATGAGGGACTTATTTCGGACACAGCCATGGCCTCACTGACAATGCTAACATGCTGATTCTTAGCAGGTATAATGTTTACCATGTTCCCATCAGTTTAGCGTGTTAGCATGCTAACATTTCCTGAGGCTAATGAGAGTGTCATTAGCTCTGTAGGCATGTAGTCATAAACAAAAGTACTGGACAAATTTCGAATTTTGACCCAAGGATGGCACTAGATTATAAATTAACACAAACCATCCTGAGGGAAATATAAATGTGTGTATCAATTTTCAAGGCAGTCCATAGTTGTCAAGACATTTTACTCCAAACTTCAAATAACAACCTCATGTTGGCACTTGAGGAAAAGTAAGGGCTTCACCAGAGTCTGTGGAATTCATCCTCTGGCAACAACAAAGGTCTGTACAATGAATTCATGGCAAAACATCCAATAGTTGTTGAAATATTTCAGTCTGGACCAAAGTGATGGACAGAATGGCTGACACACCAACTCTGCTGTCCCTAGAGCCATGCTGCTTGAATAGCCCAAAACTGTATTCCTTTAAGTGTCTCAATGGAAATAGAGACATCGTAGGCTATATTTTTACATAAACATAATGAATTTAATCTCATATTTCAAGAGCTCTGTCAGACTGCAGATGCGTCACAATTTCAGAGGTTGCTCCAAATGAACTGTCACAATCTCAAACATAAACATCCTCTTCTGAGATACTCCCTGGGGAAAATTGCCGCTAATGAAGCCAGTGGGTGGCTCTGAAAAACATCCTTTTCTTGATAGATGTTGCATTAGCGGAGGAATCTGTTCAGTTATTGGAGTGTGGGTTTACAATATTAAGGAAAATTAAACTGGCTGATGTGATCACTAATTCAATATGAAAAATCAGTGTGGAAAAGAACATGCCACTGTCTTTGCTGAAAGTGACAGAGATTAATAGCAATCTATAAGCTGTATTTTCCTTTTGGGTGATATTAAATCCAACATTTGACTGTAGCCCAGACATACTGTATTTAGAGCTCACTTCATTCTGCCAGAACATTGATATTCACTGTGTAAGTGTCTGTCTGGGATGGCCCTGTGCCTCGGGGCCATAAATCCAGATATCAGGACAAGATATGTGAATCTCTGAAGCCTCGTATGAGAAATGTCAACAGCAGCAGGTTGCCAGACCACAACTACTCCAGGAGGCCATATGCCGCTGTGTCACAGGCACACGGTTATTGGCCTTATATTAATGTGTGTAAACACGTCCACACACATGCACACAAACACCCACACACATATATAAACATATAGTGAGGAAGAGAGAGAAAAGAGAGAGTAGTTCAGTTACTGACCTTTCTGAAAATGTCATATTACAAAGTGAATTCGTGAGCGAGAAAGGACACTGAAACATCCCACAGGCTCTGAGCAGGCAGATTAACGGGAGGTGTACAAGTGAAGACAGTTGACACTTCTATATGCAAAACAGACTCTTGTCACTCACGCTGCTCTGGGCTTCATTATTTCACCACAGCAACATCCATAAAATCAATTTCACTGCTTTCCCTCTTAATGCAAGCCCTCATACTGTTTCTCATATTCCGCCTGGATTTATGATGCATTAGAAGCTGTGTGGGCACTATACATCCAACTGCTAATTAAATCAGTATATCAAAACATGGTTCCTGAAACACAGAGAGCTGCTTGTTTATGTCCTGTGTGTCAGATTTATTTGATCAAACTCATGTATAGAGTAGCATATATTCTAGCCTTGACAGTGAAGTGGGTGCAGGAGATATTGTCTGTGTGTGTGTGTGTGTGTGTGTGTGTGTGTGTGTGTGTGTGTGTGTGTGTGTGTGTGTGTGTGTGTGTGTGTGTGTGTGTGTGTGTGTGTGTGAGGGAGAGAGAGAGAGAGAGTGTGTGCATTCTGGGTGGGGAAGTAACTTTTATTTCAAGGAGCTTATCAATTTAATTTACCTGGGTGAGGCTCTTTCACTGGGGTGCATGGTGTGCAATAGATGGGCCTGCTGTGAAATGTTTGCTTTTAATTTTGTATGTTTTTTTTTTTGTAATTCATTTTATTTATAATATTTTTGAAATATTTTTTTCTTTTTTCTATATTTGTTTTTATTTGTGTATTATTACCTTTATCATCTTTCTTCTCCTTTTGACATTTGATGCTGATCTTGTATAGTATGCACAGTACGTATTGCCACACCTTTTCCTTTGAAATCTGCTCTATGTGAACTATTTCAGTGTTTGATTTGTTTAATTCATGCAGTTGATCCGTCCGCACTGTGGCTGCGCTGTAATTACTTATTCTCCTGTTGAATTTTTAAAATTCTATTTAAGCTTATTTTATCATTTGTTTTATTTATTCGTGTCCTACATAAAGCACTTTGAATTGCCTTGTTGTTGAAAGGTTCTATCCAAATAAACTTGCCTCGTCTTAATCGTACCTACATGTTTAAAAGACCGTGGACTGTGACGTACCTCCACAGTGAGGAAGATATTAACCCATATGTTTGTGCTTGTTCCTCCCTTGCATTGGAAATGATTAAATATACGATAAAAAGGAAGTCAAAGATGTTGAAACTCCTGATTTCTTTGTGTGCAAACCAGCTTTCTCTCTTTGGACCATGACTTGGAATAGAACTGCAGATGAAGCTGCGAGGCTGTTGTGGAATTAAAATAGGCCAGGATCTTTTAGACACCCCCTAAACATCATTACACAGTAACATGCTTAAAATAGCTGCAGATAATATATAAACATTAGATGATAAGAAAAAAAAAAGAACTTGGTCATCCAACCCTATGACATAAACATGCCAGCACCAGAAGTTATCCATGACTAATGGGACATGGGGGGGGGGGGCTATTTCAAAACCCCCTCCATACATGGTGACACAAAAAATGTCAGCACCACAGATTAATACGCTTTCTCAGCTACTCCACTGGGGCTTCTCTAACCTCAAAAACTGATGCCTAGAGGGTAATGTTATCAACCCGCCATATTTATTACCATCAAAGGACAAATGGGATAATTGTTTGGGTTATTATGGGCCAACCCCATGCGGTTTTGGCTTTTTAAAATTTAATTCATCTATCCATCCATCACTCCATCATCAGCTTTAGGTGCGTATAGTCGACATGCCAGCTTTGCCCGCCTATAAGTAACCTCTGGCTTCCTGATAATGAACAGTACAATGGTCTGTGGTCTTAAAATTGCATGTCTGTCTGCACCCTCCAATAGTAATCTGTAGTATTAGACTGACATTCAGTCATTACTGTTTAATAAGAAGTTTGACTATATAGATTTAGGTAAGATGAGCACGTCATCCTGATAGAGCACATTTCTGGATGGATCATACAATGACGGTTTATATTTGATTTTCCTCATTACCAGCATAATAACGATTTTCACAAACCCCTTCTCTGCTGCCTGGGTCTGATTTACTCCCACTCTTGCCTGCCCACGTATAATTACATCCTAATTATCATAAGTCAATCACGCAAGTCACATTGTGTGAATAAGACACGCAGCTCAGTGACATGTGACAGCCGTAACTCATTGCAGAGGTCACCGAGGTGGCTACCTATGGCTTCCTGTCAGGCGTACATGTCAAACAGTCACCGGATTGTGATGGAGCATTAATCACGGATGCGCTAAATCAAAAAATGAAATCATTAAAGACACATTTACATATAAAACTCCTTAATTGTTATCACTAATAAGACCAGCATGTAAAGAACTGTAATAGACGTTGAAGCATTTCAAAAAGTAAATCTATCAAAATATCCTTAACTAGCTTTTTCTGAAGCGCTCAAGTGCATCTCACAGTCCTCATCAGTGGATGGAGTTTACTCAATCATTGCTAAGTAAACGTTTACAAATGTTCAATAATAAAATTATACTGTGCTCAATAAAACTGCAGTTTTTTCCTACTATACTTCCATCGGTGTATGAATACAAGCATTTGTAATTTATAAATAATTCACCTTTTTCATTATTTTATACCAAAATTAGTGCAAAAGTCAGTTTAAAGTAATGTTTATTATGCAAATACCAATTCTGCCATTTCAATCATGTCACCACGACTGATTTAAACCTGTCAGCAATCCTATTGTTTCACAAATCACATGTGAAAAAAAAACAAAACAAAACCCCAAATGAGACAAATCCTCTAGTCATTAGATTGACATGAACTCAAAATGACTCTCACAATGACAAGAATCTTGCTGAATTCATTAAGATTGAATCACACAACAGCTTTTTTTTTGTAACAGAAAGCAACAAGGATTAATCTTATACCACTTAGTTTCCTGCTGAACTTAAGCTTGCTGATTTACAAGATGCAAAGATGATCCAAAAAAAAAAAAAAAAAAAGATTTCACGATTTTTTGCACTGTAATTAATTAGAAAAACCACATGATGGCACTGTCACCCCAGGCGCGCTGAGGTTTTCCTACACCCTAACTTCACTACAGCACCATGCCAAGTCACTTAAAATGAAGACATGGCCACTTCATAAAGCTTGAGCAAAACAATGTCTTTGATACTTGTAGAAGAGGAAATTCCTCTACTCCTCAGGTATGTGTTATGGACTCAGGCTTTGCTCTGTAAACATCATTTAAGCTTAAGACCATCCACCTGCTCACGGCAACACGATCCCAAGTACTTCTCAAGAATGACAGGATGGTAGCCTCTGGGGATGAGCAGGGAAATATTCCCATAATTCAGCAGCGGCGTCTTGCTGTGGCCTGACCAGCGATTCTAACCAGACTACCGAGAGAAACTGAGAGAAACAGGGTGAGAGAGCGAGGGACTGAGCCTGAGGCGAAGAGAGAGAGAGAGTGAAAGTGAGATACTGAACGTATAGTGGAGCCAAAGCCTTGTGTTTATTAGAGCTTTGGGAAAGAGGAGCACACTGTTTCTCCATCAAAAACACAGCGGGGAGTATTTCCTGTGTTGATTCTTGTTTTACAGGAATGGGATGATTAATCAGAGTTGGACCACAGGAATGGCATTTAGCTACAGGTATTTAAGGACGGGTGACGGGTAATAAAAATAAAGAGGCTGTGCCGTTATGTCGAAAGTCACAACTTGCTGAAGGCAGACTCTGCATGCTCACTGTATTGCAGTCTCAAAATCCAGTCCCCCGGTGCTCAGAGCTCTGTTATACCATGCAGCTGTATTCAGATCCCACCAGATATTCTTGGGAGGATTCAACAGCCGCAGCTAAAACTGCACACTGATCCTGAGTGGCAGGATGTTCTGATATGTATTCCAGATACATGGACTGAGAGAAACACAGTTTTTGTCCTGTCAGTCCTGCCTGTGTGTGAGAGATACTGTTAAGAAGCTAATTTAATCACCAGGTATAGTGTAAAAATGTCCTGCACAGATTATCTTAAAAATAAACATTTAATGCCACAAACAGAAAATTTGAAACTTGTATTGTCACGTATTTGTTGTTATTCCTCTTTCCTTCAGGCCAGGCCCATTTGTACTTGCACATGTTGTAACGTGTCAGTGTGATGGAAGACGTCACTGGTGCTCAGAGTCTTGTTTTGGGTGAGCAAAACAAAAGCCCCAGTGTGTCTGTACCTGTGTGTCTCTGTCAGACAGTTAAAAATAGGAAATAACCATGATTCTAGTCTAAATATTTTTGGCAATGTGTCGAGTGTGCTTCAAAAGCCCCCTCTCTTCCTCATTGAGTCTTTCTGCAGGTTTAACACAAAACGTTCAGATGTGGATGTGCTCAAAGAACGAGACAGAGACATGAGAGAAGAACAGCAAAAGCAGCAGGTGAATAAAAGTGGCAGAGGTGTTTTCTGAACTATTTTGCCACTTTTTCCAGCCTTTCCAAGGCACAGTGTAACTAAGTAAAACGTTCCATGAAAGCTAAAAATACAGTGTTGAGAGCAGAGTCTCCCATCCTGGACATACTGTACACCCCAGAGCTGCTATTCCAGCCCCTGGCGGTCACCAGATACCCGGCTCGTGTTCAAATCTCATCCCCGCCCTTACAAGACAACGGGCATCTCTGTACCACTCTTGATTTCCGCCCCCTTTGCCTTGCAGTTCTTGACCCCCCACACCCCCATCACTTCCCTTATGTCAGTCTGCCAGAGACTGTCCATGTGTTGTGTTCAAACTGCAGGGCCACATTTAGACCAGTGGAATATATGTGTTGTGTTTTCTTTTCATTTGCTCTCTCTGCTTCTCTTAGGCCTCTTTATTTGCTGCTTCGTAACAAGCCATGCTCTTGTTTTCCATCAGTATGAGGGCCTGGTGGATCATGCAGAAATGGGGAAAACAGTTTAGTAGTAATAGTGGTACTAACTTAGTAGTACAAAATGCTGAACCTCTTGAGGACTGTGTTAAGGCTCTTACTGTGAACGTGTGGGTCGTCACATTAATCCACATGTTTTGGTCTGTTTGAGTAATTTTACAGCATCTGAGACACAAGCCTAACAAACTCAGCTTTTGATAGTTTGAAGAAAAAAAGTTTACTACAAACACTGTGGTCACTGGAGTGAAGTACAAGCCTGTGTGTTATTCAGAAATATTATTGATGTGAATATTTTGTGTACGGGAACTACACAGTAATACTAAGTACTGTACTTAAAGGAATATTTTGACATTTTGGGAGATACGCTTATTTGCTTTCTTGTTTAGGGTGAAACGAGGAAATCAATATCGCTTTCCATTAAATATGAATTTATAGCCAGCAGCAGGTTAGCTTAGCTTAGCCTGGAAACGGGGCCTATACAGGGGTTAAACCCTGATAAAAAAGAGACATGTTGTCTTTACACTTTGGTTTTATTACAGAATAAACGATGATAGGTAATGTATTCATTTGTGAGCTTTAGAGGTGCTGGCAGATGGATTTTGTTACCTTTGGTCAGAGCCAAAAAAGCTGTTTCCCCCTGTTTCCAGTCTTTATGCTAGGCTAAGCTCACCATCTCCAGGTTGAAGCTTAACTTTTAGGGTCCAGACATAAGAGTGGTATAGATCTAACTGAAGGTACGACAGTGAATGAGTGTATTTTCCGAAATGTCGAACTACTTGTTAAAATTTGGTAACGACTTTTGAAAGAAAAATTGACAAAATGTTTGTCTTGAAAATGAAAAGCAATAAAATGTACAATCAGGTTTTTCTGCTACAGCTTCGCTTGGTCTAGAATGACAAGTTGCTTACGTTGGCTGATGTTAGCAAACTGTTGCTCTTACACTGTGCTTTAGCATTTAGCCTTATCCCCTCATTGTAACTTGTGGCCTCAGCGGCCTTTGTTCAGCAAAAGTTACATGGACTTGCTTCAGTAAGAGTAATTGGAAAGTAATGTGTGCTTAAAAAGATAAATACAACATACTTTGGGCATGCAATGTAAAAGGATCCCGCTTTTCCACCTCTAACTTGTAGTTTCTATCTTTCTGAAGAAAAATCTTAGTATACTATTATATTTCCACACCACAAATGCTAACATAAGGACAAAACAATGAAAATGTTACATAATGTTACAGTACAGTTTTGAAAGTACAAGCCTCATCAGTCAAATGATGGCCTTGGTTTCAGGAAACCTATACTCTAATGTTAACTAATATATTATTTTACCTCTCATATTCCTATCAGGGATAAATAAATAAAAAACTACCTCTGCTGTTTTTTTAAAAAAATATATAATTTAATGGGCCTATACTATACACTGTACCACTGTTAGCAGGTTCCTCAAAATACATGATTAGTATTACCAGTTTATTTCAATATGTATTCACACAGTGTTATTTGCATGTCAGTTTTCCGTGCTTTAATCAATGAGAAGAAACACTGCACTGGTATGGTCGATAGCAAAAAATGAAAATACATTATATTTGCTATAGCCATATGTCAAGATTTGATGAACAGTAGCTGTCATACAATACTAAAACAATGACATGGTCTGCATGACAAGGTTGAAGCTGCTCTCTGAGAGATGTTTGGCCCCATTCACCCTCACCTAAGATCAGAAAAGACATAAAAACCACAACATAGATAACTAAGATACTACAACATATGACATAATTTAACGTGGGTTAAATTGAATACGGCAGCATGTGGTGTATTGTGGAAATTATGTTATGACTACTGTTGCGGACAAAATTGAGTCAGTGGTATTTCACATTTCCTCTCCCTCTCTGTCCCTCTCTTTCAGAACTTTTACAGAAGCTAATATAGTCTGGTCCTACCAGAAAAAAAAGAAAAAAAGATTAAATGAAAACGGAGCCTCATAAGTCAACAGAAATCAAAAATCTGTTATTAAACCTCATAGGAAAGAAATAAAACAGCTGTATGTAACTACAAAACCAATTTGTGTTCAAATACCGCTACTTACAAAAATAACACGATAGGCCACATCTTAAAATAACATTATATTTCCATGTGCAAAACCAACTGTATTACCTGGAGAGAGAGGACAGAGTGTGAATGTCATAAAAATGACAACTTTCATGTGAACAAGAGGGAACTTGTCAGCAAATCGCATTCATAACAGCAGTACCTTCAGCACTTTTAAATCTTCATCGTTCCAGTGAAAGGTGAGCTAAAATTTATCCCAATGCCATCTGTCCTAGACGTCACCAGACCTCTGCAACATGGGGACATGTGCTGGTCGTGCATTTCTCTAAATAATGGTGTGTGTGTGTGTATGTGCCACTGTCCCTTCCTGACAGACGAACCTCAACTCCCCAAAGTTGTTAAGTCAACAGCGAAACCTGGCATTTTTAAATGTAATGACTTATCTCTTTTTATTGTGGGTGTTTTTCAGCTGAGGTGCAAGGAAATAAAAAGGAGAAGTGGACGAATCACTTTATTTTTGAAAATTCCCATTTGTTCCTTTCATGATGTTTTTTACGCTACCAGACAAATGAACTTTTAGATTCATATGGGTGATGTCAGTCATATTCTTATGTCAGAGAAAAGTCACAATAGTCAACGTATTATTATCCTGTTAATATGTCTTTGAACAAGTCTCCAAACCCACACCCGCTCGCTCATTGGAAGTTGGTCATATATAATAATACCTAATATATAATACTTTTGGACAGATTTATATTGGGACGACGTTTTTTGTCCCACTGTATGTGTGCTGACACTTCAAAATGCCTTCTACAATGGCAAAGACGCACAAGCATATGGAAAAATAGTGCCTAAACCAATAGTGGTATTGTTTGTCCTGTGACACAATCACCTACACACTATTAATCTTGAGTTGAAAAGTTGACTCTCAGTGTGAACGTGGAACGGCTGCACTGAAAAGTAGCAAGTCAAAGGCCACAAATTTATCTCAGCAGGGAACTGTTAATCCTCATCTGATGTGGAAATGATTAGATAACCAGCAATGTCATAAGCATCCATGAACAAAATCACCACTGAGAGTCCCTCAAGCAAACGTGTGACACACCTGGACTGTCACTTCTGGCCAGCTGCCCGAATAACTTGTTTAATTTTGGCTCAATTTGGGCAGTCCTTAATTGACCTTTTACTGACAAATGTTCTTGCACAACTGCGCTCTTGCACAATTATCTGCCAGTTGGTGTGTGTCCACTGGGAGCCACAAATCATGTGAGAAAATGTCACGATACTAATACTTTGGTGTCCTCTGAGAGAAACTCTATTGGATACACACCAGGGAGAAGATAAGTGCAAATAAAGTATGAATGGTTTGTGCATATCCGGTGTTTTCTATAGGGTTTTGGATGGATCAGCTGGTTCAGTTGGTGCACTCTGCTACTGTATCTTTTGACAGCTGTGTCTATTTCCCCAGTGTGCATGTGTGTTTTTAATATCTGTTCCATAGACTCACATTCTTGGCATTGCTGGGAAAATGCCCCGCTATTTCTTCGCGTCGAGCATGTTGCCATGCAGTCTGGTGGTTTGCGTTGCTTGTGGGATTAGGCGTTTGGTCGGTGGTTTAAATCTGACTCTGATTCCGACTCAAGCTTCACAAAAACTTCGAAACTGATGTAAAGGTTTGAATCATCAAAATGGTGAACTTCAGCGCCGGTTAATTTGTCTTTTTGCCGGGGAACCGTGGTGAGACAAAAGGTCCCTCTCAGCGGGGTAAGAGAGTGCTACAACTATAAAGTTAGAGAGAGAGAGAATGTTGTAAGACTACAGTTATACAATTTCAAAACATATGACTCCCCTTACGCCTCTCTTTCCATTGAAATTTCCCTGCCGTTTGCTGTGTCACATTTTCCCTTCTCAGTCTTTGTTTTGTAGTGCCGCCTGAGCACATAGGGCATCAACAGTCTAATACATAATCCGTGTACTTGAATGCTGTCTCATGACCTTTATAGCGAATCTGATCTCCGTCCCTTTGCCTGATTTTGTCACTACAGGTGAAAGGCCACACAAATACACGTGTTAAAATTATCTGTTTTGGTTCATCTACCAGTCCATCAGTCTGTGATGTGATGTGATGTAAAAACAGGAAGGGACATGGGACAGGAAAACTGTCAGCAGATCAGGTCTCACAGCAGCAATCCCAGCAAATAGCGGGCAAACAAATAGTTAATAATATATCTGTCACAGAAAGCAGCATCAACAAAACCAGTATATGGCAAACTTCTTCCCTTGATGATTCTCACAGTCAACACTGCTGTCATCATTCTGTCCTCAGCAAAGATGAAAGGTGTTTAAATTGCTTTTATCTTCTCCTACCTGGAATGACTTCAAAAAGAAATTTTCCCCCGTCATCGCCGCTGGTTGGATGCTCTGTAACTTTGTTTCCAGGTAAGAAAATGGCTCCCTGTGGAGAATAAAGAACGGACTGATCAGAAGCACTAGACAAGTCCCACACATTTAGGTGAACATGCTGATTCACTGACTGCCTTTTGGTTAGTAAATCGGGTTAGTTTCGTCAGTAAATGGTTTGTAAGGAATATTTATGTTGAACCGATCGACCAAAATACTATATTCTCACTGTAATGTATTGTACTGATTCTGTGTGCTCTCAAAAACACATTATCATGTGTTTAATATTACAAGACATTTTCAATATTTCATTTTCACTGTTTCATGTTAAAACAGTGCCAGGAGTAGGACACCTTTGATATAGATTTGCCACACGTATAATGTGCATATCATTATTATACAATAAACTGCACATTGGCCATGAGATCTGGCACATACTTTACTTTGTGCAGCCTGCACGACAGCTGTTCTCTTGTAACATCAGCACTCCCGAGCTCAGCAGCGTTCAGCTCTCGGACATCATCCTGGGAGAAATTTGCTTAAAACACTAGCGTGTTTGTCAAAGGATTTTGCATTGTCATATGTAGCTCTGCTGGCCCTGGAGGTGGTGTATAGTTCCCCAGGGACGTGTCTGGATGATGGAGCTAAGCTGTTATAAAGTGTGGCAAAGTGGCAGCATTATAGAGGATCACCATCTCCCTGCCCACGATGATACGGTACATCATCTGCGTGACACTTAAGGCCAGAGATTTTCAGCTTTGAATAATAGGAGCATCAACATCACAACAACCTCACAACAACCTTAATGTCGAGACTTACCGTCTGTTAGAAATCCTTTGTCTAGTTGTCACGGAGCACCAGAGATACCATAACTAATTATTATGCTGGATGTTTAAATATTTACTGTGCCTCTAATGTTGCTGGTCACAGGAGGGTCACAGTGGGTGTCTGCAGATAGCTATGAGTCTTTGTGGGTCTCATTAGCGATAGCAGTGGTGGAAATCGTCTGCATTTACTGAGGTACTGTACTTAAGCACAAATCTGAGGTACTTGTACTTAACTTGAGTACTTTTCCTTCACTACATTTCAGAAGCAAATTCTTACTCCTCTGCATTTGCATTTAATTATAGTTATGTTATGCTGATTAATATTTCACCTATAAAACACATGTTAGCCTTATGAAATATTAGACATTGTTATTTATTAAACTACCCAACAAGATATAAAGCACTTAAAAATTAGGCCACATCAATCAGCTGCAGCATTAAAATGCTGCTTTCACATTAATGCAGTTATAATAATCCACTAAAAATATAATCATATAACGCTAATAGGGGCCATCATGCTGCCTAATTTTAACATTTTAAGTATATTTTGCTTATAAGACGTTTGTACTTTTACCTAAGTAAAATTATGAATGCAGGACTTGACTTTTACTTGTGATAGAGTAAAAGTATTTTTACATTGCGGTATTGCTGGCTTTTAAATGCACCATTAGATAATTAATCGTTAAAACAACTGACAGAAAATTTCAGCATCAATTTTGATAATCAGTTAATTGTTTAACTCACTTTATTAAGCAAAAGAGTCAAAAATTCACAGATTTCAGCTTCTCAAATGTGAATATCTGGTGTTTTTTGTAGACTTCGACAATTGTAAATTGAATATGTTTGGGTTGGTTGGACAATACAAGCAATTTGTACAACATGTCCAGTTGGGCTTTGGGAAACTGTGATGGCCATTTTCTAAACTTTTTTTTGACCTTTTATTGGCCAAACATCAGATTGATTGATAAATCAAATAATCACTGACTGCAACCCTACTGAGAGTAAAGCATCTGCAGTGAGAGACTACTAAGGCTGTAGTCTTCCATTCGACTGGTTGATTGGTTAGTCCATATGTTCTTGTCCGACCAAATTCTCATTGGTTGGACAATCACCAGTGCTACTTTAATAAGGAGAAAAGTGCTAAAGAGTCGAGCGTAAACTTTGCCAACAGCAATTTTCATATCACAGCTCAACAACCAACATGGCATATCATCTAAAATGGGGAAGGCTAATTTGTCTGCGTTAGTGTGCTCTGTCAACTTTCATGTTTAACACTTGAGGCTTTGAGTGTATGTTCCTCAATCGCTCTTGTGCTGGTATCACCAGTTGATATAGATATATTTTTTGGAAATCATACGAATACGGGCAGGTTCATGTTGGTCGGCTCTGAGTCTGTTGTTATCATTTCAGTATAAAAATGATTCGGCTAAAATGATTTAATATGCTGCAAATACTAGCTTTTTATGTTTATTTATAATTCATTAAGGCTACTACGGCTACCAGGTAGACTGCACTCAGTGCACTGTGGCTGTTTTAGTTAATCTAGAGATAACCCGCAGATTTTATTTTCCCTGCGACCAATCGATTGGTTGAAGATTATGTACGGTTTCAGTCGACCAAGATTTTCTTTGTTCGACTGCAGCCCAAGAGACTACATATTGTAAACTGGATGCGCCACACTCTCGGCAGTTTGGTAACCAAGTAAATTACCGAGTACTTTGCACGTGTTAATGTGTTATGAGAACGACATAGCAGTTACATGAATTGGTGAGTAGGTACTTTGGAGTTTAATATTCTTTACACATAAACACACTTCACTTAGCACGCAAATACCTCACCTTGTCCTAATTACAGGGACTATAAAAAAGGATTAGAACATAACCAGCTGCAGGTTTGCAGTTTATGCAGTCAAACAATGACTTTTCACTTGATTAACAACTGGAACCTGAGTTCCACAGTGCTGCATCTGACAGTCATTAAACTGACCTCTATCTGGGTTAATGCTAATGAAGACAAGATGTGCACCGGTGACAGCATCAGTATTAAGGACCCACACACACGAACAGGATCTGAGAGGCAGTCAGTTTCCTTCCTGCTGAGGGAGAGAGCTCTTTAATGAGCCATAACTGTGACAACCAGGAAGTGGAAACCCTACCTGAGGCCCCAGATGAAGTGCTTTTAACGGGGGTAATAACGATGGGACAGATATGCTCCAAAGTGGAGGAGTGAGGGAGAGAACGAGCCCGTTTGATGTGGTTGTCTGAGAGAGAATCTGCTTAGCTTCAATATCTCGGGATTAAAAGCAACTTTAAGGACTTTTTTTTTTTCATTGAACACAGATCTTTTTGTCATGCACAGTGTACTGATCCCAGGGAAGCAGGAGATGACTGAAGTGAATCGTGTGTGGGTGAGATAGACCTATACATGTGTGTGCCTCTTGTATATATTCTTGAAAAAGAAAGGAAGGGCCTGTGTTGTCCCTCCATACTGTGAAACCGCAGCACCACAGATATTCCTCTCCTCCACCGCCACACTTTCCATACTGACATCCCCTGGTGGCCTGTTGTTTGCTGCAGACAAACGTAACCACAGACAGAGTGATATTTACCCAACAAAGAGTACGACTGTCTGGCCCAACCCAACAGGGCAAAAATAAATTATTTTGGGGTGTTTTCTGCAATTTTATAATGTTGTTAACAAGGATGAGGTCATTTTTGGAAACTTTGTTCTCGAAGAAAAAGTTACCCACGCATGCAAAGTTATGGACACGGGAGGCTCAGAGAAATTCGTCTGAGGAAAGTGACAGCAGGAGGCTCAGGCTTGCAAGCAGCAACCCAGCCTGTCAGGGGGACTGTTTCCGAGTCTGTGTCCAACAGCCTGCACCAAATGAAATCATATTTGTCGTGTTTTCTCAGACTGCAAGCAAATACCGGAATTCTGACTGTGACTCCAGCTGTCTCAGTTCAATGGCCTCTATACAAGTTTGTCTGAACTGCCTTCAAATATAGTGTGTGAACCCGAATGTGACGTTCTCTTTGGGTCATAGACCTAATATTTTACCTTTGTGAACATGCCACATCCACATTTGTTTGACTACACTGTCAGTTATTAGGTAAATGTCCATGCAATAGTTCACCTCACTGTTTGCTGCAGCTTTGGATGTTTCATTAATTACTGCATAGGTCAGACAGGCTTTCTAATGATAGGAAGACACTGTGGCAACCTCTTGTACACCATGGCACATGATAGGCTATCTATTGTTAATGTCTACATGTTGGTTTGATGGGTTTACACCATTAAAGTCGTATTCCCTCTTCACGATGAAGAAGAAGAGGCTTAAAGTCTCATGGGAAATAGCTGGGGCCGGAAAATTGTCCCAAAAGTCCATCACTATACAGTCAGCTACTGTGGCTAATCCATTGAGCCACTTTCAGTGTTTGCCTTACGACAAGCATTTGAAACGATTTATGTAAAACTGGAGTTTAATTGGAAAGCTTTAGAAGGCTCTCTGTGCTTGAACTTTGTTCCTGTTTCCCAAATGTCTGCTTGTCAGTTAGTCTAGTTTAGTCTTGCTGGCAGAACCCATCAGAATGGCCACAATAATGTAGATAAGACACAAGTTGAAAATTACTGCAAATTTTCTTTAAACCTACAATATTTTGGCAGCAGAAACAAGCTGTAATCACAACACAGACATTTAAAGTTGATAGTCAGAACTTTCTAGCAGCAAGAGTTGCTTAGACACCCAGCAGCTGCAGAGCAACATTAGCATTCACTTGGTGAATCTAAGTCTAATACTCACTCTCTTTTAACTTTGTTTTTTGGTCTCTGCCAACTCATAATGTAAATATCTGGTTCTGCAGTGGCTAAATGCTCCACTATGTTCACCAGCGAGTTGCTAACTTAGTCAGTCTGCCATTAAGTGCTAGGAAGGCATTGTACAGTGGATTTCTAGAGGGTTAGTGTAAGGTAGGGGCCAGGTCAAGCATTATAAGACACGACCAGCTAGGAGTAGGGATGAGGTTAGGTTTATGCTCACAGGGAACAGAATGCTCCCGAGCCTGGGACTGTAATGCCCACCCTGAAGGGTGGTACAAAGCTCGGCAGAGCTGAGGGGAGATGCAGAGACAGGTGACCGTTCGCTGTGAGTTCATCACTATGGGCAACTCCTTTCACATATGCGTAGTCATGTGATCTATTTTTGATATAAAAATGTTAAATATAGCAGCTGTAAGAACACTGGAATTGTTCCTGGAGACTGTATCCCTAGCGTGAAAAACAGGTGTTCAAAACTAGTAAAAGAATGGATTTATTTATCAAGTCTGATGTGTAAGTTAAGAAAGAACCTTAGCTTGCTAAATAACGATCCGGTTTGATGAATTAGTGAAGACAACAGGGAAAATGTCAAGATAATAAAATGCAGAGCAATATATTATGGAGCAGAAATTGATTTCAGATTGCAAACATATAAATGCTCTCACTCAAGTCAATTAACCTGAAGTTATTGGTGCAATAGGTCATGTAAGTGCTCATTTAACCCGATCAGCAGTCTTTTTTTAAAATCAGTAATTACTGTTCTCCAGCTTCAGTGACCTCTCAGACACAGGAAGTCAAACTCAGAACGAGACCAAGAGATGTAACGTATACTTATCTGTACTATATTAAATGTGTCAATGCGTTTATTCTTTATTCTTTATTCTTTTATTTTCTATTCTCTATCCGAGTCTCTATTTTTTGCCCGTACCAGTTATAAGACCTGCTTGTTCAAATGGCAAAAGAGTCACTAATGGTTTTCTGCTCCGATCGCTCCACTGAGTCCATCAGTCCAATAAATGTCATCATTATTCCACAGTTATAAAACAGGTAGTTCTGGTCCTCAACTCTAACTGGCCGAGCCACGTTCGAAAGCCACTGTAAAATATTCAGTGAACCCACAGCTGCAACTGCCTAAAATCCACTGAAATATTAATGTGCCAGTCAACTGGAATAGCCTTGAAAAAATGGAGGATTTCTCCATTAATTTTTATTCCTTTGATGAAGGAATCGAGAAGGTAGATGGTACATGATAAACAATTATACTGAGAAGACTGAAATTAACAAGAGAGGCATTAAAAAGTTTGGGAAATCACAAAATGAGTGCTGGAACCGTTAAACAGAGTATGTGAAATACAGTATTTGCTAACAACAGTAGTTTAGTTAGAGTAGCAGACAGACATGGCAGATTTTAAAAACAGTAACCCATGAAGTGGTCAGTAGTTTCTTGCAGTGGGAAAGGTCAACCTGTGTTTGGAGCAACTGACTGACGTATTGGTCTGAACATGGTCTGAACCCACTTCTTAGTCTGTCGAGGTGTTTTTGTTGTAGTGCAGCAGAAAAAAAAAAAGGAAGAGATAAATCATCACACAATCTGGCTTTAATGCAGGAAGACTTAATGAAAACCACATAATCTCTGGCACTAAATACAATCACAACCGTGACCCTTTCTAGCAAAACGTTGTGCAATGTACAACAAAATCTGGGACAAAGAGGTATAGTAATTAGGCAGACAACAAGGACAAGAATGGTCTCAAGTATGTTTATTTGACGCAGTGAATCCATCAAAACCAAAAGATCCCTAGGACAAAAAAAAGCAAGAAAACCTACGGCGATTTTCGTGCAAGCAGCTGGAAAACAAACAACGTCCTGTCACTTTCTTGTTAGGAATACCTGTCACCGCTCTCTGCTGCTGTCGTTGCCTGCTGCTGTCACTGCTGCCTGCTGCTGTCGCTGCCTGCCATACAGTACCATCTGCCAAAACCAGTGCTTGTTTTTTAGAAAAAGGAAAGTACCAATATCACTTCAGCAGAGCCTCTGAAGGAAAAATTTCAAGCCTTGAAATATCAGAAAAGATATGAAACTGAATAATTCAAAATGAATGGTTGTTACATTGGTCTGTTTTTCTTTTTAGAAAACTATAAATCTTGAAATCTCATATAATGGAAAAGGATAGAGATTAATGGCTACACAGTCCTCTTGGCATGTGGAAAAAGTAATGCCTTGAGAGGAAGAATTTAACATTTCAAGAATGTTAATAACTTGCAGTGTCTACCACCTATTGCTGCTCAATTCAGTCAAATAGATGAATTTTGACCTTGTGGGACGCAACTACTCACAGTCACATTTTGACGTGCTATTTAAGGATATCTTCATATTTATACTATATATCCATAGGCAAACATCACAGTGTATTGACATTCAGTCATAGAATGTCTTTCAGTGTTTTTATATATATAAGTAAAGTCTTTATGTAACCTTATTAAAGCCAGAGTGCTCCTTTGACTTTATGAGCTTTGTGGATTTATCTTCTCCTGAGGCCAATAATATACGAAACATGTTTAGACATAAAGTGCGGTGTCGTTGTAAGGGCATACCGTGGACCACATTTATTTCTGATTGGGATTAATCTCAAATTGTTCTCACAGTTCTCAAGTTGTGGTATAACCTGTACCCAAGTGATAAAAATTCAAATTAAGATTGTAGTGATTTCTTTTTCACCGCTAATGGCAATTCACTTTACCAGGTGGAGGCTCGAGCATGCACATTTTTCTATATTAAGTATTATATTATGCACACAAAGCGTATGTATGTGGTCTAATCTCCAGGTAGGAGTTTCATTCACGTTTCCAGTTAAATTAGTTCATAGCTTATTCGTCCGAACTCTCGCTTCCAGTATATTTCGACTGCTAAAACTAGAGAACAGCTGCAGGAGACATTACTACTTTGGCTTGCAAAGTATACAAATACCTAACCTCAAAACAGACAAGAGGTATATTCCTGCTCATCAACTATTTCCACTGAAACTGACACGCAACTGGTTTAGCTGTACTCCCAGTTAGAATCTCGTCACACCTTTAAAACTAGAGCACAGCTGCACCGACCCCAGGACAGAGGGAAGCCATATTCCTATTCTTGCACTGTAGTGTGCTCGTGTCCTATACTGTTTGTGTGTCCTGTCACCAATATCCAAACGATAAATAATAAATAACACAGTGACCCCCCCTGGGTACCTCAACAGCAGCAAGTCTGAAATCAGTCCACGAAGAATGACGTGGTCCGCGGTCAGCAAATTAGACTTGACTGTCACTGCGATGTTTTATTCAGCCAGAGAAAGAGGAACAGATGAGTAAAAAAAGACATTTCTTTGCAGACTGCCTGGAGTCTTACACGCTAAACGTCGCAGAGGCTTGAAGACAACTTCCCTACCCTACAATGTAGACTCAATATACGGCATAGCTCCTGAGCTGACAATATGACGACATTAAGTTTAATTATATCAAATGAACGACACTGACTGAAACAAGGTTGGAAGATTTTATGAATGTATAGACGGCACTCTGTGTATCTGCTCCCCACATGACATACAAGTGATGCTTTGAGCTACGTGGCCTTCAGAGAATAATGAAAGACATAAACTGTAGTAAATTAAAGGCATAAACATTAAATGGTCAGAGGTGAATGGCAGGTACCCAGAAATACAGATAAATATATTAATATGCAAGCATAAATGTGTTTAGTATATTTCATAACAATCTGTTTGCAACATTATGGGATATTTTGCATCTAAAATTTAGTTTTAGAGGAGAGCATGAACAAATGATGAGAACAGGAGCTCTTCCTCTGGGGAGCATTAATATCCACAGAGAATTCAATGTGACCATTAATTTTCAAGACACCTTGTCATGGACCAGAGTCTTGGTGAAGGTGAAAATCTGTGTACAGGCGATAGAAGATCAGTTTTATTACGCCATTTTGCAAAGTACCGAGATTTATAGCTTTAATGAAAACACATTTACCAGACTGTGCCCTGTTAGGCCCTGTTTGTATCAACAGAGATGGTATAGTACTATAATACTAGTGTGTGTACTACCAGTCTATGTACCATTACCCTCTAACCCGGGAAAATAAATATGGTCAGTTATTGTTCAGGGGGGATGAAATCCCTCTGCGACAGAGATATCAGAAAACATTTCAGATAAAAATGGGAGCTTTCTGATCCAGTAGTTCTGCATTAGTGTGATAATGCAAGGTCATCTGTCAAAACATCTCTGGATTCTGTTGATGGGTTATGGTGTGTTTCTATGTGTGTGTGTGTATATAGTGTGTATGTTTAGAGTATGTGTTGTCTGTGTGTGTGCGTACAGTATAGGGCAGGACCAAGTCCTTGTGGGCTGCATGTTTTTCTGAAAACAACATCACTTCAGCTACTGGCCTCTCTAAAAATGAACATCGGCGACCTGCGCTGACTTAACAGAAACATTTGAGATGCAAGGCATCATGAAAAGAAATGAATAAACAGTCCCCAGGAGCAAACCTCTTTTGTGCATTTCTGACACCTGACGCTGCTCTCAGACCTTCCCCCAGGGTGTCTGAGAGGACACAGTGGATTACATGCCATGAACTGATACTGCTGACGCACATTTATGTCTGATAAGTCACTTCTGTCGCTGACTGGGGATTGACAGAGCAGTGATACATACTGTAGTAACTTAACACAGTTATTTCAACATCCAGTAGACAGAGAGCAACATTAACATTAATTTGGAGTTGTGTTTCTGTCCACCTAATCGATCTAAGTCCAATATTCACTCTCCCTTTAGCTCTGGAGAGCTTTTATTTCTCTTGGTCTCCATCAGCTCCCGTGGGAATCTTTTTAGCCAGTAAATGCTCCACTATGTCGACCAGCTAGTTGCTAACTTTGCCTTTGGTGCTGAGAAATTCGCGTAGAGGTTTTTTTCGTTCCTTTTTTCTTTTTTCTTCTGCTGCAGTTGAAATGACACAGAGGGGCCTAGATGACCAAAACAATGAGCTAAAAGATGCTGAAATGCTCCAAAATAAAACTGCAGTGTTGAATGGTAGTTCCCTGTGGGTTCATCACAGTACCTTTCACATGCTCCTACAAGTGATCACGTGATGCATAGTTAATTTAACATATTGATTACAGCTGCTTTAGGTTTAATCTAGCAAAACTACAGGCATTAATCAGCGCTTACTTTTCTGTGGGTTTAATGCAGAAGCTAATACATGTAGCCAATGGAAAGTGAAGTGTTTAAGTCAGACAAGGTCTCTGCCTCTGGGATACCAGCAGAAACCGCCGTGGTGTGTGAAGAATGTTGATGCGATTCAACACTCCATACAGCTCCTGCACCAGCTGTGTTCTCGCTTCTTGCGAGAAAACGTGCTCCCCCAGTTGTACAAATACCACTACACCTGCACATACCTGAAATTCATAGCAGCGCCCTGTTACCACCTCAGGTATTGCAGACAGAGAAAGTGCTCAGAAAATTGAACCTGCAGGAACTTGTTGCGAATCCAGTGAAAGTCAAATGGCTCTTCCATCCATCAATACAGAGCTCGTTAGACATGCAGCTACCATACAGGAATCGAAGGGAGTAGTGTCTGTATTTAGTCTGCGTACTAGGGATACTGAAATCCAGAAGTGTCTTGCATAAAGGATTTATTTTTTTTCCAGCTCTAATGTATTGAGCCTGCTGGAGAGAGTGTCTGTGCCTAAATATTATTGTGAGATCAAAGCAATAATGTCACGAATAAGATTCATTAACTGACATCAGAAGGCATCCAGCCGCACATGTGCATGTGGACTTGATGTGGCATTCAATGGGAAACTTTTGTTCGGATCTGTATTCAGAAAATGTTGTCAGCCATGCTTTTAATGACGTTGGCAAGAGATCGTTTGGATAATGTCCACATTATTGTCTGCATTCCTCTGGCGTTCAAATGCGATGCGAGTGAAATCATATGTGGATGTGATGCGACTCACTGGATCCCTCACACTTTACATTAAGTTTGCATTCTGCTATGATCACATGGTACCGTAAATGTCACAAGTGTAACCATCGTCTGTTTTTGTCAGTGTCAAAAGTGACTTCACTGTCTACAGAGCTACGGTACAGTGTTAATGTTTCATCTAAGCAGCAGTACGACGACAACAGTCTTTGCAGTGTGAAAAATTATAGAAATGCAGTGGCATTTTATTTACCTCCGTTAAATGCCAAGGTCAAACGGCTTTCCAGCTCTAGCAGGGAAAACAAAGGATTTTTAGTGCATGATTGCACTGTTGCATTGTGATTCAATGCAATCTCTCATTAAAGCCACCTACTTTTCTTCAGATAATTTTGTCTGGCCCCCTCACACTATGAATATTAAGTAACCAACATGCAAGTCTTGTTGTGGCTAGAATTGTAATATCCTAATCAAATTTTAACATCTCTTTCATTTCTTAATACATTATAATGAAATGAAAATGGTTCAATGTATTCATTCACAATTCTCTCATTCATTCATAACGTTACTTCACTTACTCCCCTGTCATACAGATACAATGCATAAGTGGCTTAAATTACTATAATCATTCTATTTCACCCACTGGATGAAGTCTGTCTTTGTTTACGGCTCAGCCAGATTAAATCTGAGTGCATGTGTGTGTGTGTGTGTGTGTGTGTGTGTGTGTGTGTGTGTCTGTGGTTGTTTGTATCTGAGAATGTGAGTGAGTACATGCATGCTTGCATGTGCATACATCTCCATGGACGAGTAAGGGCAGGCAGATGGCATGTTGATGCTAAGCCCACACGTGCCATACCCGACGCATGCTTTTCAGCGACCCTTCACCTCCATTTGACTCCCATTCTTCAGATTCCACATGTCGCTCAGAGAGGTTTGGCCCCACTGTATAGGACACAACAGGGTCCCCTGTATTGACAATGATAATACGCTCTCTCAAGTAATGTTACCTACAAACATCAGAATTCCTCTGAGCGACGGCATGCGAGAAAAACCCTCATATTAGCTCTGTAGAAGTAAGTTAATAAGTTATTCAATGCTAGTACTGTTAACTATACCAGTTCAGCACAGTATGTGTACTATGTAATGTGTATTGACTTGAATCACTTGCTCACTTGAATAAGGAATAAGCCTGGAGAATATTCAATTTGGCTCCACTGCAGAGCCTGTTGTGTTCTTCGAGGGTTTTCCAATCTGGCACCCTTCTTGACAGGAATTTGTCGGTGTTTCCAACACACTCCATATGACTGTTACCAAAACAATTTATACAAGCCTTTTCTGATCTGCCACTAAGGTTAAAGCAGCTGTAATCAATAGTGCATAATGTGCACTAAGTAGCAAATTGGCAAATATTTCTGACACAGCCTTTGCGTCTGAAAATGTGACAGTTCATGTCTAAGCAGTCTGAGCGTCTGTGTCTGGCGTCTGTGTTTCCAAAGGCAACAAACAAGGGCAGATGTTCCTGCTCCCACCGAGGAGGCAGCAATTAGGCTAATGTGACAGGTAACAAATGGAAACTTCACAACACGTTCTCTATATGGCATCACACCGCTCACACTATGTGGTTCATGGCTCAGGACCGCACAGCACACACACACACACTCAGTGAGTTGTATCTTTGTGTGTATGTGTGCTTTTTTGTGTATGTCTGCCCTGATCTTGAACATCAGCGTTATGGGGATTGGAACAATTTCAGACAATGCTGTCTCTCCTCTTTGCCCTTCTTGTGTTCTTTCTTTCAGGATGCTGGAAACTCTAGACCAGTTATCTTGTATTCTGTTGGGTACTGGATCTTGTTAGGGATTTAGTTGTTTTTTTTTTGTGCTGTTCCATGCTGTCTGCTTTGGAGGTCATGGAGATTTAAGGACTTTGAACATGCTGCTCTGTGCCTGACCTAGTTTTATTGAAATTTCCATTCTCTGCAAAAAGTAGCCGTTTTAGGTATCTGAAATTTATGTTGGCTTTTTTTTTCAGAGGTGGGGTAAGGATGGAAATTTGCAAACCATAGAGGAGTAGAGTGTTCCTCAGGTAGGTGAAGGCATATGGACATTAATATCTTATTATATGTCTGGGTAGATAAATATAGACAGCACCAAGAACTAAAACACAACTTTAAATACGCTGCTTAAGAACCGAGAGCAGTGAAAAAAATCTCCTGTCCCTGTATCTGGCCAGTGGCCCACCTTCAGGTCCGGAGCTTTAACCTTCAGATACTTCTGCTGCTGATGTGGCTTGGGTTTGGCTGAGCTGAGCTTGCTGGGAAATCAGCCAGACAGAAAAGTCTGGGTAGATGTGCAGAATGAAGATTTCAATTGTGCTCTAGTATTTTCCCATCGAAAAAGAGGATGGTGTTAGGTTGGAATAGATATTAAAAAAGGTTGTGGTTATGTGTGTGGTTTTTTTTTTTTTTTTTTTTTTTTTGAAGGCAAAGAAAAGAGCTTTTGGTGTGAAACAACTGACTTCTACAAATGCAAAGGTGGTAACATGGCATGTTAAATAAACGAGCGGTTACCAATGACTGAGTAAGGGACCAATCAGAAAATAACTGCTAATTAATAAAAGGATAACAGGTAGACTTTGAATAACTCTGAATCAAGGATGATAAGTTACTTGTGAACAGACTGCTAGATACAATGTTAATGAATTAATATCTAATAATTAGTTCCTTGTGCATATCTCTAACCTTTGGACAGAGCCAGGCTAGCTGTTTCCTCTTGCCTCCAGTCTTTTTGCTAAGCCACGCCTGTAATCGTCTCTTGGCTGTAGCTTCACATTTAGCTGACAGATACGAGAGTGGTATCGATCTTCTAATTCTACCTCTCAGCAAAAAAAAAAAAAAGCCATTTAGAGTATTTTCCCAAAATGTCCCACTACTCCTTTAATATCCCTTGTTATCTGGATTCAGTTGTCCCTGGCACCGGGACACTAAATCCCAGCAAACAGCCCTAAAACAGAAGTAGCATAAATCAATGAGGACAGCCTCTAATTTATCGCAGTCGTCAGTTCGACTTCACCAAATTCCTTGTGGAATTAATTATTTAATCCCTCCTCCTCCACATTTCCACATTTCTGTGATTTTGATTTGACGTGAGAATCCAAAGTCTGTCTGGCTGCTTCTTTGTTCGGTCTGCACATGCTCGGTGAGGGGGGCTGCCTGGTTACAGTAACGTTAGTGACGGCCTTATTGTCTGCATCACTCATTGTCTCCTCTTCTTTCAGTATAGCTTTGTGTGTTCGGCCTCAGTCCAAACAGGCTCACAACAGTTTACTTTGACTTATAGTCAAACAGTCAAAACAAGCGGACTCATTTGAATGAGAGTCAGATCTTGTTATCTCATTTGGCTGTAAGATGCATCTGCTCTGTAGCCCCCGGGTGTCCACTGTTGCAGAGGCATGGCAGTTTGTATATAATACAGGAAATGGAGCTTGAGATAGAGACAGATGGTTTTTTTGTTTGCAAAAGCACTGAAGAGTAATTTTGTACTCACAGAAGTAAATCCTGAAAGTGGGATACAAAGTGTCGTAGAATCCCTTTAGTTAGTCAACCATCAAGTTTTATATTGTTTACCATTAAATAAACGTGTTATCCCCATTATAAGCTAATGCTGGGGATAGCAATCCTACTGCCATGTACTACTATTTTTTTTTATTTCATTCTGGTGTTAGATTAGTAGTTTGTAAGGAACTTTAAGGGCCACCATGTAGAAAATAGTTTGGCTTCTCCACACTGCATAAATTAAAAATACTGTGTACTGGTGTATATTTGGGTGCATCTGCTAAAAAACAAATATATATTGTTTTGTTTTTATCACTCTATGTCTTATAGTTAATGACAATCACCTGTATCTTTAGCCTGGATAGCTGTATTTCTCTTTCTCTGTGTTTTGATCTTATTGTGTAAAGGGAAGCGACGACTTTGGCTGGAGACACACTAGAGGATTACCTTAGCTGCTGAAAAGCATATGTAGGAGTTGACTCCTGGAGGGGATGTAGGAGGGACTCCCACATCCCCCCGAGATATGGTTTTGGGAGTCCTACATCCCCTATGTTGTGTTTCAAATGTTTCACATGTTAGATATTGTCAAACTGATGTCTCGGCATGTCCTGAGGTATGCGGTGATTGCAGATTCAAAATAAGAATCACATGATGATAATTTTGTGACTTTTCTGACTTTTAATGAACGTTAGGGTCATTAACAGACTCATTTATTGCAGGTCTTCTAGAAACACATTTTTATATTTATATAATATATTCGCATTGACTCCTGGGCAGGACAAAGGGCTGTGTGTCCAGATGTGAATCTTTTCTGCTTCTGTCTCCGTGTGCCACTGAACGGGCATTCTTGTTCCTCATCAATTAACTTGACTTGGAACTGGTGCAGCAGCTCGCACAGCGCATGGGGACCAAATAATTCCCAAATATGTCCACCGGCAGCATCATTACTTTGTTAATACTGATGAATCAGAGCGTAAGCAGCATTTTACTGTTGCAGCTGATAAGGTGGAGCTAGTTTTAATTATATACAGTTAGCTGGCTTAGTATAGTGGTTCCCAACGTTGTCGGGCCCCTCCAAAGGGTTACAAGATAAATCTGAGGGCTCATGAGATGATTAATGAGAATGGAAAGAAGAAATAGCAAAATTCTGCTCCACAAATCTGTTTTGAGTTTTTGGATATTCTCTGCTCTTTGCTGTTTAGTGAAATTGCGGATAATTTTTCTTCTTTAGGCATAAAATAGTTACTTAAATGAAACCATCTGAGAAGTTTAGAGAGGAAATCTCTTTAATAGGTAAAAGACATCGGAAAACATGACCAAAAAAAACCAAACATTTTTTGCAAGGGGTTACAAGCTAGAAAGGTTTGGAACAACTGGTTTATGTTCTGATAATACAGCATCTTTTATACACTTTTATAGGCTTGTGTTTTTTATTAAAAATCTCAATCTTTAAAGTAGCCAGGAGCTATAGTTGTCAGATGTAATGTAGTGGAGTAAACTGTACAATATTTACATCTGAAATGTAGTGGAGTAGAAGTAGAAAGTAGCATAAAATGGAAATACTCAAGTAAAGTACAAGTACCTCAAGAATGTCCTTACAGTATGTACAGGACTTGAATAAATGAGCTTAGTTGCTATCCACCAATGATACTTAGTCAGTATCTCCAAGTTCTTTAAGTTTTCTCAGTAAACAAGTAAACCGACTGCTGGAATCCTATTAATATTGTAAGCTTGAACAGCTCATTAGAGATAAAATGGGTTTTTTGATTTAGCTGACAACCATATAAAAGTGCTGTTGGAGTATTCAGCCCAAACTCAACGATCAGTAAGTGATATTTGTCAAGTGTGTGTGATGCCACGATTTCAAAAATTAGCTGGGATTAGTCTTTTAGTGTGCTCACAGCCTTACCAGGGCTTTGGTCTCCTCCTCGTCTTTGTAATAGTAGAGCTGGTCCCCTCGCAGCACAAACCAGCGGCTGTGCCAAGTCTTGACAAAACCTCCTTGCTTCCTGAGCCACCCACACCTGATGACTTTCGGCCGTGCCTGCCTCTTAACTTCCGTGCTGGCCTGACCTCCACTGCGCTGGGGACTGCTGTCGGAAACACACTGGTCGCCCATTACAGCAAGCAACTCTGATCTGCAGACAGGCAAAACAGTTTAAATCTGTTTAGATTTACACAAGTTGCAAGTCCCACGTAGCCCAAACATAAGGTAAACCAATACACTCTGCAAAATATTCCAGATGATGCAGAATTCATAAATGTCCTCTTTCCAAACTCAGTATGGGCATTTAGAATAGAAATCATACGGAAGACCAGTGAATATTAAGTTTAAAGTCCCAATATTCTGAAAGATTTCCACAAACAGAATGTTCAAGGAATGTACTGGAATAATAAAGCCTGACCATTATAAATGCAACCATTCAGCACATGTAAAGTGTGGCCGCAACAAGTCTGTTCATTTTCCAACATTCATTCATTCATCCAACATTTTTTTTTTTGGATTATCCTGATTGACTGGAACATTATTTCTGAAAAAAAACAACAACACATTGCTGTGGAGTTTCTCAAATGTCATTTGTCATTGCTAACAAAATTCATGGTAAGTAAATGGGATTTTTTATTTGTTTTCTTTTTGTGGTTTAGATAAATCAACCCCTTAACAGGAATGTATGGCTAATTAGCTGCGGTTTGCCTTTTGTGGAGAATTGGAATTTGGGACAGACAGAATTGAGTGTTGCGATGAGACAACGGCAGAAGGGGAAATGTGGGTGGAGGAATTCATAATGCAGATAACAAGACCACAGACCAAACCTCAAATCTCTTTTTTTCTTGTGTCACCCTCCTACGTAGGTTATTCCCCCCCAACCCCTCGTTTCCCCAAATTTATGATATCATAATATACTTACTATGTCATACAGCCTGCAGGCAAATGTCTTTGACTGCACCTAAAGCCTTCAAACCACCCTACACATATTGTTTACATAAGCATAAGAGATTGTGTATCATTCAGTGACATATGCTACTACTCGGAGACTGCTGCTGTCAGCTTTAAGCATTGCCATGTTATCAGAGGCTCTGGTGGAGCTTGGCTTGGTGGACATCCAAACAGCCCACAGGTCCAGATGGGGACCAGATGCAGCCCAGCAGCGTTCCAGGCAGCGGTGCTGCAAGTGCAGCAGGACTGGTGTGGTGATTTCAAAGGTTTGTGGGGTTTCACGCACACAGGCCTAGTAAGCGTGTCCTGTATGCATGTGCATGCAGAAACCTGCTCACTCCTCTGCATTCCCCATTTATTTTTTCTTGTTTTTTTTACTTGTTTTGCATTGTGGTGGCCTTTTTACTTGTTTTGCATTGTGGTGGCCTTCTGTTATCAGCCTCTGCTCCGCCTTTGCTCCATGTTCAGATTAAAGAAAAAAAAAAAAAAAGTGCAGTTCTCTTACTTCCACAGCAGTGAAATCTATCATCTGAGCTCAGTTCATTCAAGGACTCTTCGTTGTGTAGGATAATTTAACACTAATACTGGAGCGAATCTCTTCTACTTCCTACATACTTTCTGTTAGCTTGAACAATCTATGCGTACACATATGGACACACACACACACAGCATAAATCACGGTCTAGGGTTGGTATACATATCTGTTGTTGAAGTCACCTGCTGTGTTGCCTGGTTGTTGTTGTTGTCTGGTGCCACAGCACCATTGCAATTTCATGCCTCCTGCACAGGGCCTAGTTAACTGCACTGCAGGGACTGGCCTGTGCTCCTACGAATTGAAATGGTAAATAACTCAGGGGTTTCTTCATGTGAATAACTTGGAGATGGCTGAGAGTAGAAACACTATTTAAAATTTACAATACACTGTGGTCTAGTCCAGTGGTAATGCATTGCTATACAGGGACAGAAGGCATACTCATTACTAAATCTATAATTTATTTAAGATTATTTGAAAAGTTAGTGGTTCTTTGACCCATTCATTCATAGCATGATGAATTATGACCTTTGGAAAGTTATTTTTCCTCATTTTTAGGTTCCTGCAAAAGGTCAGTTTGTAGGCTCTATCAAACAAATCTAGTATAATCAAGGGAACTGATGTATTAACAACAGCCATAATGTGATGAATACTACTTTTTTTTTTTTAAAGGAAATTGCAGGACAAGCAGCTACGTTCATCCTGAGGATTGGAAGATTACACGCAGAAGAAGACGTACAATCTTAATGATCTTCACCTCTATATTTTCTAAGGTCTTGGTCTAGTTACAATATTGATCAGTTTTCAGCTTGGAATCTTGTAAAAGAACCAGCCCGAAAAGAAAATATCATTCATTTATCAAACCAATTTTCATTCTGCATACTAGTCATATGGATTCCAAGTAGGCTGGATACTGTTTTGTTTTCTAGATTCAGCAGTCAAGGTCATTTAACTGTCCTGAAATACAGGATTAACACTTACGTGTTCTCTACTACAGTTGCATGAAAAGCTGCTGACTATGAAAAAAAGGTTTGCTGGATCTGATCATTTCCGCATTGACTCACTCTTCTGACTTTTACAGTTTGGGAGCCAGCACAACTATCTCAGACCTCTTATAAACATATTTGTGCAAAAGTTAGCACACATGTATAATTAATAATAATTAATCACAACGATAACATTGGGTGTTATGAGGGGCTAAGGAGTTTGCTAGTAAAGCAAATGGATTTGTTCAGTTACCCAAACTATGTGCGACAACAACCTAACAAGGGCTAGATCAAGATAGCTGACTGGTTTTTAAACCTAGGTTTCATATGTAGCCATTCTTTTTGCAGACAATTCTCCTATAAACCTTCCATGATGGTCCCAGATGTGGCTGCAAGCACATTTATGAAGCAACTGCAAAGACTTTGCAAGCAGGCATCACTAACGGACTGTTTTGTCCATTCAGCAATTTGAAAACAGCCTCCCAGAGGTGCATCCTGTGTCCCTGTAAAACACCTGTGCACGCGGCTGTATGTGCCGGTTTCTTTCTCTGTGGCAGTAGTGTCTCTTTCCCCTGAGCCTCAGTTTCCAAAAGTAAACAGTGGAAACAGATATGTAATAGTGGTGATTTTCCCCGACCATTACAAGAAGATTAGAAAAGAAATACTGCAAAGAAAGAAATAAGATATCTACTTTACCCAAGGCAGCCTGAAACATGATGACTTTTCATGAAAGGTAGTTTGAAGAAAAATAAAATAAAATAGAAAAATAAATGTCAAATATATCAAATTAAACAAGACTTGCATTCAAATTGCCAGAGGACAAATTTTACAGTTAAACTTTTTACATACTAGGGAGAAAAGTAAATTGAGGTTGTCATGAAGCCCTCTTCATGACATCAAGCCTGATCTCTGGAATAATAACTGTGGCAGTATAATGGAGGATTTCATTTCCAAAGTGGAAATGAACAGTCCATATTACCATCTGCTCACGTCAAGTAACACTTTAATCTGACATTCAAGACTAAGAAAACCCCATAATTTTTCTCACGGCAAGCCTGAGAACTTTGACTATACTAAGAAGTCTGTGGGAAGAGACACCCTGACCTTTACTATAAACAACAACAGCTCAGTATACAACACAGACAGCCACACACACACAATACCACAAACACATACTGTACACTCACTGGAGAGGACAACACAAAGATAGACACTTATCAGCCCCCTAAGGTTTTGTGGCATTCACTATGATTTCCTAGCGGGATGCAACATATCTATGGCTCTGTGGCAGTCAAAGAAAAATGAATACATTCCAACCCCACCAGTAAAAGAGAAAAGAAGGGAGGAACTTCTCTATGAGGTGTAAGAATCTGTCTCCATTTGGGCACAGAAGTATTGTGATGATGGACCTATGCATAATAATAAAAAGAAAATGGGCCCTGTATTCTGTGGGCTTCTGTGGGATGATGCACACTTTAGGATAATTCACCATATGCAGGTTGAAATAAATGGATGGCAGCCTGTTCACATTACTCAGCCAAGTTTTTTCTGCAGGTGTAACTGATGCACAATATTGTGGCTACATCTTGGATAACGTTATATCAACACACTGAAGGCATAAGGATATCCGGAGGTCTAAACAAGAAAGGGAGCTTGATGAGACTATAAAAATCTCTGAAATGTGATACTGCAGACCTTCTTGTCCACACAGAATCCGTCTCACAGCATCAGGAGGTTGCTAGCTGTCTGTGCATACAGAGAATGTTTGTTCTCCATATGGGAAAGCACTGAGGCTAACAGCACACAAAAGCCTCAACTAGTCTGAATTGAGCCAGTTTGGAGAAAAAGAGACTGAGGCCTCACTTCACAGTCTGGCTCATCTTTTGGGAAAATAAAGTTGTGCGAGGGAAGATTTTTTTTGGGGGGGGGGGGGTAAAAATTCAACAGTTACCTAAATCGTACATTTCGGCTGCAAAGAAAATAGCATTCAACTCCCTGCCTATTGAGACTATATAGACTGTTGCCTAAACTGTCGAAGATTTTGGTGTCAGACAGGGGAAGTGGCAGGAAATCTTCTGTGACCAAAGGAAGTGGCTGGTCAAAACAGCAGCAAGGGAGTGCTCCATTAAGAGAAAATTGGGCTCAACAGACTAAGGTCTACTGCCTTTCCCATCCTGTGGTTTGTATAAAGCATCACAGACCGACACGGTAAACATAGATGTGTGTTAGCTAATGATCAACTGCCAGTCTCTTTCAGTAAATAACACTTTTTCAAAACATGTCGATAAAAACTGCTAGTAGAAATGAGCGTTTTGTGTTCATGTTAAAAGTTGACAATGATCAGAGGAATGCAAATAATCTCGTGCTTGAAGCCTTAATGATTCACTGATAAATAGCAGGCATGAATTCTTTATTCATATCCTTTAACGTGTGGCACGGTGCCACTACCACCTGTCTGTCTTCAGTCCTGAGTTTTACATTTTCAGCAGCTGCTGTACTCCACATTGGCCCGAGCGCTTGCCAGTATTCCCTGTGCCAACTTTCTTTGGAAGATGAAAAGGTCAATGGTGCGTGAAACAGGAAAGTCACCATGGTGGGTCAAAACAATGCTACCATTTAGCCTTATCAAGTCTGATTTGACAGCTAGAATTGTATTATCTGTCCATCTATCTATCCACCTATCTAAGTAATTAAGCGACAGATACTCCACCACAAAGCTGACAGTAAGATGTGACTGGCGCTTTAGAAACATGGGATGCGGTGACTTCCTTATGCATACAAGTCAGCACGTTTGATAACTGATTGAATCCACCTGGCAATGACAAAAAACTGTGTTTCTGTTACCAACCATTTCTGCAAGGCTAATTCAGATCGGAGCCAATAGTTTTGACAAAGCCTATGACTCCCATTTGTTTGTGTGTGTACTCAAACCGCCCTAGTAACCTGCTGACAGCAAAAACACCACAAAAGTCACAACAGAGGAAACATGAACTTCACATTGCCAGTCAGTGCTGTCAACCCTTTAAATATCCCTAAGCAACCTTCTCCATTAAAGTCTGCACAGTAGGGCCTCCATGACCCGCATGTGTTAAAGACAAATATAACCCTCTGCTACCAAAGCTGCTACCTCGAGAGCAGTCTGTTTCTGTTAAGACTCCTGCTGAAAAGTTACAGAGGTGAGAGGAGGGCATGTTTCTTGCTGTGCTGTTGCTGTGCTAATCGCTGGAAAGGATGTGAAAGAGGAAGGGCTTCAGAGCAGTCACAGATGGAAGTACTCACACACACACACACACACACACGCACACGCGCACGCACATGCATGCACACACAAAAAAAAAAGGGGGGGGGGGGAACTGATCCATTGCTCCATCCAATACACGCACAAGTCAGGTCTGTCAAGATTTAATGCTGAAGGGGGTTACAGTGAGGTTGGGATCTAAGAAGCATAGCCCATGATCAATCACTACCCACACAACCCACTGTGAGTCACGGAGACATATGTGGACGGATGGAAGCAGAAAGAGAGGAAGGGAGGTGAGGCTGGGTGGTATAATGGATCACAAACACAGAAGGATCAGTTCTTCGAGATACATTTTCTGAAATGCCTAAGAAACCCTCACATATACCCTCACGTATTGATTCATACAGGCTTTCCAGTATGAATCAATGTGATGAGTCAGGGTCTATTTTGTCTACACACCGCTTTACACGTCATATGTGGCCACATTCATAGTCTGCAATGCAGCCCTTCTGGTGTGATACACTCGTTACCCCCTCACTTCCACTGCCACCCCTCCCTCTCTATTTTCCTCAATACCATGTGTCACAGAACGTCTGGGATCTGAGTAACGGTTCTGGAGAGATGAGGGTGAAGACTTCACACTGACCTCTGGCTCATTCTCCATGTGTCTGACAGACTGAATGGACAACTGAATGGAGGATACTGTTGATTCGGATTTCTTTTGTGAGGCAGACTTGTGAATACGGCAGGACATTTTCTCCACAAAATAAGATACACAAGGTTACAAAGAAGAGAGGGCGAACTGAAAATCACACCTGTGATCATAGTCATTTTCTCCAAGGATGTTGCAGTAGCAGTTTGGCGAAAGCTAAGCTGATGCATTTTAACCTTCATAAATGTCACCTTACTGTAGATTCTCTGGGTGAGCTAGCCTGTATCAGGTAAATTTAACAGAAGTTAAAGGAGTAGTTTGACATTTTTACAATTATTCACTTTTGGCAGAAAGTTAGATGAGAAGTGTTGAGTCCATCCTTCAGAACATCAGGACTCGCGCATTCGTTTAGTGAAGTGTGCAGGACGCAAAAAGTAAAATTCACATCTGTTTATTGAAATACAGCAGAGTCTTAAAGCCGGTTTCTTTTAAATTCATAGTAAGGTAATATATAAAAACATATAAAAATAACTCTTCAGAAGATACCACTTTCATGTGTGCGAGGGGGTTATGTGCTAGACTATTGCTTGCCTTTGAGCAGTTGCCAGACAACCATTGGAGATTCCAGGAAGGTAGTGCGCCTAGCAACAAAATAAAAATGGAAAATTGTCAATTTTACACTCCAGTTTTTTGTACAGTTTATACAACTGTGACATACCACGTCAATTAGTGAACTGTAGAAGATTTTATTACCCTCCAACAGAGCCAACATTGCTTCCCTCTGTTTCCAGTCTTTGTGTTTAGCTAAACCAACCAGCTGCTGGCTGTGGCCTTATGTAGGACACAAGAGTGGTTATCCATCTCCTCTTTTAACTGCCTGAAAGTGAATAAGTGCAATTCCAAAACGTTAAACAGTTCCTTTACCGATAAATTATCCAATGCGATCTGAACTCTAGCTTTGCTGCAGTTTCAGTCGTCCTGGTCCCCATCCCTTCCTCTCTCTTAATAAACAGATATCACAGACCTAGACCTGGGAACAGTCGAGTGCAGCAGCTGACATGGGGAACCTGATCCCTGGGCTTTCCAGCAGCATAGCTTGTGCACTGCAGACATTCCTGGCACACGGGGTTCATCATATTCCTCCTTCCCTCCGTCTACCTCAGCTCATGCCCTGTTTGCCTCCATATCTTTCTTTTACATTAACACACCCCCCTGCCATTGTATCGACATTTTCCCTCCTCGTCCTTTCCTCCCCTTCTTTCATTCTTATTGTTTGAAATCTTTTGTTTTTCTTCTCTTCTGCCTCCTATTCAACACTGCGGGTATGCTGTGCGTATTTGCAGTCATCCTCACACATGCAGCACAAATTAGCACATTAATCCAGACATAACTGAGTTTTCTTCTCTGTTTGTTCAGCCGACAGCCAGACAGGGTGTCAGTGTATTAGATGGCACATGCAACGGTCTCACCATCTGTATGTCCTGCACAAGAATTAGCAAGTCCTTGCAAAATGCTGGTCAAACAGAGCCACTGAATTGTAATTATGTGACTAAAACCTACCTGAAAAGTACAGAAAACTGATGCTTTCCAGCTGTCCAACAGTTGTTGCTATAGTTACCCACAGTAACTTAGTGTTTCAGTTATGTTGTTACAGGCTAACACTGTTGCTAATATGCTCTAGATAAAGATTATAGCTTTTAGTCTTTTTCAGAATGTGTTTCATAGATGCCCAGCCAGGTGCGACATAAATAGAAAGTTCTGCACTTACCCCCCCCCCCCGGTGCATCTCTACTCCAATCTCAATATGACAAAGCTGGTGACACAGCTGGATGAATTCCGTCACTAGTTTAACACAGTGGAAGTAGATCACGTTAATGAACCACTGACCGAACGATCAAGTCCATCAGAAAAATGAGCGACGCTGGAAGTTTGTTTGAAGTCTGAAGTTCAGTCACCAAAAGCACTGATGTATCAGATTGTTTAGTATTGTTTAGTAAACTGAAAGCACTTGCCAACCTCCTCTGCTTGTGGTCTAACAAAAGTAAATGAAACACATGCAAAATATTAAATAGATCTGGTAACCCCAAAACACCAGCCAATATCAAACATATTTCCAAGTACTGCCATGCTAGAGAATGTGATGTTGCTACTGCAATTTTATAAGTTCAGCTCCAGGCATACCTGCTCAAAATGTAAATTACATAACTGTAAGTGTGACTACATCCTTCTAGATTGGACCCGTCAGTCAGACCGTTTGTCTGCAGCATCCTTAAATTCCTAATACATGCCAAAGTGTCTAGTTATATGTGAATGTGCCTCAAGTACAATGGGGGCACTGCCCCAAAATCACCAACATTCAGGTAAAAGAAAACACCTCAGAGGCAAAACCACTGACCAAACTCTTCAACATCAAACAGCAGACTCACCGTTCAAATGAACAGCCTTGTTGAATCCCTCAACTGTGACGTGTCGTGATGCACAACTGTTTTATCCAATCCAGTGACAGGCAATCAATCAGCAACAGCAGAAATCCCGGTTGAGACAAGCTTAAGTTGTACTCCAGCTCCGCTGCTGCTGCTGCTGCTGCTGCTGCTGCCGCTGCCGCTCTCCTCCTGGACTGACTCAGTGTGTGCTGAGTGGATTGACTTTAGCTGAAGCCCAGACAAGCTGTTAAAAACTTTTCCCCCGACTGCTCACACCATCTGTATGGTGAGAAAGTCACTGCTGTGGACGGGATGGCTGTCGCGGCCAGCACAGTCACACGTGGGGCACAGTTACAGTGGGAATCCACCCAGACACATGCACATCCACATGCACTCACACGCAGACACACGCTCTCACCCAGCGCCGGAGCCTATGCAGTCCTAACTCCCCCAGTCATCCTTGCTGGTGAGACGCTCACACTCACAGTGTGAGAAGAGTGTGTGTATGTCGGTTACAAGGAAGAGGAGGAGGGGGGAGGAGGAGGGGAGGAGGAGGGAGGAGAGAGGGAGGGGGGAATGGTCTGTGTGTGTGTGTGTGTGTGTGTGTGTGTGTGTGTGTGAGACAAAGCATGTTTGAGGAAATCTTAAAATGAGAGCTCCAACTGAGCAGTGCTCCAGCAGCGCAGCAGACTTTCTCTCGTATGTCAGGTTACACACAAGCACCGGAGAGTCTATAACTCTCACAGCGTGTTCCACTCTTCTCAAAAATGTCAACAGCCAAGAACTGACCAAACTTTTCTATGGTTCATGATGCGGAATATAAATTCAGAATTTTCCACACATGATCTGTGAGTGTACAAACACAGAAAAATGCCCCGGTTGTAAGGCCCCCTCAAGATGACACATACAAATGACTGCGTGCATGCAGCCTGACAAACATTTATTCAGTGACTCGATCCTCACTTTGGTGACAGACCAGCTGTATACACACCAGTGGAAAGCGCATCTTGTTTACTTGGGAGTGGTCTACAATTTTTGTCTATTTGACAGTCTTGCAGTGGTCCCATCTGAAGAACATGCCTGGAGAGCATTTTTCATTTTTGTTTGTAATATTTTTCACTGTTATATGTAAAAAAAAAAAAAAAAAGTGCTAAATTATATGATAAATGGAGATGGTATGATAGGTAATTAAGCTACTTGTCACACTCTACTTAAACTCCAGACATAGACTATTGATTTATGACCAGAGAACAAGCAAAATAAATTAAAAAGATGGTACTCTCTTAGATTCCAACGCATGGTTGTCATGTAAGCTCTAAAAATGAAATATAGGTAGTTATATGTAATTATATACAATAAAATATTCACTAGAAACAGTTCCAAAAGAACTGTAAACCAAATGAAAAAGTTGGAAGACACTTCAATGTAAAGGATGAAGAATGGAGGAAGATGGAGGAAGTAGGATGAATTCATTCTTAATCCTTAATAATTCTTAATTCATTCTTGTTTCATAAGAGACATATAATGGTGATTTGCCTCTAAATCTCATGAAATATAATGAATCAGATGGACAAATTTTCACCACCGCCAATTTATGATATACTGAAATGGCCAACATGCAAGCTACAATTTATATTGTCAACACAAGACAGATACAGAAACTTTCCAGAGCTTTAATGTATGCCTGGCATGTGCCAGCCACATCCCCTGGTCCTGGAAAATCAGCACATTACAAATGAGTTAAATTCCAGTCTATATGGGAGGTGGTGATATGTAAACAATAATTACCTCCACAAAATCAAATCATCAGGATGACAGTTAGTTTATTTACAAAATCCCATTAAGTATATGTGAATGGGGGTGAATCTGACTGGTGTGGAGTGTGTTGTGGTGCGATTCTGGGAGACCTAGTTGAGGAAGGTGACAGAGGACTGCCACAGTGTTGAATGTGGAGGAGGAGATGTCAGCAAACATGATCCTGGCTGGGTTATTAAGGTGTTGGAGGGTCAAGTGTAGGGCCAGGCTAAGCACATATTGTATTGATCTGTTTGATCAATAGGGTCAAAGCAGTCAAGCAAGAGTGGGGTCAGAGTAAATGACATACGCTGTCAAATGATCACTCAAAGAGTCAGCAGCAGTACGTGAATCTGTCCAAACCTTCCAGGCACGTGTGCGTTTCTTCGGCAGCCATCATTATGAGACTTAAACCCTGAATGTAACTTATTGGAAAGCGCTGGATATTTGCAGTGTGGTTGTTCATTTGTTGCTACAGCGCAACCAAAAAATCATCCGTTTGGCACACTGACCTTGCTACATCTGCTATGTCCAGCGCTTGCTCTTGCGCATTAACCGTTAGGTGTACTTGGTTGCACACTTTTTGCACTTTTTGAGTCCTCTTTGTCACTTTTTGTTACCCAATTTGAAACGTCCTTATTAAACTGAATAGCATGTAATTGAAAGACTAATTCTCAAAATGATTTTTTTTTTTCATTTTCAGCTGTGAAAAGATATTTATATTCAACAGTGAACTTTGAGAATATAGTAGAATTCGTTCATTCCAATAAAGTTGAATCACCACACAGAAGGTGAGTTTTTCAGGTGTCATTAGAAAGCCTCATTAGATCAAATGAAGATTAAATGAAACGTTGAGAACAAACAAAAGTAGAGTCTGAGCCATCTGTCCTCAGCCATCCCTCAGCATGTTCTATAATATTTGCAGGACATGGAATGCTGAACATGAAACACTGTGACCTTGTGACGTAAGAAGTGGCCATCTGTAAACAAACTGGAGCTGCATCTACTCCCGTGAGATACTCGGGGGGACTCTATCTGATAGCAGATAACTCATAAGAGTAGAACTGAAGAATCTTCGCAGAGGAAGCCTCTGGGAATTAAAATATTCTCAATGGGTCTGCTGTTCTCATGGCCTTCGAGTCAGGGGTTTTGGACAGTTGGTGACTTCTGGACAGATAATGAAAATCTTTTCAAGGCCCACAGACAAAAAGCCTCTCCCAGTGGACTGAGAGGACACTAGGACTCAGTTATTTGATGTTATGATTTTCAGGCTACTACCATTGCAATATTAATATGTAGTACCCACTTTTGACCTCTCACTGCTCTGTACTTACGGCTATAGGTAAATGTTTGATATTTAATAGTGTGTTGCATGGTATAAATACTGATATTGTGAATGAAAGCAGTAGTTGAACAACATCGGTTGGTCAGTGTCCAGAGTGTGTGCATGACCTCTGTTGGCAAGTGTCCGGCAATGGCAGCAGTTCCTGTACACATCAAGTAGTGAATATCAACAGAAAGGAAAAAGTTGTTTGTGTAAACATGTGTGTGTAGCCAAAGAGAGCAGTCCAACCATACAGAGAAAAAAAAAGGCTGGAAGACTGACAAAGAACTAAAGAAGCTTTTAGATGCAAAAAGATGCATTTTTTTAAAGCAACAACAATCAATACTTTGATATTATCAGAGGTGAAAAAAACCTTAAAAACCCAATGTGGGCCCATCACCAAGCAGCAGAGAGACAAAGTTAGCAACTAGCTGGTGAGCATATTGAAGCATTTAGCAGCTAGTATTTATATAGAAGCCAAATATTTTGGCAATTATAGCTCTGTTTTGGTATCCGCCAAAACAGAGCTATAAGAGGGTGAATAGTGGAGTTAAATTCATCAAGTGAACATAAACATGGCTTAAAATGAATGCTACTCTTTCTTTGTATCTGCTGGACGCGTCGATCGGCAACTGTTTGCCAAGAAATTCGCCCCATCAACTTAAATAGGGGTGATCACATGTCCATGTTTACACTTTGTTTCTGCTGCCCCCAAATGGCCAAGATCAATCATTGCCAGTTTAATATCCAAAAAGATGACCATGACAAAAATTGCTTTCTGTCATAACAACATCATCAGCAAAACAGCAAAGTAATAAATAAAATTCTTAGTAATTGAAAGTGCTGATCATGAACCACAATGTCTGGGGTTGAACTCCATCCCATCTCGCTCTTCCCTCATTTCCTGTCAGCTTTCCACCGTTGACTCTCAAATGAAAGCATAAAATGCAAAAAAGTAGATGGTACTTACAAGAGTCTATGAAGGAGTACACTATGCTGTTGTCTGTCAAGGTCAAGGTCACCCCCTACGTCGTTTTATAGACGTCACCTTGTGTCCCAATTTTGTCTCCTGACCTAAACTGAGAAACAAAAATACAGGAGGAAGGCTGCATTCCGTCTTTTAACTTGCTGACACTTGTTTTGAAAGGTCAACAGAAACACACAGACCCAGGCAAAGACATGTCCAGACTACAGTAAGTAAGTGCACACACACACACACAACTCTTTCTTTTATTTATTTGTCTGCGCCTGGGGCATTTTTTCCTCCTCCCATCTGCATTAAACTGAAAAATCCACTTGACCTTGACTTCCATAAACTGGAAACATCTCTTAACCTCTACGTATGCCAATACTGCACCTTAGTATTTATAGTTTTTTCTTTACTACTGCAATAGCCTAATTTTCCAATAAAGTTGATCTTTTCTTGGGAGACAGCAGTGCCAGCTTTTCTCCACACCAAAGATCATGTCTCATTGTTTTCCTTGATGCAATATTGCTCTCTGGTGGTGACTTCTGTAACTTTTGGATCAGGAAATTTAACAAGCTTGTTTATAGCTATTTCTCTTCATCTTTAAAGTCGTGCACACACATTAATAGTCATCACATTAATGTATTATTAGAAGAAATTATTTGTATGCTGACGTACTGCACTGTGACAGTAGGCCATCATTAGCGTTGGGTGAATGATGTAAAATTCATATCAGATTTAATGCAAATAGATGGACATAAAACCCAAATTAAAAACAATCAATTGGTAAAATCTCAGACTGTAGTATCTGTCAGTGCTTCAGGAAAAAAAACGAACGGAAAATAAATGCAAAATACGTATATGATACAATACCATCAAGGAGCCACCAGAGGTCCGTGTGTCATACCAGAATAAGGCACTCAAAAATCATTGTTCATGCATTTTAAAACCCTGGACTAAATGTGTATTATTTATGAGTAGTTTTTCACAGCACCAAAAGTTTTGTTTTATCATTATATGATGCACACTCACCGAGCAATTTATTAGGAACACCTGTATACCTGTGTATTCATGCAATTATCCAATAAGCGACTCCTGTGGCAGCAGTGCAATGCGTAAAATCATGCAGATACAGGATTTCAGTGACTTTGACCATGGTATGATCGAATCTGGATTTCTGCTGAGATGCGCAGATGTAAGGGTCAGAATTTGGTATCAGCAGCATCAATCCATGGACCCAACCTGCCTTGTGTTAACGGTCCAGGCTGGTGGCGGTGGTGTAATGGTGTGGGGAATGTTTCCTTGCCACGCTTTGTGCCCCTGAATACCAATCAATCATCGTCTAAATGCCACAGCCTGTTCGAGTATTTTAGCTTCGAAAATGTGCATCTCTTTATGGCCACAATTTACCATCTTCTAATGGACACTTCTAGCATGCACCATGTAACAAAGCAAAAGTCGTCTAATACCGGTTTCATGAACACGACAATGAGTTCAGGGGACTTCAGTGGCCTCCCCAGTCACCAGATCTGAATCCAGTAAGACACCTTTGGGATGTGGTAGAACAGGAGGTTGGCAGCATGAATGTGCATCTGACAAATCTGCAGAAATGATGTGATGCACGATTCATGTCAACACGGACCAGAATCTCAAAGTAATTTTTCCAACTTCTTGTGTAATAATATGGTGTCCCTAAGGCCCGGTGACTTTACTTCTGGCGCAGGGAGAGTAGCAGAAAAAGGACAAAATGTCAATCAGTAGGAGGGAATTTGTAAGCCAAACAAAATACTCCAACTAATTATGACCAAAATGACCAAAATATGATTCCACCAATCATGTAACAGGAAACCACACTCAAAGTAGTACAATTACATCAAGAGACTACCTGACAGTTATGCAATATTTTGATTTATTTTTTTGGCTGGCTTCTAAAACTAACATTAAAAAAAAAACTATCCATAATCTTGTGGGGTCAGCCATTATTAAAAAAGAAAAAAAAAAAAACCCGCTGGAAAATGTTCCCTCTGACGTCACATTGTCAAGAAAAAGACAATCCCTCCAGGGGTCAGCAGCCTGTCGGGTCGATGAGGTCAGGGCTACGGCTGCTTGTCTGGCCAGTGCCAGTTAACTGCGAAATGTTTCTGAGAACTATTAAAAAAAAAAAAAAAAAAAAAAAAAGACAAAGAGAAAAAGTAGGGGGAAACCCTGGGATGAAAGAGCCACAGAATTTCAATAATCAGACTGGGTTCCACTTGTTGAATCTAGTGACGCCGCGGTGAGGGACCTAGAGGGCTTCTTGTTACTTTTCATAAGCCCCAGTTTCGATATCTGCTGTCAATGTAATCAATCGTATCACTTAATTTCCTCGTTCACGGTGTCTATGTGTTGTCTCCAATAAGCCTTGTCATTCTGCAGCTACAATAAACAACCTGTTGAGGCAGGGCCAAACTGTAAATACCAGAACATCTATTTGCAGTAAATCAGTGTTATTTACTACTCCGTTCACGCACCTTTGTTTCTGCAGAGGCGGCAGTGACGTGTTCAGGGAGTCAGATAAAGAGTATTTCTCACCAACGCTTTCCTGTTATTTTCCAGGGTCCTTTGTTTGGTTGCGAGGCCTCGGCCTGTCGGTTCTCAGGGGAATGAGAGGAACATTCAAGTCTGAGCACTAAGAACACTCCTGCTCCCATACCTGTATCGCCGCGTCTGTGTGTGTATGTGCATGCGCGCGTGCACGTCACTTTGTCCTTGGATTGAGGAGATACATCCCTGTAGTGAGTTCATGTCTTGCAGGGAACTTTACTCTTTATCAATTTGACAGTTGTGTGATCATACAAAATTGTGAAGACTGGGAAATAAATTTCGCTATACATTAATATGCATTATTGCTCTGGTTTAGATTCAGAACTACATTAATTCTAAGTTTGATCCTGCAGATTTTTTTAGTCCCTCTTGTAACATTTATATTTGTAATTTTTCGATTCCAATTTTTTTTTTTTACCGAAAACATGACTTAAAACTATAATGTAGAGTTATAGAATAACTCTTTGTCACTCATATTAACCTGATTAATACATACAAGTTAACCCTATTTCAAAATTTGTCTCAGAGACAGTGTGTTTGTTGAGTGGTGTTTAGGTGTTGAGCTTTCATTTAAATCATAATTGAATAAATTAGATAGGAAGTGTCCCCTTCTAACTACCAACAAGAGGATAAGGCCTCTGCAGTTGTGTGTCACTTAGAAATTCCAAGCTTTTGGAGTGTCACTTGAAAAAAATCCTTGCTTTTAAATTCCTGTCCTGGACAGACACAACAACAACAGGAAGAAGGGCCATTTTCACAGGTGTCAGGAAGCACAGGAAATAAACAAGCTGAATACTGGAAAACATTTTTGTACCAGTAAGAGTCAGAGGTGAGGCTAATAAGAGATATATTTAACGGGGACAGGATTATTTTGAAATTTTAATCAAATTTAATGAAATTTTATTTTATTTTATTTTAAAATTATTTTATTCTTAGGCTAAGTGCCATTGGATATTGGTGTGCCACTCACGTACAAAATGAAGATATCTGGGTCTACTCTCTCAGGAAAATGATTCAGTTCAGTTCTACTGCATAAACTGAAATTCTCAGGATTGAGAGAAGAGCTGAAAGACCTGAATGGGTCATGAATAGGTCATGAGTGGGTCAAGATTGAATAAATGTTTTCCTCCAGTAAGGAAATTCTATCATATGCATTTCCCAAGAAAGATCTTGAGAATTGTCTCAAAATTTAAGTAATTTCTATTTCTATAATTTCTATATTTTTTTCCCATGTTGACTAATGTAAGTCTCTCCTCTTGGCTCATCTGTTTCAATACAGCTTTATAGGCAAAGCCACGTTGAGAAAAAATTCTCCATATAGCTCCAAAGACGTCTCCAAATTCTCTCCCACCAGTGAGAGAATTTTCACAAATGACACTCTCATTTGTAAAGCCTTTAAACCCCTGTTTTTGCTCTTCAGTTTTTATTCTATTAGTGGTAAAAGTATTTTTCCATGACTGAGAGGTTTTTTGCATGGGAAGAAAGAATATTTTGCCATTTGTGGAAGCTGAGAAAGTAGGGCGTTCCACAAGGATGCCTGACAAGGATTCCTGAACGATTCTCAGCACCAATAACCATTTCTGCTCCTGTGTTTGGATATACTTACTCATATCATCATGGGAAACAAGAATTCCTTTTCCTCCAAAGACATACTTCTATCCAGACTTCTTAGCATTTTTGCAATTTTTCCACCTCCCATAAATAATGTTATCCTGAGAATATAAATATCTCCCCCTCTCTTTTCATAGAAATCCTATTCAGAATTTAATTTACTACAGTTTCTGGGTCCACCCAATTTTCAAAGGTGCAAGGTGTCTCTGCAACATGTAGATGTTTCAAATTCTTCTAGAAATCCTGCATAAATTTCACACACAAGTCCTAAACTTTGCATGTCGGAGATCCTCCTCAGTCTTCAGGACTATCACTCAAAGTCAGCCGGCAGTTTATTTGCCTTTAATCATGGAACAAAAAACAAAAAAAAAACAAAACAAAACAAAATACAACAAAAAAAACACAATCCCAAAGATGTTTAAGTAAGAACTTTTATTCCAACATGGTCCAGAAGTGCCCCAGCCTCCACATGAATACAATTACCGATAATCTTATAATTTATATTAATTTCTGTGTCCCACTGTAACAGAGATTTGTAGCTCCCCTGCAAAGAGAGAATCTGCCTGATAGACATCAGTCTCTGCAGCATTTATGCGACTACTGTCTCTACTTAGAGTAGAGAGGCTACAGAGAGGTGAAATACAGGTAACCACTCTTCACCTAGATAATACAAACCCTGAGTGCGTGAGAGCGCTGGTCTTGGATCTTGGCATCACGCCATTGTTTGCGGCCATATGACAGTAGACTGAAGTGTACAGCCAAGACAACACTGGAGTCTTTCAATACTTTTGTCATCCCCCTCCCAAGCCCAGGCCTGGACTTGGGAGACCACACAGTTTGGGAGGTTTCAGACTTTCCAAATCCAGATCTGTAAGGCCGACAGCGACAGTCCCAGAAAGGGCAGGAAGCTGTGATAGGTGCTCACAGTGTTTCAATAATGCACTGAGGAAATAGTCAGAAGAAAACTTATCTTTTCATCTTTTGCTTTACTTTTCCAATTTACGTAATGTACTTTGCCCATGGTCATTTGATCGTTATTTGTCCTTCTCATTTGGTGATTGTGGGTTATGTATCTTTTATTTTATAGCATTTGTTTGTTTAGCTACCCTGTCACGGGATGTTTCAGTCACAGGATAGTATATTAAATTCCGTCTATAGATTTTATACTGCAGTTAGTTAGGTGGCATTTACTTTTGCCTGAAATATAAATCTGCAACGAGCTAGATTGTGACTGACAACGTCATAAAACCACTGAATGTTTTTTAGTCATGGTTGTGTGATGATGCAGTCAGTGTACGAAATGATGCTCAGCTCATAAAATTAACTGGGCAATGAAAATCAAATGACAACAGTCAGTGGTAACTTTGGTTTAATGTTAAGAGCATTCTTTACATTGGCTGGTGTCATATACATATTTCCCGTATATACAGTACAAATAAAATATCACCATGGAGAACTTCAAAACATTGCTTTATCCAGTTTGAAAATAAACGCATTGCCCTTTCTCGTGACATTGACTCTCACTTCTTCAACAATAATGTACGAAGGCACACTAAATGAGAGAATCAGATCTACACTGAAGCTAATGGGAAGTGGATAATTTTAGTTAATTTACTCTACATACAAATAAAGAACAATAAAAGAGACATAGAGACTTTAAAAGATAATTACATAGTCTGAATATTTCATTAGAAAAGATGATGGTGTCAAACAAGGACCTAATAAACCAAATAAAAACTTCAAAATGCTGTAAAAAAGTCTTTTTTATCATTTAACATAATAAAATATATCTTTCAGCTCATTTATAAGTTAATGCTACATTTACACTGAATAGATTCAGTCTTGTCAGCACTTGTCAGCGAGGGCTGAGCCGCTTTGGAGCAGTGGATCCGTCTCTGTGTTGATCTGTGTTCTGGGTATTGCTGACCTCTCCTGAGCCCACCTCTCCCCCTGGAAATATAAGGGAAAGAAATCATTAATGCTTCAGTCCATGGAACCGTGGAATCTCACACCCCGGGTGTCTTTTCAACACTTAATTTAGTCCTCTTGGTGAGACATTTGACGACTACCGGCCCACTGGGAAATTTAGTAATGATACAAACGATTTTAAAAAAGCGGTATTTTAAGAAGTCTCACTAATTTTTACCTGCTTGTGGCTCAGTCTTGAGCTTGCTGGCGATTTTGGCAAAGAATTTGAGACAAGTTCCTGTCTCCCTGTCACAAATGCCCCCTTTGCAGTTGCATGTCTTGCGGCACTCAATCCCATAGGTTCCATACATACAGTCTGTAAAGAAGAAAAAAAAAAAAAAAAAAAACTTAAAAATTTAGAACAAAGAATAGACAGGGGAAAAGATTTCTGTGCCTGAATGGCTCTGATACGGGTCTCACTTCTTAGTTAGTTAGTGTTACAGACTCATATACAGAGTCAACATGAGAATCAGTGATCAACTGATCAGTGATCAGCAGCAGCAGCACTGATGTTTCAGTGCTTTAACTCAAAGCCTCAGATGGTAGAAAAGATAATGGACAAATCATCAAGTTAAATAACCAATTCATATTTGAAGCAGGGATGCACAGGTCTGCACGTGTGCCTCTATAAAGATTGGCTATATGGCAGTGGTGCTATTTATTGTCATAATTAATGAAATACAGCCTAAAAGACTGAAATAACATCATGGGATACTGGATTTGGTGCAGCAGAGCATCAGTCTATTCGAAATGCAGCACGCGGAGACAGCAGCAAGATTTTCAAATAGGCTATTTAATGGGAATATACCTTTGCAAATTCCGTATTCGTCACCATAGTCGTCTTCGTCTTTGTAGAACTCGCAGAATAATCCTGGTCCGCACTTCGCCCCGTGCATCCCCGACACCGTGCGGTAACAGTGCTCCCCTCTGCCGGCGGCACAGACCTGGCAACAGCCGCAGTCGTCCAGGACCGTCCGTGCGCACCGCTGTGTCCCGCCGCAGCGCTCCGCGTTGCATCTGTCGGGGCAGTTCACCGCGTACTTGACATTGGCGCCCCACGCCTCAGCATCTCGCACGAGAAGTGAAGACAGGGCCGTGAAGAGGAGAAAGGACATCACTGGATGCAGGGAGAGTCCGGGGGGCTTGCGGAAGGCGGCTGTCATTTGGGTGAGCGCTTGTTCGGGGAGAGGCAGAGAAGCGGGTCGCCTCTGGGAGACTCGAGCGGAGTGACCTCCGGTTCATCAGGTTGCACGGTTATCAGCGATGGACAACTTTGTTTTGCACATGGTTTGCCCTCGTCAATTTCCTCATTCCGGTGTTGTCGTCCCTTCTGCCAGTCAGCCCCCTTTTTAGAAATCCGGCTTGGAAGTGGGATTAACTCTGAACCGCCATCCAGGAATTGAAATCCGTGCGACCTGATGTCATAAATTATCTTGGGTTTGTTTTTGTGTGAGTGACGGAACCCCCAAACCTCCGACAGGTTTGTCGTGACTGGTCCGGCTTTGAAGAACTCACTCTAGTGCCCAGATGTTTTCAGTCACAACGTCCTATGATGGGAAATCACACTCACGATATTTAGCACAGTAGAAGATAAATCGATGTTTGGCTCAGCGAAGCAATCTGGAGGGCTCGCGTGAAAATTAATTAAGTACATTTCTTGAATTAAGATTGTGTGAAATTAAAAATTCTTAACTTTAAAGGTGAAAAATGAGATGAGACGTAAAAGGCGTTTATTTAACATAAACTCTGGCTGAGAAGCAAAAAGAAGAAAAGAGCATGAAATTATGGATTAGCCTACATGGACAGACACCTGTAAATTATGTTTTAAATATAAAACCCTAGATTAGTCTCTTGTCATATTATTATTATTATTATCGAATTCTGTAACAAAGAAGAAGGAACTGACTAAAAATTAACCATGCCACCAAATGATGCAACAGCAGTTTAAACCACTATTTAAATTGGGAGTATTTTAAAGTTTCCCAGAAGAGCCTGACCTGTAGTTGTTGATTTTGTCTTTCATTTTTCCTCCATTTAAAAAAAAAAAAAGAGTAAAATTGATTAATTGATTGGTAATACGGGAAAAATACAATGCTATTAGGGTATAAAAGAGACAAATCATCTTAAAATAACAAACACAAGCGAATCACAAATGCAAAGTGCTTTAAAGGGGTACTTCAGCAATTTAGCAGTGCAGTGCCTCAAACTTGCGCGACTCGCAAGACTAAAAAAGAAAAAAAGAAAAAAGAAAACAAAGAATTGATGAAGCAGAGGGCCTGAGATATCCCGATCTTTAGTCCCGACTGTGGGTCAAGGTCCAAAAAACACACTGGCTCCCACTTTTCCCACAATGCGGCGTCGTCAAGGTTATTTTCTCAGACCTGACAATGCTCCGTCCAGAGCCACAGAGGGACGTCGTGATGCGTCTGTTATCACAGGCCGAGTAGTGAACCTCGTGACAAGTAAACTGCCCTTCATGTTAAACCTAAATCAGTGGATTGGCCCTTTAGGTAGCCCGTTTTTGTCTTTCCCTGTTTATTATAGTCTGCCGCTAGAATAATAAACACATATTTACATCCAATAAAGGTATGCTGAATGGAGTCGTTGTTTTATTGGCTGAATTTGGGTTCCTTTTATTTTTATTTTTTTAATTATCTTAATATAGGTTTAAGGATATGGGGTTGGGGGCCCCGGAAATACTCGGGTCTGGTCATGCATCGGGGCTTCATGAAACCAGAAAACCACGGGCCAGGAAGCCGTGCAGAGGATGCAGACGCGTTGACACATAAACCGGACTGTGTCTGTGTCAGGCAGGCGTCCGGCCTGGAATGGAAAATAGAAGAAAAATTAAAGATGGATGAATAAAAACCTTGACGATGACCGTCCCCACTCCGTGACACGGGGGGGCGGTAGTGTGGTCAGCCGCCGGTGGTCTGCCGTCAGTTGGTCGAGACTCGAGCAGACGAAGAAGAAGAGGTCCGAGGAGAAGGTTGATATGATATTTGCGTCCGAGGGAGACCTCACTGGGACGGGACAGGTAACGCATACCGTTTATCGGCGGAGGTTTACTGCTCAAGGTAACTTGAGGTGCCTGCGGTCCGTTTTAATTTTTACAACACCCAGGTTGACATATTTGCGCGACGTCGACGAGCCGCGGGAGTGTTTTGCCGAGAGCTGTCAGCGAAGAAGCGGAGGGGCTTGGTCGGTTTCTGACAGCCATGGAGCAGACTAGCAACTGCAGTGCAGCCCGCGTTAGCTCAGCTGTCACCGCAGATGCAGAATAATGTTACCGGCGTCCTGTGAATGACACGGCGGAGACTGCGTTTCAGATTCACATATTTCGCCGTCTATGTCGGCGCGGCGAATGTGGGCTACACGAGCTAACCCATGCCAGACACGAAAAGCACATAACCTTAACGCCACAAGATGTTGACAGATGCTTCAAAGTAAGAAAGCCAGATAGCCATGATGGATAATGTCGTTAATTGTAAATTACTTAAATTGTCCCGTCAGCTTAAGTCGGTAGCATGAATGCCCGACTCAGTGCCTAACTTCTGTCAACATGATAATGTACCTTATATTGAATATAAAGGTATGTTGTACCTTGCTGTCTTTTTTTTTTTTTTTTGGCCTAGCCGCTTAAGATAATTAAATTGCTGCCGGACAGTATGTAGCTCATACTGGGGATGAATTAATGTCCCCTGATACCACCTATCCACTGCTTACATTGGCGAGTTTTTTTTTTAAATTAAATCATCCATGCGTCCATTGTTAAAATGCTTATTGTGGTCAGGGTTGTCCTGGCAACAGCAGCCCAAACGTCCCTTGGCCCAGCAACTTCCTCCAGCTCATTCTGGGTGATTTTTTTTTTCAGGGCCCCATCTGGTCACAGGGGAAAAGTAAAACCGTATCTCTTGTTATGGGTCTTCCAAGGGGGTCTTTCACCAAATGGAAGTTGCCAAGGGGCCAAGGGGCCATGCAGGTGCCAAAACCATCTTGACCGGCTTCTCTCAATGTAAAAGAGGATGGATTTGATACAGAGATACAGAGCTCCTGCTCTTCTAGACTGAGTCCTGCTATCCTGCAGAAAAATGCAGTCTTGGCCAAACATAGTTATGCAATGTCATCAGTTCATCATGACCCTAGGTGGGTGATTGTGTGCTATTTTTCTTGAAAATTCAATATCTTTGGGGTTTGGATGGTTAGTTGGACAAAATAAGCAATTCGGAGATGTACGCTGTGGGAAATTGTGATGGGCATTTTTCACCTTTCTATTGTTTTATAAAGTAAATAATGAATAGGTTAATAGAAGAACTAATTTACATACATTCGATGATGAAAATGGTCATTAATTGCAATCCCAGTTAGAATTAAGATTTTTAGAATAAGAGCTTTTCTTAATAGTGTAACTCATCTTTCTCTGTGGCATCATGGTCCAATAAGAAGCATGTGTTACTGCAGCTGATTCCACTAACCAGCATTCAGTATTGTGACAGCTATTTGGAAAAAGAAGACACGTTGACAAAACTTTGAATCAAATGTGACCCAGTTCCACAGTCGCTCCCTCTAATATCACTGACATTTACTTTTCCGCTGATCAGTCATTGATATTGTTTTTTGTTTTTATCATGTACGCTTACACATGAGCCCACATGTAAGCCTTTACGTTTTTATTATTTTTTAATATTATTTTACTTTTATAGCTTAGTGGAAATTTGTTGGGATATTTGGCTCAATTTGTAGTCTGTAATTAATAAAAAGTAACATAAGATGTTTTTGGTGTGGGCATCGTTTTAAATGGATCGACAATTGTGAACTGTGTATTGCAGGCTAGATAAAGTCTAAAGCTAGCTAGGCTGAAGGAAAAAGAGAGCCAAACCCAAAAGGTGTCCTGAATCTTTGTGGCCTACTCCTTCAGATAGTTTGTAATCTGTGATGGTTGCGCCTAACATTGCTGGTGGTTGCTTGCTGTTGGTTATCTGACCGAAGAGCCCATTACTATATCAATGCTTGCTGTTATTTTTGGCCAAAGTGGAAACCATATAGCCCCACAGGCCTCGGCCAAGGCAGGAGAGATGAGACTCTGTTACTGTGGACTATAGTGAAAGTGGCATGCTCACATGTTTAGCAGGCTGTAGCTAGCACTCTCTCATTCATACCGGTTCATGTTTTTGTATCAGTTTTAATTATAGCAGGAGTCTCAGCCATGTCCTGAGAGTATGGAGATTTCTATTCTACACATCTGCTGATTTCACTCGTTAGTTTATCCTCAACCTTGTGTGTTGCTTGATAGGAATGAAAAGAGAAATGCATTTGTACTGCACTTAATATCATGCAACTGATATTCCCATTTAATTACCCACTAAACTATGAATGTTGACCTCCATATTGTGACTGTCACATTTTAAGCTCCATGTAAGGAAAGGATTACATGGTTTTCAAGTGGTTCGGACCTGTTAACAAACCTACATATGATTTTCTAAAATGCAAGCTTGGAAAACTAAAATCTTTATTTCTTAGTTCTGGGAAAGCTGTTCCTTTGGAGATCTAAAATTTCCACTCAACAACAGTCTGGCTCTTTATTTGTTTGGAAAGCTGACAGGCAGAGTGGGGTTTAGGTGGAACCCCAGTGATCTTTACAGGAGATTGTATGTCAGAGCATCAGGTGATCAACTTTGAGACGTTGACAGAGACAGAGAATATGAATATACTCACAGGGGGATTATATTATTATCACCAGTAGGCCTAATCTCTCAAAGCAGGTTTCATTCTTTGGCCATATTATGAAACTATTACTTTTAAATGAAGATGGACAGAATACATGTCTTTATAGTGTGTACCACAACGGCTTGTGAGACAGAAGTCCCTGCATTAGCGTGGGTGTGTTAGACGTAGTCATAGGGTGACCTGAACTATTTCAGTGATACCCAATGGGTCTGTGGCAGTAGCCTGGATATACTGTATATTGGAGAAACCTGACACATTTAAAGTGAATTTACTTGACAGGAATGTCATTAGAATATTGGCATTCAGCAGCAAATGTTGCCTGTAATTTGATGATGGAGATAAAAGTGCCATTTCATTATATTAATCAACTGTGAGTGATATGTGTGAATTCTATAAATTTGCCACTATACGTTCCTCATTAGCTCTTATCATATTTCCCTCTCTTTTTTCCAGGTGAACATCAGAGTATAGATAATGCTCAGACATGGTGCCTTGTCAGACCCATGTATTGCTAAAGTGGCAGGAGCATTTCAATAGCTCCTGGGCAGCAGAAGATAGTGTACAGACAGCCAAGAGGCATGGAGCTGCTGTGCTCTACAGTAAGCTTCTTCACAACAAGGAAGTGGTGACTCTGGCCCAGCCTGTTCAAGAACTTGTCGGCCCACGCCTGCCAGACTTTGAGTGTGAGTCCAGTGCCTCAGAGGAGAAGGAAGAGTACTTGTCATCCCTGCTTCACAGCCAGCGATGGCTGGCTCACCGCATGCTGACGCAAACCTCCTACACCTTGGGCCTCCACCACAGGCTGGTAGTTCTCCAGAGGATCTACTATGCACTTCACAGCAAATACCATGACAAATTCCGTGTGCAGCTGCCCTCCCAGTCCACAGACAGTGGAACTGAATGTGGCCAACTTGAGCTGGCCTCAGAGCCTTGTCTGCCAGGAGGAGCATCCAAAGTCAAGTCGGGTACAGATGTTCTGATCGAGATGGGTGTGAGGACAGGTTTGAGTTTGCTCTTCTCGTTACTGCAGCAGAACTGGAGATACGCAGCTTCTGTGCATCCTGAGTCGGTGCTTTGCAATGATGTGCTTGCCACAGCGTCCTCGGTGCTGGCTTCGCTACCACCACTCTCTCTGGCCAATGAGAATAAGATCCCGTCAGTGGGGCTGGACTGCCTGGCGCAGGTGGCTGACTTCCTTAAGAAGACATCCGTGAGCAGCGGGACTGGTGGGGCAGACCCCACTGGTCGGAGGCTAGCACTAGAGCTGCTGCTTGGCCTGGCCATGCAGAGGGGTTCTCTGAAGTTTCTGCTGGAGTGGGTGGAGGTAGCTTTGGCTGCTTCCATGTCCTCCTGCACCTCTACACTGTCTTCCTCCTCCTCACTGAGCTCCCAGCAGTCAGCTGGTGTTGGCTTTGATGTAATCCATCAAACCCTTTTCCAAATGAGGCAATATTCGGTATGTCACATGTTATTCTAATTTGGACCTTTGTTTTTTTTTTGGTTTCTTTTGGGTTGATCTTTTTTTTGGTTTTATGTTCTACCAACTCTATTCAGTCACAACTGTTATTATGAACACCACTGGTGTCTATGTTATAGAATGTTGGCAGCATTTATCAAGCTACATGTGGACTAATATTAAATTCCTTTGTCTTGAGATCAGGACAAAGAAAATTGGATTAATTATTTTTTATTAGTTTTTAGAAGTTTAACATTTCCAGAACATAACATTGGATCATATGTAGTAACACACAAATGTATTTCCAATGGCAGCAGTGGTTAGTTCATACATTTCGATGTAACTTACATAAACATTTATGAATATTCCGATAAATGAGGCCCTTTGCCTGTTGAGAAGGAAAATGGTTCTTCACTGCCAAATCCCTCCCTGCTGTAGATTGTTCTTTTGAACGGTCTCATTTGATTCTTGGAGTGATGCATTAGTGTGCAAATAAGGATTAAGATTGAGTCAGTTTTCCTGTACTCTCTAGATATGCGTATTGAGTCATCCTTAAGCAGGCTAATCAGTTTTGCAATATTTCTGTACAAATGAGAGCTAAGGCTGACTGGGCATTGCCAACAACCTCATGATACTGTACATGATTACAGATTTTCAGATTACAGATTTAGGAGTTTGCATGTACATCCCACGTATAAGATAAAATAAAAACCTGTGGGATCACACCTTTTAAATACAGTTTAGTTTTGGTTTCCGGTGAAAGAAAAAGGGGAAAGCAGCTTGCTGCTCTCTCCACTATGTAGTATCGCCACAAAGAGCTGTGTCATATCCGCTTTGTCATTATTTCCTTCACCGTGTACCTGATCATGCAATGATATGTCACTTTTTTTGTTCCGATATATACCTCTGGTGTAGAATTAATGAATTAATCCCCAGTAAAATAATATTTAAACACACTGAGTTATATTTAAAATACTATGTTGGAGGCTAAACATGATTTTTTTTTTTTTTTTTTTTCAGGGTTTCCGAGGAGACTCTGTTAATACTCAGGTGCTGAAGAAGGATGCAGATGGACTTTGTCGGCTCTCTCATGCAGCTCTCTGCCTCTTTGAGGAGGTATCAGTAGTCAATACTCACATACTATAACATATAGACACAATTAAGAACTGTTATACTTCCCAGTAACTGATTTAAAGGACCTCACCTTCCTCCCCTTTGGCAGATTTGTAACCTAGCATCCTACTGCCTGTGCTCCTGCAGCACTGATGCAGCTTCTCCTGGTACAGAGAGCGACACAGTCATGGTGTATGTGTGGGGCAGCAACAGTAGCCATCAGCTGGCAGAGGGAACTCTGGAGAAAATCCTGCTGCCAAAACTGACGCAAGGCTTCAGTGATGCCCAAATGGTATGGCTACCCATAAGGACAGGGCTAACACTAACGACAGATGTCACATCATTCCCATTTTACAGGTTTACTTATTTTTATACTTTATTCATTATCATTATTCATATTAAGTCATTACAATTTAGAATATTCAATATATTAAAAGAACTAATTAGAAATCAGATTTATATACAGTATAAATATAGAACATTTTTAACTTTATCAACCTTTTTTAAATTTGTTAGAAGTTCTTTTTCTCTTTCTCTCATGTCAATTCAAAGTACATCTCACTCCGTTATGTAACTACTTATGATATTTCTTTATTTTTTAGATCGTACAAAGTTGTGCACGTCCATTTCAAGTCTGTTTTGTTCTTTCAGCAAAAACATACATATGTCACTTGTCTGCTTGTGTCATTTTCATTGTCCCATATGTAATGCCAGCATCAGATAGGCATAGTAATTTTATAATCAGAAATATTGTGCTAGATGTAATATAAATCACATATGCCATATATACCACAATCACTGCAATTTGGATTATTGACTTCTGTGTTCATCTATGCGTGGGAAAAACTGAAAGCATGCCAGAAAATTTAAAGCCTATTTTTTACATATGTTTTTAAAATAATATTATTCTGCTGCATAACATCTCATACTTTAATATTCTTACTATTATCTATTTTTTTTTTTCTTTAAGATTGAGGCGGGTCAGTACTGTACATTCTCAGTATCTGCAGATGGTTCAGTGAAAGCATGTGGAAAAGGCAGCTATGGCCGTCTGGGCCTGGGGGACTCAAACAACCAATCCGTGCCCAAGAAACTTGTGCTGGAGCCACATAGGAACATGAAGAAAGTGTCATCCTCCAAGGGCTCTGATGGTCACACTTTGGCCATCACTGTAGAGGGAGAGGTAAGAAGTTAAAATGACTGCTGGAACTGAAATGACTTGTGATTGCTTGTCGATATTTCAAAGGTTTGTAGACTGCATTTTGACAGTGTTTTTTTTCCGCACTGTTTCTGTTACATAATACAAATGAGTAATGGTTTTTCTCCAAATGTATTAAAGTAGTTTATATTTACTATAAACTACACCAGCAGTGTGAAATCAAACAACAAAGCAAAAACACATGAGAGTAAAAATTCCACTTCCACTTACTCTGTCGGTATTTGAGAGATTTTAACTGAAAGATAAAATTCTGGACTTTCTTTATTAAGAAATTTAAGATTTTAAAAATATTTCTTCCAGGTGTTCAGCTGGGGTGATGGAGAGTATGGGAAGCTGGGCCATGGCAACAGTGCTACGCAGAAATATCCCAAAATCATACAAGGACCGCTGTTAGGCAAAGTAAGCATGTAGGAAACACATCAGCTTGTAGGGAGTGGCCATGTACATTTATCATATGTAGTTTTTGAAAAGGCACAAAGGGATTTCTAATTTTTTTTTATGACCATCTCTCTGCCAGATTGTCGTTTGTGTGTCTGCTGGCTACAGACACAGCGCTGCTGTGACTAACGATGGAGAGCTTTATACGTGGGGAGAAGGGGACTTTGGCAGACTTGGTACACATCTTATTTTTGAAGTGGCTTGTGCTTATTTGACTCAACATTTTCAAAGGGAAATCAATACTCTGGTATGGTAGCAACATGCTATGTTTCTCCCCGACCAGGTCACAGTGACAGCCAGAGTCGGAACGTGCCCACACTAGTGAAGGACGTCAGTGGTGTAGGTCAGGTGGCCTGTGGCAGCTCCCACACTATTGCTGTGGCACAGGACGGACACACCGTGTGGTCCTTTGGAGGAGGGGACAATGGTATGTTGACAGATGACATGGCAGTTTGAAATCACACACTTACTAAAAGGCTCTCCTTTGTGTACAAAATATGAAAATTTCATAACAGAAATGTCTTGAGCTAGTGTGAACTGATACTGATATGACTCATCCTTGCAGGTAAACTAGGTCATGGAGACACCAATCGTGTGTATCGCCCCAAGGTCATAGAGGCCCTGCATGGGTTCATCATCAGGAAAGTGTGTGCTGGCAGCCAATCATCTCTGGCCCTTACCTCTGCAGGACAGGTGAGAAGTGGCATTTTGGCTTAGAGATTATTTATTATTCAAAGTCAGAACTGACTGGTACCATATGACAGTTGTTTACAATTTAATACCAAAGTTTGTGCCTATAGCTCTTTGAAAAAACACCTTACTTATATAAAACTGATATTCTGACAAAAAAAACAGTCTAACCAATTTTTGACTAATTTTACAATAGATAATTCAGCTCTTTCTAAATTCTCTTTGGTGGCAAACTTTTATTTTGAAGTAGCATACTAACATCACCTTAACAATTGTCACTCTCATTCTTCATCAGCACTTGATATGTTCGGTCCAAATAATGTATTTGCATTTGATTACATCCTAAATACAAGGACTAGATATGAGTAATGCTTAGCTTTTGTTTATTCATGTTATTTTTGTAGGTGTTTGCATGGGGCTGTGGCTCTTGTTTAGGGTGTGGCTCTTCTGAGACGACCTCTCTGAGGCCCAGGTTCATAGAGGACCTGAGTATCACCAAGATCATTGATATCTCATGTGGAGACAGCCACTGTCTGGCTCTCTCCCATGGTAAGATACCTTCTTACAGCTAATAATCAGATACTCAGATGATTAGATGATTTAAAAACTGTTGTAACCTTGCTTTCAGAATTATTTTTTAATTTAGGGTAAGAATTATAATTTTTAGGTTTGTAAATGGAATGTTAAAATTGTGAATGTGCTCTGACGGCAGTGCATGCTGCTCTTCTTTCATCAGACAATGAAGTGTATGCCTGGGGGAACAACACCATGGGCCAGTGTGGGCAAGGCCACACTTCTACACCTATTACCAAACCTAAGAAAGTGCTTGGTCTAGATGGGGTGTCGATTCAGCAGATCACTGCTGGCACCTCTCACAGCCTGGCTTGGACTGCAGTTCCAACAGACAGGTAAAGCCTCCACTCAATATATTCTGTTCCTCTGCAATGTAAACATATGTGATCTCACCAAAAAAATCAGAGTAGCATCTGTTTGTTGCAACACTTCCATTGAGTGTGCAGAGTTTTGCTGTTGAACTTTTCTTATCCCTTGTCAAGTCAGTGGTTCTATCTTATCAGTTCTGCCACCTTTGTGCTGGCATAGATCTTTTTGAGTGACTTAGTCTTTTTCCAGGCAACTGGTGGCTTGGCACAGGCCCTTTTGTGTTGACTTGGAAGAGAGTACATTTGCCTACCTACGCAACTTCCTTGAAAGTTACTGTGATGGCATTGGGAATGACACTCCCCCTGCTCCGTTCTTATCTAAAAGGTATGAAATTAGCATACATTAACAATCAGTTATGATAACATACTCAGTTACCTCAAGGTTGTATTTTCTTATCTCTGTTTGAAACTGTAATCAGTGTAGAATCACACACAAAAAATGTTTTTCACCGCCAACAGGGAGGCCAAGCGAACTCCCAAACACTTACTCCCTACCCGCTGAACCCGCACTCATAATGCTCTCTGTACTTGTTCCTTAGGGACCACCATCAGTTTCTTTTGTTGTGCATGAAGCTGCTGGCCATCCACTTGTCTTTGGCCCATGCTGGTGGGACTGGTGCCATGGTTTTGGGGGCTCAGAGCAGACCCCTCAGAAACCTGCTCTTCAGGCTCATAGATACTAACATGCCGGACTCCATACAACAGGTAAACTAAAAGTCTGTCCTAGCTAAATTATTTTAATAATATCCCTATGGTCACATGTGACAGGAGGATTTGGAGGAATTGTTTGTGTCGACTGATGGAATAAAAACTATTCATAATAACTATTAATAACTATTCATTTTGTCTAAATCAAAGTGTGAATTGAGTTGTTATAGCCTATTTTATACTAATTTTGTTTTATTTATTGCTTGCAGTACACATTAACTCATCCTTGATCCCCATGTGTATTTTCATATTGTGCTGATATTCCATCCTCAGGCAGTTTTGAACACACTGTCCATTGGTGCTTCTCTGCTGCTGCCTCCACTGAGGGAAAGAACAGAACTGCTCCTCTCCCTCTTGCCTCAGGGCCCTCAGAGCTTGAATGTCCTCTCCAAAGGCCAGGTATGTAGAGTTCCTTTATGACATTTTAAAAATTGTATCACGTGTCATTATACAGTAGTCATGCTGTTCATTATGACCAAATGAAGTTTAAATGCATTTTGTCTGCACTATATTGAAGACGTTGGTGTAAAAGCAGGACACAATTCAACCATTTAAACTGCCATAAAAAAATCATGAATTCTGGCATGGCTGCTTGGCTTCCCTCATTTTAACTATGACTGATCCAGAGAGATGGCTAGAAAATGGACGGTGCTAGCAAACAGTGTATTTGGCAAAATCCCAGTGCCAACTTGGAGCGTTGCTAGGCGATATGCGAAGGCTGCCTGAATGTTGTGAAAATATGTTGCTGTAAAAACATTGTTTTCTTCACTACAGAATTGTCTTCTTAGAAATGTTGTAACCTCACACTTAAATGATCAAATACTAGACAGTTTTCTCTTCTTCTTTCATCTGTATCTTTCAAAGCGTCTTCAGTTAGACATGGTTCTCAGCAGCCTTCAGGATCAGAGCCATGTTGCTTCTCTACTAGGTTACAGCAATTTTGGGGAGGTGACAGCCCTGGGACCCCCTCTGACACCTGCTATGTCAGTCCGGCCACCCTCTTCATCCAGCTCTGTTGAGGCCTATGACCCTCTGCACCTAGCAGAGGTGCTCCTCAGAACCCTGCTCCTCAGCATAGGCTTTTACACGGTATGGATCAGAGGACCTCATGTGTTTGTGTGTAACTTTGTGTCTTAATTGTGTTTAATGGGGGAGTGATTTTCAATTTAATTTTTGGGGCTAATGTAGAGCATTGTTTTATCTGTTTCACCACAGTTCCTTTAACTTCTGGTGCACATTGTTACCATTAAATTAGAATGATGTTCCTACTCCTCTAGATGAATTTTCTCTTTGTGTGTGTTCATACAGGAGCGGGCATTTGGGGAATTGGAGAAAAACAGTGACAAGCAGCTTTCTAGCGATAGCCAGGGACAGACTGATCCTCCCTGTCACTTCCATCAACTGCTGTCTGGACTTCATAAACACCTGCTCGCCCATTGCTATATCCATTCCAGCCCTGAGGTACGCTACAGGAACAGCTATACAAAAAAATGTACAGTACATTAATATTACAAAAATAACTGACAGGAACTGGGGCCATCCATTTTTCTGTGAAACAGTACACAATGGTCTGATGCTGATAGGTCTTGTATATTTGAACCTCATATTTTATTCAGAGTTCTGTGGTGTTATAGTTGCATTTAGGCTCACACTGATTCTGCTGTTCTGCAGGATGACAGCAGTGTAACTCTGCTTCGTGAGCATCTTTATCTGCTGCTCCCCTGTGCTGCTGAGACACTAAGGAGGTCCACCAAACTTTTGAAGGAGAGTTCCCTGGATAAGCAAATGATCAAGAATCTGAACAGTAAGAATAATGGCTGTTGACAAGTAACAAGTGTATGTCATTATAAGCTAGTTACACTACAGTCCCAAATATTTTTTGACGTTATGTGAGTTGTGTGCATAGAAAACATCAGGAAAGTGATTTTATTTTCCTTTTTCTCACTTGATGACCAGTCAAAGGGTATTCTCAAACATTTATACAGCAGATATCTATGCTGCCTGTACCAAAGACAGCATCAGGTATAATTACCTGTCTTTACACATTTATATAGTGGCCCTTTCAGGTCCATAGATTTAAAAGCAGTGTAAAGTTGAGTCAGTCAACGCTGAGGTGTCAGTGGATCTTATGACAAGCGCATATACACATTCAACAAATGGATTTTAAAATCCATAATTTAATCTTATACGTTGCCTCTACAGCTGTTGTCCGTCTGTATTTCTCATTTATTTTACCCCTTTATACCCCTCTCTTGTCTCACCCCTTGTCCCAGTGGTGTTGTACAACTCAGTGGCTGGCAGCCTGTTGTGCCAGGTAATGTACTCCTTGCTGCTGCTCCCTCTGGGCACAGTTCAACCTCTCCTGAGCCATTTACTGGCCTTGTTGGAGCACCTCAATGATTTCAATAGGTTGCTGCCAGAGACAAGCCTCCTGGAGGAACAAGAACTAGGGATGGAGGCTCAAAAAACCTGTTTAGGTCAGTGGATTTTGACCTATCTGCTTGACTCCCAGATTTATGCTTGATGATTACTATTATTGGTCACAGTGTTATCACGGATATAGTTTTTAAAAAAAGGATGGCACATTTTTACACTTAAGATAGAACTTCTTTTCTACAGATAGAAGTGACGAAAACACATGCCTTGGACAGCAGCAACCGGAGGAGGAGGAGTGCAAGTGGGTTTGGCTGTTGGACCTGGAACGGTCTGTTGCGCTGGCAGTCGGCCGTTGCCTTGGTGGTATGCTGCAAGGCCCGCCAACTTCACTCCAGGAGAAAACCTCAGAGTTCTGGCTATCAAATGTCCTCCTGAGGAACGGCCTTGAGATGGACTTTGAACAGCTGGGTAGGAAAACTAGCTGCTTGCTCTCCATGTGTTCACATCTGCTAATTTTTAGGCAAATAGATACCAAATGAATGCAGGTTTCATTCCAACATTAACATTCCACCAATGTGTCCACATTCTGTTTGGAAACACTAATAATAAAACCACATTGTTAGCTACATTGCAGCACACAAAAGTACACCACATGTTTTTTAAGACTGTTGGCAAAATTGATGTTATGGAGACTACTAATGAGTGAAGAGGAATGTTTAAGATTTTTTTTTTGTTTCATTGGGTAGATGACAATAGAGATAGAGTGAGGGGGATTAGAAGCAACAAAGTTACCTTGCTTACCTTACATGTTATACATTTTAGATCAAGAGGCCACAGGGACACCCTGAAGGGCATCTGTAACTTAAAGATATAATTTTATCATGCTAACAAGGGAAATAAAATGTATTTTTCTAAATGTTGTGTGTAGTTTTCACTTGTTCACTTGTCCTGTGTCGGATATCATGCGTTGTCCTGTAGACTCTAGCATGGCATGGCTGACTGAGGCAGTGCTCCTGGGCTGCAGTGATGCCAGGCTGCCAGAGCTGACTGTGAATGAGGAAACCAGGACTTTGCTGGAACTGGCACTGGGATCCTCCAGAGGACCTGCAAGTGGACTGCGGCGGAAGATGGAGGAGTATGCGCACAGCAAAGGTACTTTCACTTGTACTTTTCTGTTTGTGTGTGAGCACATGCCTGTGTAAGATTTTATGATGTAAATATCCAGGTGATAACGGACTAACTGCTGTTCTTTTTTGAAAATCTTGCTGGAAAGAGAACTGATGAATATTAACATACTTGCTGTGATAATTTGCTTTACAATATACATCGTAGATTAATTTTTATTATTTTTCCTGTTTGTACTTTGTTACTTTTTAACTTTCTAATTAAGCTGTATTGTTTGCTGTGAGAGCAGAATGGGAGAGCGGAGACTCCTCGGGTGACTGTTTGCTGCAGACTGTCTGTCGTTGCAGTCTGGCTGCTCTTCTGAAACACACAGGTCTGCAGAATGAGGCCGGTTGGCAGGACAGGTTAGTAACACAAGTGTAGTATTTACTGAAATGCCTACTCATTTATTTTGACACAGTAAAGATCGACAGTACTTAAATGTTGAGGTTTATCAGTTTTATAACTTTTAAGGGATAGAAAGATGTGAATGAATTGTTACTGTATAACATCTGTATGTATAACATCATTGCAGTGTGGAACAATACTAATTATCCACTCTATTTACCCACTCTATCTTGAGACAGATATGAGCCCTGTGAGATGCTGTTAGATGTCTATGAAACAGTTTATAAAATCAGAAGCAATCTTTTGGCACATAAAAAGTCTCTAAGGACGTCACAGGTGCAGGCTGCTGCCAAACAGGTAACATTACTAAAATTTCCCCACTTTATGTCACAATTAAACACATGTAGTGCAGTTACTTTTGACAAAGTTAAACAATTATAGAGCAAAAATGAGTGATTTCTAAAAAATGTATAGATTAATATTTGTACTGTGAATATTACACTTTGTATTCAAGGGACATATTTTCTTTCATTACTCATTTTTCCACTACATTAAAAAGGACTCAGACATCATCTGATTTAAAAAAGGAGAAAAACACAGGTGTATTTAACATATTTATAAACTATGGTTTTGTTTTCTTGAAATGCAGACCGCTCAATCTCCCCAAAGTCCTGATGCAGACCGGCAAGAGCCAGGGACCTCAGTGGAGCAAGCGGGAAAGGGTCGTGAGCAGCAGTCAGGAGGTCACTGTAGCAAAGAGGTGCAAGCGACCCCTCCTCCCACAGCCAACCACAACCAGGAGGAGGTTGCAGAGGAAGATACATTTGGCAATAGTCGTATGTACCTGTCAGGTTAGAAATACATATCTCTATTTCTGCCCTGACCCCAGTATTGTTAAAAATTGACTTTGTATTACTTCTTAAAGTTTTCAATTCAATTCAGTCAACAGCGCCAAACAGAACAACACATTACATACACAGAAATCAGCATAACAACACATCTGGTTCTCAGGTGTCTTTCCTCTCTCTGCAGAAGTCCTAGAATCATTCATGGCCACACGGGAGGCCATGCAAGTACAGCAGAACGTGACAGTGTACGAGTCCTTTGGCACTTCCACCCTCCCCAGCAGCATGGAAAGCCCTGTCAGCCCGGTCAGGGAGCTAGATCCCAAGCAGCAGTGGGAGAAGCAGAGGGAGTCTGAGGAAAGCTTGTCTTTCCCTGCCGCCTGCCATCTGGTGGTGTCCCGCTGTCTTTTCCTCCTGCTGGGAGTCAGGCCTGCTTGGGTGGAGCCAAGCGAAAGGGAGAATAGTCAGGCTATGAACACTGGAGCAAGGTAGAGTTTGTGTCAGGCAGTGTCTGCTTGTTTCTTTGATTTGTTAAAAAGCAGTTGTGGTTTCTGTGAACTGTTCCTGAAGTGTCCGCATCATCCCATTTTCAGGAAATCATCAACAGAATCCTTTACGATGGCTGGTGATGGCCGACAACAGGTTAGTCTTTCTACAGTACAAAAATTTGGCTTTGCCCCTCCTTATCAGTGCTAATATACTGCATTTGTCTCATTTAGTCTGACCAATCCAAAACCTCATTGGGATCTTCCAAGAATAAAAGGGGTAAGTGTAACAGGTTTAATCGTAAATGTTTGTACAATTAACGCATTTAAAAAAAAAATATTATACCCCGCAGTATCGTATTATTAAATGATTTGCATACATGAAAGATCAATACCACTCTCAGATCTATTTCCTAAGCATAAGGCTGCATCTAGCAGCCCGTTAGCTTAGCTTAGCAAACGACTGCAAACAGGGAGAAAAAGCCGTAAAAATCCACAAATCCGTCACTTTTACACCGCAGTTTTTGAATGAATGAATTTAACAAGATATAAGGTTTCTAATTTCCCAGAAAACAAAGTCAGGAAAAAAGGCACACTCCAGAGGTCAAAACCAGCTAAAGAATCACCTCATGTGTTGACCGTCAGGACAGAGCCAAGCTGTTTTCTACGGTTTCCAGTCTTTATGCCATAGCCTTATATGTAGTGGACAGATATGGCGGTGGCATCAATCTTCTCATCTAACTCAGCAGGAAAGTGAATTCTATGGAAAGATGAAATCAAGATTAACTTGTACCAGAATAATGGTAAGAGAAGAGTATGGAGAAATAAAGCAACGGCTCATGATCCAAAGCACACCAGATCATCTGTCAACATTGTGGAGGCAGCCCTAATGGCATGAGCATGTATGGTTGCCAATGGAACTGGGTCATTGATTTTTATTGAGGTTGTGACTGCTGATAGAAGCAGCAGGATGAATTCTGAAATTTATAGGGCTATTCCATCTGCGCAGATTCAGCCAAATGCTGCAAAACCGATAGGACGGTGCTCCACAACACTGACCCAAAACATACTGCCAAAGCTACCCAAGAGCTTCACAAGGCAAACATATGGAATATGAGGGCAGAGAGACCCACAACCAAGCAGCAACTGAAGGCAGCTAACAGTAAACGCCTTGCAAAGCATCTCAAGGGAGGAAACTCAGCGTTTGGTGGTGTCCATGGGGGTGTGCAAAGGATTTTCATCCAAGTATTAAAAATAATCCTTATATTTATAATTATGTTAGTTTGTGCAATTGCTTTTGAGCCTATGAAAATGAGGGACTATGCATAAAAATGTAAATACTAAATGGTTAAGGCAATATTTTTGTTAAAGCCCATGAATTAAAAGTTGAAAGTCTTTTGATCCTCTTCTATACAGTGCCTACAGATAAAGGTGATATACTTGAACAAAACTACATGGAAAATTATTTATTCCTTTTATTCAACAAATATATCAATAGATGTAATATTCTTATGTGAAAAAAAAGAAAGCACACCCTCGGCTTCAGAAGCTAGTATTCCCCCCTTTAGCAGAAAGAACTCGTTGTAGGCGTTTGCATAATTGTCCACAACTCCCTGACATTGGTTTGCTGAAATTTTTGACCACTCTTCAGCTACAAGATGTTTCACGTTTTTTTTTACATGTACTCCCTGTTTCAAATCCCCCCACAACATTTCAATGGCATTCAAATCTGGGATTTGACTAGGCCATTCCATAACCCTGCATTTCTTCTTCTTGAGCAATTCCTTGGTGGATCTGGTAGTGTGCTTAGGGTCATTTATCCTGGTGAAAGATCCACTTACAGTTCAACTTACACTTTCAGACAGATGGCCGGACACTATCTTCAAGCACTCTTTGATATGATGCAGGATTCATAGTTAAATGACTGCAAGTTGCCCAGTCCCTGAGGCAGCAAAGAAACCATAAGCCCCAAAAATTGCCACCACTGCAGTTTGTGTTGAGGTTCTTCTCCTGAAAAGCTGTTTTTGGTCTGTGTCAAACCTGTCTACTGTTACTGTGGGCAAACAACTCTTAACTTTGATTCATCTGTCCAGAGCACATTAATCGAGAAGGCCTGGTCCGTGCCTATAAGTTCATTGCCACACTCATAGGCATCCACAACCTTTTATTCTGAAGGGCCTTAGAGAGGTCTTTTGATCTTGGCTGTTTCAATAGAAAGAACATCACCGGACCCTAGATATTTAAATAAAACAGGTTCCACCTGCAATCCTTAAGAAAGTTTTAATCATTGGTAAGAAAAGATGGACTCTTTTGTCAGTAGGTTTTGTCAGTATGAAAATGTTTTTACCAAAAAATACTACGGTGATTTTCTTTCACTGACAAAAAAAAAAAATGCATACACAAGAGCAGGGAAATTCCAACAAGAAAATCACCCAAGTATTTTTTCGTACAAAAATTAAAAGTGAATGATTAACACTAAAAGAGGTGTTAAAGTATTATTACAGAAAAGACTGCGACAATATTTGCCTTTATTCCTCTGCTCTGTCTGTTCCAGGCTTACCTCTGTGTTCTCTGGGCATCATGAAGGACGCATGGGATCGCCTGCGACAGTGTATCAGCCCAGCCACCGCTATGTCCCACTATGGCAACAACACTTTGCCAATTCTTAACCAGGTCTTCCACTTTGTATGTGGAAGCCTGATCCACTTATCATCCTCCTCACCAACACTGCCGGGCGGACAGATGTGTAGTCAGGCAGACCCAAAGGCCATTACTTTTGCTATACTGCAGCAGCAACAGAGGGCCGAGGTAATTAGACTCTTGTTTGTTATACGATATTACAAGCAAAACTTAAAGAATGCTGCGGATGAATTATACCTCGTCCAAAATTTTTCATACTGACAAATTACAAATTTTACCTCTGTAGCACCTCCAGCTGTTTTTTTAATTATCGGTTTCATTATGTCTGTAGTGTTTTACATATCATTTATTAAAATAGATGTAATCAGCCACATAGACCTAATTGTAGGTGGAAATGATAAAAAAATAGCAACAAAATATGCAAAATGCAGTTGCTTAAATGATTTGAAACACATAATGGTGTTCTATTATTACATTTCCACGGCCTAATCAACTACTAACTGTTCCCTTGTTATCAGATGCGTCTTGAGGCGTTGTGTCAGATGTCATCCTTCCTATCCAAGATGGAGGAAAAGAGCAGCGGGTTCACAGTCACCCCTCAATTTCCTGTGTTGATGCAGTCCGTGCAGCTTCAGTTCCTGTCTGGATGCTTTGCTTTGGGAACACAAATCATTGGATCTCACTCAGTACCTAATTATGAGATGCAGCATTACATGGTACTTCTAGTAATCATGCTATCACATTGTTTGTGCAGATGTTTATGATTAGATAAGATGGAAAGAAAGGAATAACTAATATTCAATCCAGCCAGATGGAGAGACGGGAAACACTGATATTATAATAATTTTATAAGTGTCTTTTTCATGAACGCGTTGTTGTATAAATCACTCTCCAATTCGTCTTATCTCCATCCAGTCTGGTACACATTCAGCTTGTTTGGATACGCAAAGAGAGCTACAATCTGCAGCCCACACCTTCTACCAGCAAGTAGTACGTGTCCTCAGACAGAGGGCCCTGCTGGAAAAAGAACATACAGGTTTGTTCATTATTTAATTTTGCATCTGTTTAACATGTCAGTTTCATTTGAACATCATTGTACAACTCCCCCTTTTTTTTTTGCAGTTTTCATTTTCATTTGCATATAGTTGAGATACTGTCTGTATCATACTCAGGTTCCTGCCAACACCTTCTCCTAGCCACAATGTTTGCACTGAATTTCTGCTACCAACCAGTGGACCTGGTGCTGGTCATCAAATGTGGCATCCTGGAAATCCTTTCCATGCTGACAGACAACAGTTGTGCTCTGATGAACCAGAGCTGGTTTTCAGCCTCTACATCTGGATCCATGCTACTGAGTGGGGCTGTCAGACTAGCTTGTACGCGCCTGCTTCAGATATTGACTGTAGCTGCAAGGTGAGGACATGGAGACTGTTGACAGCTGTAAAGAATTGGGCATAATTTCTACTATTTAGTTCACAGAAAAATTAAAATTCAGTCAAATACACACACTTCTGTTTATATTTGCATAACAAACTGTCCTTTGTTCTCAGCTCCTGTGAGGATTCACTGCCTATTGATGTATCCCATGCTCTAATGGAAGTGATGTGTGAGCAGCTCCAAAGTGTCCTGCACACTTTCCACCAACAGCAGACATCAGAAAGAGGAACAACTGAGAAAACAGATCTGGACTCCAGCAGCAAGAGCGAAAATCTAGTTGGTGTGGCAAATTTGGCTATATTGAACATCACTGAAATATTTTACAAAATCCTGTCAATGCAATGTAATTAAAGAGCACAATTAAATGTATTATTTTAATGTATAATATGTATTATATTCTTCCTGGTGTTTTCTGTTTTAGGAGTGGAAAGCAGCAAAGTGGTTGAATCTCAGCTTGCGGATTTCTTGGTGTTTCTGAGGCGTGTACTGTCATTAAGAGTAATGAAAACACTTTCTACTTTTGTCAAATGGATTGATCCACTCATGGGCATTATTTCACACAAGTGCCCTTTAGGTAAGACACTTTAAAATAATATTTTAAAACGGCATTGATTTTGCTTACAGTTCAGAACAGTTTACATGTGTTCCATTCGATTCCCTTTTCACCACCACCATCCTCTTTTCAGGATCTCCTTGCTTCCAGAACCTTCGTACTAAGCTCTTGGCCTTTCATGTTTTAGAAAGACTGCTACCTGCTTGTTCTGAGCCGGTTCAAATTCAACAGGTATGATGCAAAATGCAGTTATTTAAAAAAAAAAAAAAAATCTACTCAGCATGGCAAGAAATCATTAGGTTAAAGTAACTGAAGAAGATATGAATGCGGTCATAATGAAAGTGACTGGCGCACTGATGTGTTTGTTTGAAATTGTACATTAAGATGGAGGCATTGTCCATTAAGTTTTCCCCTTTTTTTTGTCTTCTTGTAGATTGTTAAACAACTCTTTCAGCTCTTGTCAGTTTATATGTGGGAGGAACCACTAGGTGAGAGGAACCGTGAGGAGACGGCTGAAAAAGACACAGGGGTAATAAAGTCGTATTATTTTAATAACACTGTATACTTACATAAAACATGCGTACACACGTCCTACTATCTAATACTTTTTATTATATTACATTGCTATACAACCAATAATAATTATTATTTCTATTACTGTGTCAAACAAAATTGTCCCTGCAGTTCCATGGTATGTCACCTAATATATATGAAAAAGAGGCAACTATTCTCCTTTTCCTTGCAGAATCAGAGTAATAAACCATTTGTAATTTTTAAGGTGTAAATTATCCCACCTGCACTGTAGCCTGCTTACCTGTCAGAAGACAATGTATTCAAAATGTTTCTACAAACCCTTTAGCTTAATTTATTTGTTCTTATTTATTCATTATGTGTTTGTTTTTGTTTTTTTTTAATTTGCAGAAATTAACAAAAGCGATTACAAAATTCATGCATTCTACATGCATGGTGTATAAATTTCTAGGCTAAGCTTTTTGTTCATGTCATTGGATCACATTGCGACGCATTCACAATTCTGTCAAAATGTTCACAAAGATCCAGGCTATTACCTTAATAGCATTAATATAAGAGAAAGCTGTTGGTGTGTATTAGAGGTTGAAAATAGTGAACGAATGCAGTATTCCCAGAGAAAATGCTGTGTTTAGGAAGAATGTGCTCCTGACAGGATGAAACTGAAAACAGCAGGGCTACTTGACTTAAGAGATGTGCTTGTTCTCAATGGCGGGGGCATGACTGTGTCGTATTACAAAGAATATTACATGAATTTACATGAATATAAAATATAACCCATGAGTATAAAATGATAATTAGCATTTGAAAATGTGATTTAGTAAGGACTGATAATTTATTTAAAGTTGAACTCTGTCAGCCAGTTAGTTAGTTAGAATTGTTTTCCATTTTCTCGTGATTTTGCAGTTCACGTATTTTTACATTTTAGTGACATTTGTAATTTCGTGTGTCTCATTGGGTTGAGTGAAGCACTTAATGTAACTTAATTTGCAAAGTGTCATATATCATGTTGTTGTGTCACTTCATCTTTATATAATTTTTTTTACATTTATCCACTGCTATTCGACATTGCAACATGTAATTTATTTATTTATTCAGGTGATGGACATTGCTGGTATTCGGTAGTTAAGTGTTATCCAACGCATGTTTTGCAGAATCCTGGCAGCTACGAGGAATGTATTCCCATTGGAGATTTTTCCTTTGACCCACACAAGCTAATCTGCTGTTCTTTGGAGAGTGGGAACATCCTCTCCCATGGTTCAGGAGGGAAAGGTTACGGCCTGGCAACCACTGCCATCACCTCTGGCTGTTTCATATGGAAGGTAATGACTGGTAGCTGCTTTCTCAATCTGGTTTATTGACCAAATTTTACCACTCAAATGTGCTGAGAAAACATCTCCAATTACTTCATATGTATCCAACTTCTCTCCTCAGTTTTACATTACCAAAGAGAACAGAGGCAATGAGGGCACATGTATTGGCGTTTCACGCTGGCCAGTCAGAGATCACAACCACCATACCACCACTGACATGTGGCTGTATCGTGCTTATAGTGGCAACCTGTACCATGGAGGGGAACTAGTCCGCACGCTTCCCTCTTTTACCCAGGGTGACACCATCACCTGTATCCTGGACATGGAGGCTCACACCATATCATTTGCTAAGAATGACAAGGTCTGACCAAATATTCACAGGTAGCACCCAGGAGTTTTGCTCTAATTGACTGTTGAGCTTTTCTGCAACCATTGTGTGTTTGTGTTTTTCTGCTAGGAGCCAAAGTTGGCATTTGAAGGTGTGGTTGCCTCTGAACTGTACCCCTGTGTGTTGTTCTACAGCAGTAATCCTGGAGAGAAGGTACTTGATATACTGTACATACCGAAGGCACTTACTCCATAGGGCAAAACGCACTTGTGTTTTTGACCCCAGACATTTTCGTTATTCATAACCATGGTCTTTAGCCACAGTTAGAATGAAAATAACTGTGCATTGCATTCATAGTAAGACCCAGGAACTCCAAAAAATCACCTAAAGTTAAAGACAAGGATAACATACAGCCACCCACTCAGTGAAATGACAACAAAGTAAATATAAATATATAGATATAGCTATAGATATGTAGATATATCTATAGCTAGACATATACACCTATATATCTTTAGCCATAGATACATAGATAGATATCTTTTATTAGTAAATTGTAAAGTGAAAAGAAATGGGTTTGCTTGGTTATTTCAGGAAATGTTCTGAAATTTCAAATGCAGTAATTTAGTTCAAAGTTGCAATATTTTGTAGTGCAACAAAACCGTGCCTCTGTGTTTCTCTCAGGTGGCACTGCGTGACCTCCAGATGAGAGGCATGCCCAGTAATCTACTTCCTGGGGAGCCTCTCTGCAGCCCTCGGACGACGGTGCTGTTGGAGTCAACAGTGCAGCTCCTCCGTAGGCTCCATCAGTGTGACCAGTGGGCCTTGCACATCAACCAGTACATACATGCCCACCTGGAACTGATTGGTCCCTTACTGAAAGAGGATGACTTAGGAAGCATCGGTCAAGGTCAGGCACGAGTTTAGACAATTAAGTCTGCTGTTTTGTACTCTAAGTAGGCCACACTTCAGTTTTGTTTTTTATACCACTTGGTCAGTGCAGGAAAACTTTATATCTTCAACTTTTTCCAAGTGAGATTAAAAAATATGCTATTGTCAGTAGTGAACAGATGCATCACAATTTTACTTTGAAGGCAGGCGATGCGTTTGTAGTTGATTCCATGTACCAAGACCTATCAAACTGATATGCAAATTTATTATTAAAAATAGAGTGGTGAATAATTACAGTGCGCTTAAATCCTCAAACAAGCTGCCTTCACCGTGCTGACGCATTACCTCATGAACTTGAAAAGTCAGACATACCTCTAAGTTTTTTAGGGACACAGGAAGGGCATTCGTTTTCTCTTTGACCAATTTAGGTTTCACATTATCTTTCAGTTATGTGAAACTAAATGGAAGTTACTAATAGCGACTTTAAACAATTGCCTGTCAATTACAGTCCATCTGTTGTAGACCCAGGAGTGAACAGCTGGTGTGAAGAACAGATGGAGGAAACCAGACTGTATTTGATTTTGAGTACATCTGGGGCTTGAGCATCTGACACTCACTGTTAGAGAACATCCAGTATTTGAGTATCAATATTGAAGGCAACTGATTAAGTTTATGTAAATTTATGTGAAATGTTTTCCATTTTCTAAATGGGTTTTACTCTTTGTTGATTGTCACTGTCTTCCATTCTCTTACAGACTTCAGTCCCACACACTTTGAGAAAGAAGAAAATGAGAGAGACAAAGACCTGGCTGGAGATGACACAGGGGAAGTGCTAGGACATCACCGGTCCCTGTCAGAGGCCAAGCTGGCTGCTCTTTGCAATGAAGTATGGCCAGTACTAGCCCTGATCGGAGGAGTGGACAGCGGTCTGCGGGCTGGAGGTCTGTGCCTGCACAAGCCCAGTGGACGCAGGGCTATTCTGCTTGGTGTCCTGAAAGAAGGAAGCAACCTGGCCAAGCTTCAGTGGGAGGAGGCAGACCTCTCTGTCAGGTATTACTAATATGTATTCATATGCCCTCTTATTTATGATGAAATGTCTTTTCATATGTTTCTTAAATGATGATTCTCATTAACTTCCATTAAACAGTTATTATATTTTTCTTGTCTCGGTCCTTTCAGCATGTTTATAACTGTATAATTCTTTTCGTTTAGTTATTTGTCCTCCTCTGTAATTTGTCTAAGATTTTACTTTATTTTCATCATTTACCCCTCTGATTTTGCTTTCTTCTTGCCTCTTCTTCTTCATTCTTAAATCCATTAATCCCTGTTGAATCCGTCCTGGTGTCAATCCATGCTCTATCTGTGGGTTCTTCCCATCCTTCCCAATAACTAAGCTCCATGAATTCTTGGTCACCCAGCGACATGCCGATCATCTCATTGGAGCCCTGTGACATATCCTGCTGCGATGTCACCCAACTCGGAGGCCTCAAACCAACGGTGTTGTTAGATCTGATTTTTTTGATGGGGCGGCTGGAGGAGCAGGGGTGGATGGGGGCTTATCCAGCCCCCAAAAGGAAGCACTCAGAGGAGAATGTGAAACAGGGTGAGACACAGAGCTGTCTGGATGAAGACATGTCAGATGAAGTCAGGTGGCTTACAGAAGACGAGAGGAAAAAGTTTAAGGATCAGAATGTTGAGACAGACCCCTTCATATCACCGCCCTCAACCAAAGATGCCACAAAGATCGTGGACCATCAGGAGTCGACCTGTCTACCCCTACCTCACCAAACATCCCACACATCCAAAGTGGATGCCTTTGCACTTGAACTGAGAGCAGTTAGAGTCTCATATCTTCTCATTGGAGCTTTGAAATCCCTTACTGTCATTTTTAGCTGTGAGAAGCTGTCAGATTTGCTTCTAGTGCCTAAACACGACCCTTCCAACCCTTCAGTGAGTCCCCTTTCCAGCCTAAACCCTGACCAGGCTAAGGCCAGCAGCAAACAATGGGATGAGAGTACTGAGCTGAGATCAGTGCTACAATATGTGGTGCAGAGCATGGTGAAGTGGGCAGTCAGACCCTGTCCCATCAAACAGAGCATGTCACTAACCGACCTGGAAAGGGCTCAGGTCATGATCTACAAAGGAGCCCTTAACAGACTGCAGGAGGACAAAGAGCGCAAAGGTATCTAAATTTATGGATTAGATTTGGTAGTTGTTTTTGTTAGGTTACTGTGTATCAGAGCGGGAGACTTGAAACTTGGACTTGTGTCAGACTTAAGTCACAAAAATAACAACATAGGACTTGAGTTGGTCTTGAGTTGTCAAGTCTGAAGGTGACATTTTCCTCTGTCTTATTTTGTCACAGCAACAGTTGAAAACCCAAAGATTTTCCATTTGCAATAGAGTCCGGTCTTGGAAAACATTATATTCTGACATTGGAGAAGTTGGAGCCAAAAAACTGTCAAATTAGCGGATTAATTTTCTGTCGATCAGCTAATCGTAGCAGCTCTAGTTGGTATGTAAAAAACCCTATTAAAACATCTTGAAAAGGAAAATGTTGAAATGAAACGACTAATTTCATATAATAATAATCTACATTCACACCTGAAAGACTTGAATCTTGACCTGCAATTTGCTTATGAAGACTTGACTTAGACTACTCCTCAAGGACTAGGGAGTTGCACAGACAGACTTAACGACAGCTCTGTTGTGTTGTATTCAGGATCAAAATAAAAAATATAGTATAATAAAAACTAATGGGTGTGATCTAACCTTCATCACTGCATTTTCCTTGCAGAATCAGGCCACCAGTTATCCTCTCAGCCCATTTCCAAGTCCTCCAGCTCTGTGTCCTTGTACAGCGCATGTTCAGAAGGCACTGCCATCTTTGGCCAATCAAACAGAGCCTCTGCCTCATCCTCTAATACTGACTTGGCATCCTCTCTGCCAGCAAACATGCAGGCAGATGGCCTTGATCATTTCAACCCTTTCCTCCCCATCAGCCTCCTCCAGTGAGTATAGTTTGGGTTCATTATGAAAAATATTCCTTTGATTTAACTTTTGTTTGAGTAAGTCACAGTAAAAGCTTAGTAAAGCTCATACTCAGAAATTTCTTGAACGGACACAAATGCAGTAACTAGAGTTATGGTCAATTCTCATGTTACTGATTGCTACAGACCTGTATCCTTTGGCAGCAGCAGCTTGTCTGAAGTCCAGGGAATGGGTGAGTTAGGATCTTACATGAAAAAAAGAGAGTGAGGATTCTGCTTGCACTGTCTTTAGTCTAGGCTGCAGCTCTGCCGGCTTGTTTTTCTCCTAACCCAGCCAGCTGACCAGAGTGTCATTGTTATTCCTGCTTTCAAGAGGCGAACAAACAAACAGCTTCAGGGTTATGTAATAAAACAGAAAATAAAGTCAAAGCCCTCCAGGGAGGAGAATTTTGAGAAGAATAGTGCCAAGCTCTTTGCCAAAAGACTCCCACAGTACATAGCACATATTATACTACCTTCTCTAGTTACCAGGCTTAAGCAAAATGTGGACATAAGAGGATACATGCATGACTTACTGTTATTTTCAGGCATCTTAAATCAGGTTAAATAAGCTCACTTAATGCTTTTAATACTTAATATTTCAAACGTTTGTCTGGGACTGACGACTGGTAGTGTAGCACTGCTTGCACTGTTTTATTACTGTATATACTGTATCTTCACTCCTTCTAGGCACATGGTGCTAACTCGGTTCCCTACGCTTACCGGCCTGGTTAGCGCTCCCCCCATTCTGCACCCTTGCTTCAGCCTGGCCAGCTCTGCTTCTTGTGATGCCTTCACAGAACAGCAGACTAGCTTCATGGAACCAGGTCCCTGCAGCACACAGGCCAGAAGCAGCCTGGGTAAGCACAAACGCAGAGACGTCAATGGGGGAAAAGCTGTCGGACATCGCAGTACATAGAAAAGAAAAAAATCCTCAACCTAAATTTATCTCCTAATTTAAAGTTACTGATAAACAACACAATATTTTAAAGAGAATAGCTTTGCTAATTGCTGCAGAATTGCAGGCCAGTTCAGTTTTTAAAAAACTTTTTCCCCATGCTGGCTCCATATTCAAACATGCTATTAATGTAATTGGAAAATGAATTTAATTCAGCCAAACTTCTGTGTTATCACAGGAGGACAACAGAACAATGATAACTCACTGAAAACTCTGTCTCTTGCATCGTTTTATATGTTCAGCTATTTGTCACAACTTATCTGCTGCTCAAAACAGCATGTGTTTTGCTCTGCTATTGCACAAATATGATATCAAGACTATCAATTGCATGCATTACACAGTTTGTGCACTTAAAGGCTTGAATGGCACCATTTTTTTCATTGTCACTTATGTTGGTGTTTTCTTTGAACGTTGCTGGGAAGTGCTTTAAACTTAAAGTCATTGTTCTGACTTTCATATCTTATATTAGGATTAACTATCAACCAGTTGATAGGTAGGTGTAATCATTCATTGAGGATAAAACTAAATTGAAAAGGAGTACTGTACCTTGGCTGGAAAGGCTTTTCTTTGTCTATAGACTAATAAAACAGCATAAAATAAGGAAAAGAAATAAAACAAAATGTGAAGATATTTTATTTATCTGCTACATTCCACAGCGGTCTACACATATGAAAATTTCAAAATCTAGCTGTAGGCTTGTATTTGTTTCCTGTTTTTTGTGTACTTTTCTTTTTCTCCTCAACCACCAGAACGGACACAAATGTTTGTCACCAGTCGGTTGCTAGAAATGGGATTCTCTATGAGACATATCTACTGGGCCATGGAAGCAGCAGGTACTGCTTTGTGGAGTGTGTCTGATACCACAAAATTTTTTCTTCATGTGCTCTCTATTTTAAACATCTGTCCTTCACTTTGTGCTGAAGCCTTCCTGTAGTATCCGTAATAAGAAAAAAAATGCATTTTCTTTGATAGAAGACTTAATTTATTAGTTTTAGGATCAACACAATGCTGCTACTAAGGGTGGACATTAACTAAGACTTCAGTATATGTTATTTTCTAGTTTTAATGCAAAAATAACAAGCATCAATATTACAATTACCATATATTTGATACATCTTCTTATTATAAATGTGTTCAAAGAGCACATGTTGTACACCTGCTTTTCTGCCTTAAAACAATCTGTACCTCAGAGACTGCACCCTCTGGAGCAATGTAATTTGTTGGATGGTCATCAGATTTTCCCTACTTCTAATCAGAAAAAGAAAAAAAAAAAATCATTGCAAGTCTTTAAATTTATTTACTAAGATTCCTACAAGACTACATGTTTAAATTGTTGCTCTGCCGTTTTGCATTTCATGTAAATGTCATTTTCACTAAAATGTTGCTAACAAGCTTCTAAGGCTAAAATTGCACCTCATGGTTCCGAATTTTTGTTCAGGTTGTGCAAAGATCATTTATGTATTATAAGCATGTAAACTAGCAAGTGTATGAATATTTTCACTTAAACAAATAGCACCAATATACATTGTCACCCTTTTTATTACTTAAATTCCCCCATTATCCAGATTTTAGTCCTGTCCTCACTTACTGTGTCACAAATTTCACACCACCCCTTTTCACACACTATAGTTTCAGAGCAGATGTGCCAGCCTGACCTTAAATAGTACACAGAAGTGTGATCATCTGGTGGTGATGTCCGACATGAAGTAGCAATGCAACACTCTATGATCCATCCTTTTTTTTTTTTCTTCAACTTCCCTGTGGTCCCTACCAGATGTAGCAGGTGACTTGGACTCTCAAACCATTGAGGTATTGGCCAGCTGGATGCTAGAGCACCCCCTGACTGAGGAGCAGCAGGCAGCTGAGTCACCTAGACCGGAGGGTGCTCCCGAGACACCATCCCCAGATGGGCCAGAGACTGTGCAATGTCCTGAGCGCCCCATCAGCCAACCCAATGAAAGGTCGGGGATTTCAAGAACATACCGACATTTTCGCAATTGGTACTGTATTATTGTTATATATGCAACCAGTCTGGTGATGGACTGCATGCTATTTTGTTATTTTCAGCCTGTTGCCAGGGTTGGACTGGATAGAGAGGGAGAACTTCTTGGATGTCCACCTGACCAGGAACAGACCTCCTCCAGCACGGCGGCGACGCTCAGGCCCAACTCAGAGGACCTCCTTCCGAAGAGCAGGTCAGAGTTTGATTCAGAAATGAAATGTGAACATCAAAGCTGAGTTAGATCATGTTTTGGTTTGAAAGCGGACCTGAAACATTGTAAGAGGATCAAAAAAAACATTCATGCTTCCATTACCTGTTTGAAATATCGTTATCAACGTGTGTGTCTCACAATAACATCCCGCCACAAAATTCACACATTTACTCTACATTTTTCTGAGCGTTTTCATTTGAAACAAACTACCTACTCTTTTCAGACTTGCCGTCACCCAACCCCCTCCCACAGCTGTACCAACAACACACAGCAGTCGGTGAATGGCCAGAGCAGGTGGAGTTTCATCCTTACGCTGCTGAGGAAGAGTCAGAGTTGGGCTACATGGATGACCCGTACCATGAGGAAACTTATGAGGACCTGCTCACCCCGTCATTCTTCAGTTTGGAGAGAGACACACTCCAGATAGTGGAGGTGACACACAAATGATCAACACTAAGGCTACAAGACATGAACAAAATAAAAATCAAATTTTGATTACTTAAATAAATATATGTGATGACTTCAAATGCAAAATGACAAACATTGTAGTCAAACCCTCAGATGAACTTGTGACAAACATCAAATCATAGCCAATAAAATGAACAAATGGCAAAAATGAAGTGAAAAAAATGATGAATCTGCATATGCACATACTGATTTTGTAGTATTCATTCCTACAGACGGAACTGGAACACAGAGTTGCTTGTAGGCCTGATTTGTTGTTTTATGTCTAGGCTTGCTTTGCTTACAGCATGTTTAAAACAGTCATGCATACTGTTCTCATACTGTTTGCTTCTTGTCCGTATACCAGAATTATTGTCATTCATCTTGTCACCCTTGTTTTAGGCTGGAGAAGAACACAGTCAGATGGTGAAGTGTGAGCTGTGCAACACCCTTACCCTGCAGTTTAACAATCATATAAAGCGGCGTCACCCAGGTTGTGGGCAGAGTGCTGCGCGAAAGGGCTACGACAGCACCGGGGCCTACGTGGATGTCTGGTTCAAAGGGGAGTGTGGCTCCAACTTTCCCTTCTACCTCCTCTGCAGCTCCTGCAGGGAAAAGTATCTATCTGCAAACCTGAGTGACACAAGTTCTAAATGCGAAAGGTAAAGCAGATATGTGTGAATTAATGTATGCAGGAAATGATGATTGGATGCGTGCAACTCAATTCGTATAGCAACCTCTAGCTCGTTTCTTGTTCTCATACTTTTATAAAAACTTTTGATGTTGGTAAATGTAACTGGTTACAATATAATGCCTATTATTTATCATCGTTTTGTTCTGCTTTTGCTTTTAGGATTAAAGGTCTGACATCTGATTTGATTGGCCAATTGGACAGCACATCTGATGGTAGGGAAGGGTACTTTCACTCTAAAATGGGAGTCATTTGGTACTCGTAATGCATTTTTTAAAATATGAATGGTACTTCTGTTTGCTCAGATGATTGGGAAATGAGCCACGGAGACAATTGTGACACAGACAAGCTGACAGGACTGGAGGACTTTGGGCTCTTGCTGAGACCACTGGGGCTGACTGAAAAGAAGCTGGTACCAGACCCAATTGCCTTTACTGAACCAGATCCACTTGGAGCCTGGGTTTACAGCTCTGCTGACCCAACAAGAACAGTAGCTCCCAAAGGTACTTGGTGTTTATTAAAGTAGCTAGATGTGGTCCAGCACTGATGACTTCAAAAAGTGTCTCAGAATATATTATTCACAAAAGTATTAGTAGTTAAAACAAATTATGACCTTTGACATTCTTGCATACTGTGTGATATTTACAGCATGAACAGATGTAGAACTGGAAAAAAAAAGAAAAAAGCGGTTGCATGCAAACCTGTACATTATGGAGCAGTCATATCCTGGGTACAGGAAAGGATCACAGGTCACTTTTTCTGTAGATCTACCATGACCCTAGGACAGTCTGACACCAAACCAACTACCCATGACTATAATAAAAATTCTGGTATCCACACAACTCATTGCTGGTCATGTACAACAGAATGGCAGGTCAAGTTTACTCAGTGATGAACTCTCCTCTTCTTCCTGTTTCAATGGTTGTTTCTTTCACTCTATCTCTGATGAGACATTTAGCCCACTTGTTGTAACACACACCCACATTCCCTCTGTGCTTGTTGGCAGCATCCGCAATCCATCCACATTCAAACTTACTGCAGCATAATGATTCATTACTAATTTATCATAGCAGGGCATCTGAAGCACACATACTCCCAGTTGTCCAGTATGGTGTTGTTTTTTTTTCCCCTTCTTGCATGCCATTGTTTTCATGTTCTGTCAGAGTGTTTTAAAATGTGAGTTAACGAGATGTATCAGGGATTTTTCCTATAATTATTACAATGCCCTCTGATGTGTTTTTTCCTCAACAGGGAATGCCCTTGTTGAGCAGAAGACCTCTCTGAGCCTTGGACAGCAGGCAGTATCACTGAGGGACTCTCATGATAGACTGAAAGCTTTAAGAAGAGTCACCTCCACAGCCCAGATTCTGCTAGCTTACAGCATGGTGATGAGAGCACTGTCTCAGACTGCCTCTAGGTACAGTACATTTGACCAGTATATAGCCTTGTCGATAATTTTTTTTTTTTTCACCAATTCATTATGGTTTCAAGAGTCCTCCTTTATCTTCCTTTCCAGTGCATCACTGTGCAGCCAGTCCAATGGCCTAGAGTCCTTGGGTCTGGCGGATATCCGTATCCTGGTGCGTTTGATGACTCTAGCAGCAGGGGGCAGGGCTCACACCTGTGTGGACACACAGTCAGGTGTGAAGGGCCTGGCAGCAGAACGCAGCAACTCCGCCTGCCTCAGCTTCCTTACCTCAGCCATCGGGAGCGTGGTATCCCATAGCTCTACTGCTTACAGACAGCTAGTGGAGATATGCACTCAGGTCAGTTTTCTTTGGCCAATCCACTATTTATAATATATAAATATTTTATAATATATAAATATTGTATATGCTATTTATTAGCGTTGGGCGATATGATGTAAATTTTTCATCACAATAATTATATCACTATATCATTTCAATATCACAGTGTCACATATGGCTTTGAATAACAATAAATGAACATATTTTTTTACTACATCAGTAAATGTTGGATTACTTTTTCCATATTGGTCTGAATTAATTTTAGTGTAATCAGTTAGACTTTGGAATTCTGGACCGGAATTTAGGCTCATTGGTTGGTTGGACATCTGGTTCAATATAATTGGTTGTTGTATGTTTTCTCAATTTAATGATATGGGAATAAGGTCAAGTATTTATTGGAAACTGATGAAAGCAAATTTAGGTTGCTAAATGATTATTTACAGTGAGCTTCAAGAATGGCTTAAAACCAACAGATGTACAGCACAATAAAAATACAAAGATACAGTCATTATGATTAAAATAAGGAGCATAGCAAATTATAAATGATGAAATTATGACGCATTGAAATAAGGAATTATCCTTGCATTAAGGGATTATTTAATTGTGAACATAAATGCTGGCAAATGGATGGAAATTCAAAAATGTGTATATCCTTTAATATTGGTGCCTGTAGAACCTAATGGCAGCAGCTACAGGGGTGAACATTGGGGCCATCATTGACCCACAGCAGAGAGGTTGTCTGAACTCGGGCCTAACAGCTGCAGCCCAGGGAGCCCAGCAGCAGCCCAGGGACTACAGTGACCAGACGCCCCCAACATTCGTGGTCACACAAAGTTTGGTGTCCCTGCTGACTGAAAAGGGTGTTCACTGTTACAGCCCAGACAGGGCTGAACATGAGACTAATGGTGAGAGAGAGTAGGTTACTAAGTAGTTGTGTTGTTATGTGTAATTATTTATGACAGTGTTTGAAATATTGGGATTTCATTATTCATAGCAGCGCTCCTCTGCTTATGTGTCTCTTTAACCAAGATGCAGGAAACCAGGGGGTGTCTTCTTCGTCCTTGCCTCCTTCCCCTTTACCCCACTCTAGTGCCAGAGTGGGCCCTCTGGAGCTGGCTAATGCGTTGGCAGCTTGTGTCCTGTCTGCCAGGCTGACCAGTAAACATCGCCAGTGGGCAGCACAGCAGCTAGTGCAGGCCTTGGCCGCCACAGGAAGGGACAGTCCTAATCGTCCCCAAACATACAGTGACCTGGCTGGTGACTTGCGCAAATGCCCTCTCAAGAGGCTGGAAGGACATTACAACAGGGTGAGGGGATTAGAGTGGTTCAGTCAGTTCAGTACAATTTATTTGAACAATCTGCATTATAGCAATGCTTAAAATAACAGCTATATGCATTGTTTCTTAAATTCCTTTAAAGTATTCAATACATATATTATTCGAGTCTGGACAGGCACGGATGTAAACTGCAACTTGACTGGTTGGCGGAAGCATACAACCGCGGGGTGGTAATTCTAATTTCATAGAACAAACCGGATTCTCCTTTGTTCTGATAACAGGATGAGATGTTTTTTAGGGTTTTTGTTTTTTTGATGGGAAAATTTGATTTGCTGATGTGTATGTTCAGGTGTAATAAAAAAAATTGTATTTAGAGTATTGTATTTATTGAGAATATGAAGAACTTTAATCACACTTCTAACCATTACTGTGCACAGCAGTAAGTAGTCTATAAAACATCTACCAAGACAAGTATTATTTTAGTGGTACAGGGGTGACATTTCCCTGCTTATCATATGCAATGTAGTGAAAGTATCTTTGTATTATTTCTGTTCTGTTCAGGTGGCCAGCTGTTCCTGGAGCAGTGAGCAGAGTTTGCTGGCTACATGCTCTCAGGACAAGGTGGTACAACTATGGAGCATCAGCCAGAATGCAGTGGAGTTACAGACCACCTTCTCCTGTATTACGAGGTTGTCTGCTTGATCTAGTATTGTATTGATCCAATTTTATAAAAGGATATCTGATCATATAACACCCCAAACCTTAATTTTATTCATGGGTAAAAATCTATATTAATAATTTGTAATCTAGAAAGTATAATATACTTGCACGGAAAGACATACATTTTAGCCTTAATTAAACAAATTCATATATTGCTTTAGACCAAACCTGTAGGATTCTGAAAATCTCACAGAGGGGTTACTATTAAAAGATTGGATTATAAACTCAAATTTTCCTCCCTTTGCCTCTCTCCAGTAAGACGGACAGATCAAACAGTGACAGGGCCGGTAGATGCCATCACATGTCTCCTGTATACTGGAGTACGGGGAGAAACTTCTTGGCTGCCCCTGAGAACAAACACATCAACATCATGAACATCAGGGGTAAATCTATTTGTCTTTTTCGCGAGTCAGTCACAGTTTTGAGTGGAGGGGGACTTTAAACAGCTGTAAGATGCCTAATAATTACAGTAGTAGTTGCCACAATTAGAATTTTTCTGTCACTTTACAGGATCTCACTGTCATGTGGAGGCTCAGATGTCTACAGTCACAGCCCTTTGTTGGGCTCAGACCTTCAGCTTGTGGGTTCTTGACCAGGCAGCGGCCTGTAAGAATAGACCTGCTGAGAGCCTGTTGGTGGGTCGGCTGGATGGCTCTCTATGCTGGCTGCAGGTCACAATGCAGGAAATGGAGTTGCATGTGAAGAGCACTGAACTGACCCATTGCCACAGAAAAGAGGGTGAGGAGGCTACTATACACACTGTTACTACACACTGAAAATGCTCATATCACACTCAGATTTTAATGTAAATATAAAGGGAGACATTACATTAAATGATATACAGAGACATACAGAGAAGATTTAAAATTGATTAGGAACTTATTCTTAATGGTTAAACATTACATTACATCACTACAATTTTCTCTTAAATTAAATTTCTATTGTTGATAATTCCTTTTCGGAGATGTGTTTGAATGTACTCCTCTAGGCTCATACCATTTTTACACATTTTAGACTTAAAGGAATAGTTCAGCTTTTTGAGAAATACGCTTATTTGCTTTCTTGCTGAGAGTTAGATGAGAAGATCAACACCACTTTGATTTCTGTATGGTAAATATGAGGCTAAAGTCAGCAGTCAATTAGCATAGCTTAGCATAAAGTCTGGAAGGAGGGGGAAACAGCTAGCCTGCCTCTGTCCAAAAGCAAAAAAAAAAAAAATTGCATACCAGCACCTCTAAAGCTCATTAATTTACTTGTAATTATCGTGTCTTGTTTTAACCTATAAACAAATTTAAACGAAATGTAAAAAATGACAAGTTGTGGATATACAGGGAGTTCCATGCTGGAATTACTTCTTGGTCATGCCGTGATTTCCTGGAGGTTTTTTAGGTTCGGACAGAGCCGAGCTAGCTGTTTCCCCTTGCTTCCAGTCTTTAAGCTAAGCTAAGCCAATCAATCCTGACTCAACCTTCATATTTAGCATACAACCATGAGAGTGGTTATCAATCTTCTCATGTGACTCTTGGCCAGAAAGCAAACATGTGCATCTTTCAAAATATCAGCCTATTCAGTTAAACGATTGATCTTCTCCCCTGATTTCTCCAAGCCCCCCAGTGTGTCGCCTGGCACAGTGAGGACAAGCCTTTTGCAGTGGGCTATCCCAATGGAAAGATCCTTTTGGCCACAACTGAGACCTATGAGAATGAGCAGCCTGTAGTGCTGTCTGTCTTCCAGGTTTGTCTACGAAGTTTACTCCAAACTCATTTTAAATGCAGTAGAGAGCCCTACAAAAGAGACAAAGAACTGCATGAACTGAACTAAGTATGTGACTCTGTTGTCTGCACACTGTGATATAGAATTTACATAGAATAATTTTCCACTCTATTTACTCTTATTGACCGCTCCACTCTCCCTCCCTTCACTCTACAGGACAGCGTGAGTTCTCTAAAATGGGACCCCACAGGATACTTGCTGCTCTGTTTGGGCAGGTCAGAGGTAACAAAGATACTGGGACGCTCTGGGGGGACCTGGGTGACCCTGCATTCCCTCATTCACATGAGTGCCGTTAACATTGCTGAATGGTGCCCGCTCGCTGGCAGAGCACCTGATCCCCGGCTCATGTTGGCTGCGTGAGTTTAAATAACTCATTCTTCATTCTTTCTCTGAATATTCTTCCTCTTTTTCAACAATTTTAGAAAATGATTTAGGAAGAATGGGTGAAAATTCAACATATCTATATAGTTGCATGTAGGACTATTCTTTTTTCATATGTTCGTTTCATATGTTCTAGATACTTCTTTTTTTATCTCCATGTTTCTGTAGAGGTTGTCAGAATGGCTCTGTGTATGTCTGGACACTGCCACAGGGGGGTACCATTGTGTCTTTGCCCAACATACTGAACAACTCTCCAGGCCAAGATGAAAACAATGATGTCAAGGTCAGTTTGGCTCTGCTGCTGGAGGCCTTCTTGCAGACCCGGTTCTACTAATATCTTGAAATGATGAAAATGTCATCAGGATTTTATGCACCAGTTATTTAAGCTCATGAAATCACCTGTTTCTGTTCCTTTTTACAGCAGGACAGTGCAAAGTGTGTGTTTGTACTTCATGGCCACATTACAGCAGTGAAGTCCCTTTCATTTTGCTCCAGTGGACTGACTCTGGTTTCTGGGGGGATAGGGGGACTGCTCAACATCTGGTCCTTACAGGTCAGAAAACAATATTTACTGCTCCTGCCACTTTCTAATCTAAAGTCAATACAAAAATCACTTATTTAACAATCAACATTATCAGACATTGAAACTATTATTATATATTACTCTAAAATAAATGTTTCAGAAGTCTGATTTCAGAATTTGAATGTCCCCGCCTCTCTGTGCTTCTTGCAGGATGGTTCAGTCTTACAGACTGTTACAGGTTTGGGTTCAGTCGTCAGTACTACCTGGATATCAAACTTGGGCGTAGCTGCCTGCTTTGGGAGGTCAAAGGTAATTTGGATCACTCATAACTTAAATTTCATCAAACCTTAAAGGAAAAGTTCAACATATTTGTTTATTTGCAGAGAGTTAGATGGGAAGATTGATACCATTCTTATATCTGTCCCTTAAATATGACTTAAGAGCTGTGTTCTGTCATTCTTTCTTTCCCAGGACGTTTTGTTGATCTGCTGCACCCCCGATTGGATCAGTCAAAATCATGTGCTATCTTCCTGTCGTATGATTCTCAGAAGCCAGAACATCCTGGGTCTAAATCGGGCACCTTGTTTGGCTGTCTTCCTGGAGAGACTGCCCTTGCTGTTGCAGGAGCAATACAACTATGAGCGGGTCATGAATGAAACTAAACTAATTTTAAAGTAGTTTATTTTAATTGTGTCTAATTTCATTTTCATTACTGGGGACACCTTACCTCTTTCCATTCATGTTGATGTTCATGTTTTGTCCCTTCTGTTAACTTTCTGTTTTTATATCCCGATCAACAGCAATCAAAACATTTCACTGGTAGTTTATGTATGTTTGTGTCCATGTGAGCTTCAGCTGGGACTTAATTTTGAATGCCTTCTGTTAATACAGACCCACATTGCAGCGGGTGACCAGCTAGTCCACAGTGCCTTTCTTCAGAGCCTGGCCTCCTTGACTGTTGGTTTGTCCTTAGAGAAACACCTGTGTCGTTTCCCACACTCTCCACACCACACCAGTCCTGATGCCCACGCCTGCCCGCCAGAGTGGAGCTGGCTTGCCACCTACGCCACTACTGTCCGCAGTGCTGAGGCTATTGCCAGTGGTACTGCCTTCCCAGAATCCTTCATTGTTTCAGAGTTTCAGGAGGTGGAAGACACTGAAATCCTCAAGGCACTGGTGAGTAGTGACAAACCTCTTTGTGCTGTTTTTTGTTTAGGGAGTAGCTGGATATGTTTCGGGAATCTGAACTGACTCAAATATACATACGTTTCCCTAATGTAGGCATCTATTGAGACACTTATCTTTCTTCTAGGACAACAGCAAGTGGAGCTATCGGATGGATGAACAGCTGATGTCTTGGGCAACCACCAGACCAGAGGTAACAGCTCTGCCATCTTTAAACTGTGCACAATAAACCCCGTTTTTAAAAAAAAACAATTGCTAAACTAAAAAAGATTAATTCTTCAGTTTACTTTCTTTTTGCACAATCTTTTAGCTGGAGAGTGTTATAATATACATATAATATAATATAATATATAATTTCACCTGCTGTGTTTCTTAGGACTGGCAAAAAGGAGGGAAGAGTGAGGTATACCTGTGGGGGAATGGACGTTACGGACAGTTGGCAGGAATGGGAACCAACCTCATGATGCCTACTCTTGCACCCTCTCTATTACAGACACAACAGGTAGCAACTTTTTCTCACAGGACACAGACTTTTCTTCCTACATTGCTGCTGTTTTCTAACATTTCTTTCTCCTTTTGTGGGTGTTTTCCAGGTTGTGTGTGGTCAGAACTGTACCTTCCTGGTCCAGTCCAATGGGACTGTATTAGCTGTAGGAGAGGGACAATATGGCAGACTGGGCCAGGGGAATTCTGATGATCTCTATGTCCCCACTGTTATCTTTGCTTTTCAAGGTACAGTATTCATGGAGGGCCAAAAAACCCAAGTCTGAGTTGGTCTGCTTTTTATATGTAACCTTTTTTTATTGCCTCAGAAAACTTTTTATCCATAACGGAAAGGACAAAAATATTTTGATTGTACTACTGCAGTTTGATTTGGTAGCTTCCATTTAGGCCTAATTATTAATTAATGCTCTCTAAATTCTTATCTTTATAAGTTGAGCTTTACTGACTTTTTATTTTATTTACAGGGTATGTGGTGACTCAGCTGGTGACGTCTTGCGGGTCTGATGGACACTCCATGGCCCTGACTGAGACTGGGGAGGTGTTCAGCTGGGGGGATGGCGATTTTGGAAAACTGGGGCACGGCAACAGCGAAAGGCAGAGGAGACCCAAACAGATAGAGGCCTTACAAGGAGAAGAGGTCATTCAGGTAGAGATAAAGTCTGCTCTGAACTCCTATGTGATATTTTTGTGCTTTTATGCTATATTGTTGGAAGTTATTAGTAAAATCATCAACTCGTAATGCAACCAACATGTTGAAGAGGCCAATGTAAGTGACATAGACACAGCAATTTAACCGTTTACTGAAACTTTCATATTGCTTTTTTTTCTCTTTCCAGCTTGCTTGTGGTTTCCGGCACTCTGCTGTGGTAACAGCAGATGGGAAACTGTTCACCTTTGGCAGTGGTGAATCTGGCCGCCTGGGTCAGAGGTCGACATCCAACAAGATGCTGCCTGAACGGGTGGCAGCATTAGAGGGATATCACGTGGGGCAGGTAAGGAGTAGACCATGCTTGTCTTGATTCTTAAACTCTGATTGGGATACTGCGTATTGTGGTCTCCACTGTGAAAAAAGAAAAAATGATCAAATTTTAACCAAACAAAGCTAACTTGATCCCCTTCCCCAGGTGTCATGTGGTCTCAACCACACCCTGGTGCTATCCCTTGATGGAATGGTTGTGTGGGCATTTGGAGATGGGGATTATGGCAAATTAGGAACCGGTTCTTCTACAGCGAAATACTACCCCCACGTAAGTTATTAGGAAGGAATACTAGAGTCATGCTTTTCATAACTCGTTTATATTCATTGCTTAAACTGTTTATTAATTCATTTTAATTTAGTGCTTTTCCTTAATGTATTTACAGGTACTTCTATACTGTTGTTATTGTAAATGAAATATTATTTTTGGTCGTTCCTGTTTTCAGAAAGTGGAGCAGCTGTGCAACAAGGGAATTAAGAAGGTCAGTTGTGGAACTCAGTTTTCTGTAGCATTGGCCTGCGATGGACGTGTTTACACATTTGGACAAGGTACATTTCCATGCTAAACTGGATTTTAAAAATGTTTGCAATTTTAGTAACACTGTTGTTGATGTACTGCTTTAGACCGTGTCTTCTTTTACAACACCCAGAGTGTTATATAATTATGCCATAACTGAGGCAACAATGGTAATTGTATTGACCTCCATTGCCAATTGTCACAGTTTCTTTTCTTGATTGATTCTACCACTTAAAGTCACTGCAGCCAGAATAAGAAAGGATTAGTGCTTGACATGGAGGGAATGTTTTTTTAACTCATTTTATAAATCAATTTACCAACTTAGTTGGCACAATTTTGAAAGCTGCATGCAGAAGAAATATACAATGTTGCTGGTTTATTTTTAGAGTACACTCACATATACCCTCTGTTCATCCTTCAGAGCGTCTGATCGGCCTGCCAGACTCCATGCTGAAGAATAAATCCTGCCCCCAGGTGGTGCCATCCTTGGAGGGGATGTTCATAGAAGACATTGCTGTGGGCTGTGAACATGTCCTTGCCCTGTCCTCCACTGGAGACGTCTATGCCTGGGGCTGCAACAGTGAGGGACAGGTAACCAATGTGCTGAAATATAAAACTATACACTCTGGAGTTTGTTTTTGTTGCACATCAGAAGCACTCTAACGACTGCACTGTTGCGTTCCAGCTTGGTCTTGGACACTCCAACCCAGTGAAAGAGCCCACACTCATAACGGCCCTCCAGGGGAAAAACATCCGACAGATCTCCGCTGGCCGCTGCCACAGTTCAGCATGGACCACCCCCACTACCTCGATGAAAACCTCAGGTGCACACACAGTCCTACAGTACCTGTACACAAGCAAATATTCTTTGCATCTATGATCCATGAAACAGGATAGACATGGAACTCTACATGAACATTCATTACCTTCATCTTCAGGTGGCTCTGGAAATTTCCAGCTTGGCCTTCCCCAGTCAGTCCCTCCCCAGTACAACACCTTGAAAGACAGCAGCCCTGACGTCCTTCGCATGCGCCTCAGGGTACTCTACCACTTTTCTGATCTCATGTACAAGTCCTGGAGGCTGCTCAACCTGGACACCAAGAATCCGGTAATCAGTTATCCTATTTTCTGCCCTTTTAATCCATTAAAAGAATAAATGTTAGAAAAAAATAACTGAATTCTTGCTGGTAATCACATACCTCCCGATCACTCTTTCAGTGTGATGCCTCATTCACCTCCTCCTGTTTTATTTCCTGTCCTTCCCTCCATTCAGGTGTCCACTTCACGGTATAGTTCAGGGACGACAGCTATCATCCGGGGCGAGCTCAGAGGCCTTCTATCACCCAAGGTCAACACTCTGCCTCTAGTGCGCTCCATTGGCAGAACAATGACCCAGGGCAAAACATATGGGCCACAGATCACTGTGAAACGGATTTCCACCAGGTAAGTGTGACCATGGCAGGATCTGTATGTCTTCAGGGATCCGCTGGTGGAAAGACAGACTTCAACTTGCTGCATTTCCAGCCTGCCAGCAGTGCTTATTAGCGGAATTTCAGGACTTTTACCTGCCACCTTGGTTGTTTTGCTTGCAAGTTGCAGAGTTCTTAAAGAACTCTTATGATTGCAGCAATCTGTTTGTTTTCTTGATGATTGATGTTCCCTCTCTTACACTCCTACAGAGGGCGTTCGAGCAAACCCATCTTTGTGCAGATCGCAAAGCAGGTGGTGAGCTTGAATCCTCTGGAGCTTCGGCTGCCATCACGAGCCTGGAAGGTCAAACTTGTTGGAGAGGGAGCTGACGATGCCGGAGGAGTGTTTGATGACACCATCACTGAGATGTGCCAGGTAGGATGAAAATCACACCAAGAAGGTCTAAGAGCAACAGAAATAGCATTTAATGCAGCCTGAATATTCTGCTTTATGTAAATTGTCAATTTGGCAATGTGTTTTCCCCAGGAGCTGCAGTCTGGTGTGGTGGATCTTCTGATTCATACTCCCAACAGCTTTGCAGATGTGGGCAGTAACACTGACAGGTGCACATTGTGTAGTCTTCTTTTGATAACCACCAACACCCTTAAAATATAGCAAAACATCAAATTTTCAAAAGTGATCTTTACCTCTGGCATTCGCTGTGTACCCTTACAGGTTCCTGCTGAATCCAGTAGCACTTTCAGAGGATCACATGGTCCAGTTTCGCTTCCTGGGCATTCTTATGGCTGTGGCTATTCGCACCAAGAAGCCTCTGGACTTGCATTTGGCTCCTTGGGTGTGGAAACAGCTCTGCTCGATGCCACTGGGAGGGCCTGACCTTGAGGAGGTAGACCTGCTCACCTACCGCACCCTCCAAGGCATCCTTCATCTAGAAAACAGTGGAATCACAGACGATAATTTCCATGTGGTGAGATGTGATGCAAATTGCCTTATTGCAGAGTTCATTAAGATTCCTGTAGATCTTCAACTTTCCAAACCGAAAGCTATTTAACTGACATTTCATTCTCTACTTCCCAACCCCTCTCTTTATTTTTCTGAATTGTCCTTCTTTCCATCCTGCCATATCCTCTGTCTGAAGATGATCCCACTGGACTCGTTCATGGCCCACAGTGCTGATGGAAGGCTGGTACCTGTGGTTCCTGGAGGTCAAAACATAAGCCTGACCTTTGCCAACAGGACTGAATATGTGGAGAGAGCTCTGGACCACAGACTGCATGAGATGGATTCACAGGTATTAAGGGATGAACAGTTAAAGAATGATCTGGGGGTATTAAGCAGAGCTGCCAGAATGTCAGAGGATGATCTGCAAGCATACAAACTGCTACATATTTACACATTAGGGAATACTGAATTCTTTAGGATAGACCAAAGTATTAAGTCTACACCATGTGTCAGTATCTATCTCTCGGCCCCTGCTGTGCAGACTGTAGTAGCTTCTATCAGTCCACAAGGAAGGAAGGAAGGAACATTCTACACCTTAATCAGCAACCTGGACACAGTCAACTGGTCATTTGCAAACCGAAACTCCTTGTTTCTGCCGTGACTCTACATTATGTAAAATGTTATTTCTGCAGTTCCAGCCTCTCAAAATATGATGGGCATTTTTTAAACTATTTTCTGACAAATGATTAATTGAGAAAATAATCAGCTGATCAAATTAGTCTTTATTTGTTGGCCTGGTAGAATCCTTAACAAAAATCTTAGACCCTCAGCAAATAAACCAATCCTTTAATGCATTAGAATGAGACTTTAAAGCGACAGATGTAAAACAAAAACAAAAAAACTTGAAAAAAAATTATTTAACTATATTCACCAACCAGAACCTGGCCCACATAGGCAGTATTATTGTTCAATAATAACTTTGGTGTGGATTTCTCTCTACTGTATGTGAGACACTGCATCCATCTTAAACATTCAGTCTGCCCAGCAGTTTTCTATTAGCGCTCACTAGACAACCTGTTTGTTGTTCCCGTCGTTGTTCTCTTTATCTCGTCCTAAGCGGTATCAAAGCTGACGTCGGTCTGTTGTGTCCAGGTGGCAGCAGTCAGAGAAGGCATGTCCACCATCATCCCTGTGCCCCTCCTCTCCCTGCTGACAGCACAGCAGCTGGAGCAGCTGGTCTGTGGCCTGCCAGAGGTCTCTGTCGAGATGCTGAAGAAGCTGGTGCGTTACCGTGACATCACTGAGAGCCACCTGCTCATTGGCTGGTTTTGGCAGAGCTTGGAGGAGTTTACCAACGAGGAGAGGGTGCTTTTCCTACGTTTCGTCTCTGGCAGGTCCCGGTTGCCTTCCAACCTGGCTGATATCACACAGAAGTTCCAAATCATCAAGGTTGACAGGGTAAGGTCTTTGCTAACAAAGTGATAAGCCTATTTACAAAAAGAAATACTAATAGTTCCGAAAAACAAAACAAAAACAAATGTCCCCCTTATTACCTCCTCCAGCCCGTCAACGGCCTCCCTACTGCTCAGACCTGCTTCTTCCTGCTTCGCCTGCCCCCGTACACAAGTCAGGCTATTCTCACTGAGCGCCTGCGTTACTCCATCCACAACTGCCCCTCCATCGACATGGACAACTACATGCTGACCCACAACACCGACCCAGCAGATAGCTCTGACACCGAGGACTGAGGCAGAAAGCGGCGGTTAACAAACAGGGTGATGAATGTATCTTCTCCGATGCCATGCACATTATGCACTGAACATGGATTTTTATTCGCCAAAACCTGGATGGTAGTGTACTGTTTATATGTTTGTTGATTTCAGGATATATGTAGTTTTGATTTTCCAACTGTGCAAGGTGTTGTAATTATTGCAGTGCTTACTCTGAATGAAAACTACAGGGATACAGAACAAGATTTTAAAAAATATAGGTGATTAAGCCACAATAAAGGATGTGCCTGTTTATTTGAAAATATGTAATAATTTAATGACCTGTCACACATAGGTAGTATTATTGTAAAATAAAGAGTGTTTAAATAAGGATTTTGGTGTACTGTATTTGAAATTTCTGCATCCAAATGAGTAGTTAATTTGTTTCTTAAGAAGATCAATGAAACCATCACTAGTTTCACCCAGTAAATAGCGGCACTTTCACATTGTCAGTTAATTTGATAGTAGGTAAATGAATACAGTAGCAGTACATGGACTTACATGGCAACTGCATGTCGTGCATAGAACAAGTGACAAGAGGAAAAAGGATGTGTAAATAGAGTATAAATATGTAGAGGCCAAAGAGTGGATAGATTTAGGCCAGCAGGATAAACGTAGAAAAAGAGTACGAGAGCTGGACTGGGTACTCGAGTTACACTACTGTATGTTGTAGGTTAGCTATCTCACATATAATTAACAGTAATTTCATTTAGTAATGGCAAATATAGCTCATTCACCTACACTGTTTTTCCCCAATATGAGCCATCGCCCTCCGACATTTTAACCAAACATTTTGAGAATGATACAAGAAATAGAGACACGGACATGATTTGGTCGACCGATTCTATGACTTTTAAGAATTTTTGTCATTGTCTCAAGTACAAAAAAAGTGAGAGGCTGTAAATTTGATTTGTCTTTGCATTATTTATTCAATATTTAGTTTTTTCTTATTTTATTCCTCTACATGATAGTAGTATTCTTCACAACGTTTTGGTGGAGATATACAGTACTAAATGCATTTATTTTATAGTAATTCACCTCAATGAGTTAGCAAACAGCTGCACTTTCTAAGGCAGCTCACTGCCTGAAAGCTTTGACAAAAAATAAATTACTTTAAGATCAGCGTGTTTTATCGATCATCAGTAAGGACGCTCCAATCAGCTCAAGACTTTATGGCATGCAAACAGAATCAGAACAGAGCATTACCACCACCCCCCTTTACTACAGAAAGATTTAAGCTCTGAAGAAGTGTCTTCTATGTTTAGAACAAATCTAATTGGAAGCATCATCTTTGGTCCATTAGTCAGTCAACCTTCTCTGAATCTTATACCCAAAATTAGGGCACTTCAGAAGTATTGGTAATTTGAGGGTCTAAGCTATGTTTTCTGCGAAGCCCATATGAGTGATTTTTTTTTTTTTTTTTTTTTTTGAAAGATGACTCAGGCTCTGGCTTCGAAGAGAAATAATAAAGCAAAAAAATTGCTGTAGTTTCTTGCCTAAAATTGCTCAGAGGTACTTAAAGAAGCATTTAATTCATCGCTGTCTTACTGTAGGATGTGGTAAAGAGTCCTCCTTTGCCCAGGGAATACTTTGCATTGGAAATGTTGCATTTATATTATGCATTAGTGTTTACTGCAACCTAATGGATATTTCCTCAGGCCTTACAAGGTCCAGATATCAATGACTTATTAATTATCTACTGTGATAGTCTTCAAAAACTAGAAGTAAAACAAAATCTGAAATCTTGGCTATGTACAGTATAATATAGTACATTCTTCCAGTGTATTTCCAGCTTTAAAGCCCATGAAGTTAAATATCTTGACTAAATAAGCAACAATCAATTTAATTTTGGGGGGAAAAAAACTCCTCGGGTATTATTTACTGAGAGTTTATCAGTCAAAATCTCCACTAATCTGCCTCAACCAGGGGTTTGCTTGGTAACATGAGCAAAAAAAGCCTCACAACTGGCAAAACATTTTGATTCGGATGTCGCTAAATCCTGATTGGTGCATGGAAGTGTGTGACATAACATTTTTCCAGCAGAGCCCCACCCACGTCAAAACACTGGTGAGAGCACGGACGAAAGCACACAAATACAGAAATCTGTCGTATGAAAAACCGTCCAACTTTGAGAGCAAATGATGTGTTGATGTACGATCTCTTCTTTCATAGTAAGAACCTGATTGAAAAATAGGTTTTCAGGGCCTTTAAGTTCCTTTTCCATCTATGGACAGCTTCCTCCCACGAAAGGCAAACACACAAAGCGACAACTTCCCTTACCGCCAAAGAGATCCTAATTCAGTTCCCCTGAGTCTGACGTTTTTCCTGAGTCAGCACCTCTGGTGAGTCTGCCATTTGTCTGTGCTGGTGAGAGGCACATCTGCTGTGACCTTATTGCCAACCCGTTTCCCTGCGTGCCGCGCGGGCCAGTGAGGCAGAATTCAACCTGCGGTCAGCAGCCCTGCAGCTGAGAGAGAGAGGCGTTTTCGTGAGAGACCTTGCCTGGTGTAAATGTAACATCCATCTATCAACTTAACAAGTGCAGGAATTTTAAAAAGGCTAAGATGAAAAGAAACAAAACAAGACAAAACACGAGGTCAGGAGTTGGCTTGGAGTCTACCTGTTATTTCTGGCGTGATTCAGGTGTGAATTCAGGTATGTTACATTAAATCCTATTAAAAAATACGTGTGGACACAGGGGTAATTTGGGGAGACTGGAGAGGACATGTGGATCCACCCACACATATACAACAATAAACAAAAATATCCTGGCTAAATTTAAATGCTCCAACAAAACAGTTTAAAAAAAAAAAAAAAAAAATCTGATTTAGACTAAAAAGGGATTACCTGGACCTGAGCGCCACTTTGAACTCTCTGCAAAAAGAACCCAGGCTCCCACACTCCCACTTCTTCGTCTACAGCACTAAGTGCATTAACTTTACTCCCAGCTCATGAGGATAAAATGAGAGTTTGGGAGACAGCACGAACAGCAAATATGGTATGAACTGCAGGAATAAATTGCAGTTTATTTTGAAACTGAACTTCAGAACTTCAAAATTAAATCCTCCCTGCATCCAATCATTTTACAGGATTTTCTCTAGTTCAGACAGGAAACCTCTTATAAACTCACCAGCACTCAATCAATCATACCAACCAAGGTCTTCGAATACATATTTCACAAAGAGAAATATAATATTTTTGACTTACTATAAGATCAGCTTTAATTTTCTTCATCAACGTGTGAACAGACCTAGTTATGAATGGGTAATACTTGCTATCCCCACAGGGGGGCAGTGTGGTTGTTGCACGCCGATGTTCCAATGCACACAGCCAGTTCAAGGGAGCATTGAGAATAAGCAGTGATTATCAACGCGGGCACGCGCACACACACACACACACACACACACGCGCACAGAGATCCTGTATAGCTGTTGTTGCATTTCGCTGTCAGCTAATCTCTGTCACCCTGTTTCTCCCAATCAGCTGCATTGATCCGTACAAATAGCTGACAACATACTGGATGACAAACAGCATGTGGTCAGATCACTCCGATAATGCACCTTTTCAAATCCGAGTGACACTGATGCATGCATCTCTTTCGAGGCTTTTCCAGTTAATGCCAAAGAAGTGCAGCTGGTCTTGGTCCGCATCACGCAGTTCTTTAAAAAGCGAGTGCTGCTCGCGTGTCACCGCTCTAACTAGGCCACCCACGTTTGTTTCAACCCAGGTGCAACTCACAAAAAATGTCTTCGCTCAGAGAAGGGGTACATGGTTACCCCCCTAATTCATCCAACTTTTTTCATCAGTTATAAATCACAGAGATTTGGCTTTGGGAAGCCAAGAGTGCAGGACCTTTGGTCAATCTATGAACTGCATCACAGCGAGGAATCCCTTAGGTTGGCATGTTTGTTATTAAGTAGGCTACATGAATCAAAGCAGCGCTGTGGCGAGGGGGGGGGGGGGTGACATGATAATTTAACTCACTGCATGGGAGCAATACAGCATAACTATTGTGGTAGCTGTGCAGCATGCGTTCAACGAGAGTGAAAATGAGCTCTGCCTTAGTTTTACTTGCATACGCTAAAATGAACCTAAGTGTCGAATCATGCGATTCATGGATCTCCCTCTATTTGCTAAGCAGATATCACATCTCTGAACCTACATAATTCCACTCTGCATCTACCGCAATTACATCGATAGGTTTACCACCCTAGGATGTTACCATTTTAATGGAACAGTTCAACAAATAGTCTTGTTTTCTCAGTGAGATGAGAAGATCGATACTACTCTACTATCTGTCCATTAAACATGAAGCTACAGCCAGGAGATGCTTAGCTGAGCCCAGTAAAAGGCTGGAAACGGGGTTTGTAAATCTGTACAAACACCGAAGTGTAAAAATGCAAAGTTGCAGTTCGCTTCCAACTTAAACGTTAAAATGCGTAGCTTGCAATTGCCACATTTAAGCGTTTCCTGATCTGATGCCCCTATCGGAGGGACAACATCAAAAACCGTTAGACATCACTGTTGAAAAATAAATCCGCTTCACGATTTGACGATGCCATGGTTAAGTTTAGGTTGTAGGTGTTTGGCACAGAAGCCACTTGGTTACGTTGAGGGAGATATTTGAGTTTGGGCTTAAAATAAGTACTTAGTTAAGGTTCAGGGATCTCCGTCATCATGGTTAAATTATTAACTACTCGGTCTAGGTTGGGGAACGAATCATGGTCATGCTTTAAAAAAAAAAACAAAAACAACTTTATTGGAAAATGGGAAACAATCTGCAGTCTTCAACAACAACAGTCGTCATCAGTTGTCCTTCCTACAAGGACTTTTGTCATTCTGTAACATCATCTGACTTCCCTGACAACCGTCATAATTCCTAGGGCTTGTACAGGGCTTTGTCACTTGTATGGAGGGCTGAACATATGTTGTTTTGGGAAACCTGCTGAAACGACAGATCCTGACGTTTTATCGTCCCGCTGCCACTGTGAGGAAATAGTCCGGCACATAACCCCCCATAAAATCTCAAACTGCCATTTTTTTCCACTTCAGTTTCTGTACCGATGCACACACAAGAGATAACATTATAATTAGTGAGCAGAATAGCCAGTAGGCTGATTTCATTTTAGCTTTGGACAGAGTCAGCCAAGCTGACTCCCACTGTTTCCAGTCTTTAGGCTAAAATAAGCTGAGCTTTTTCTGGCTGTGGCTTCATATTTAAAGGGGATCAGAGAGGTGTTGATCTTCTCATCTACCTCTCTGCAGCAAAGCAGGTGAGTATCCACTTTTTTCACAACTATCCCCGTTAAACGGCATCAGCAAGGGCCCTGCTAGAATCTCGGGTATCTCTACCACAGCCCACCCGTGGCCCTTAAACAGTAAATGTCAGTGGTACCTGGCACGTTCTAGGGCCCCTGTGCGGCTGAACCCTTTAGAGTGCAGTGGGCTTCTTCACCTTACAGCTCAGTGTTTGTTCAGTGTGCCAGCTACTGTCACACACCGCTTGTACATTAACAATTATTCAGAGCACAAATTGAATGCAGCCCATGTTAAAATTTTCTGTTTCTTTAAACATAACTGTACTCTATATATCACAGAATGACTCACCAGTTTAAACATCGATCTAAACTACTTTCACTATTGTGGGTTCTCTCTGCATTTAGTTGCCTGTAATAGGTGCAATAATGACAATCTTTGCTTTCATCTCTCTTATTTCCACCGTCTGTTGCTCTCTCAAGGTGAGAAATACAGGTAACGGATCGTTCGTGACATTCTTCCACAGACTCAACTGTCAATTCAACAATGGGGAAAAAAAAAAAGATCTTGTTATGTAACTGTTATTATTTATAAATGTCAACTGTAAAAATGGATGTTGAAGAGAGTTAAAAGGTGACAGTGATTTTGGTAACCTGAGCCTTGCAATTTTGACTGTGAACAGCACCTGTAGTATTTTGCGTGACTGTGGAAAGACCAGTACTGGACTAAAAGGTTTAATACTACGACCTCAGTTTTATTGCCGCTTTATCTTGCAAAACACCTGAGATTTTGTTTTTTTGTTTGTAGTAAAATATTTTTTCATGCCTCCAGAGAATGAAGCAGGTCTCTCCATCCTGAATTTTTAATTAGTCAAAGGAGGGTGTGACCTACATAGTCTAACCGAGGCAAAACCGGGAATGTGACTGGTCACCTGATCCCCCGTCCCCATCCCCACCCCCACCGCCACCGCCTCCCCCCGCTCCCCTCCAAAAATCAGAGGAGCTCATTTCATCTAGACAGTGAATGAGGGCTGCTGTGAAAACAGGGGCACTTGGGCGCGGGTCAGTGAATTGCTGAGGCAACGTGCTGATGTGACGTGTTCCCTGGGCTGCTCAGGGCTCGTTTCGGTATCCTGGCTGGCACCCTCTCTTCTCTTGTTACAGGACAGGCAGAGTGTGACCCATGTACCTCGGAGACATTTAAGACTCTGGTACAGTTTCAGTCAGTGATGTGATATGGACGCGCGCTCGCCTGCCTGCCAATTGACTTTCTGGGTGTTGTGATATGTGCGAGATAGACAACAGGAAGAAGTTTGGTGACACGGTGAAAGGCTTTAGGTCTAGTTTACAGTTTGCTAAAGGTGAGTCAAAACTAACAGTATCAGCAATAGTTCCACGTTTTGGGGAAGACATTTATTAGTTTTCTTAGTGAGAGTTAAGTGAGAAGAACGATACCACTCTCACACCAAGGCATTTAGCTTAGCACAAAGACTAGAAGCAGGGGGAAACTGTTCAGACTGATGAAGCCTCAGGATGAGCTAAATTTCAAACATTTTGGACTTGCGCGGACACTAGAATCCACTTTGTGCTCTATCTGAGCAACCAGTGAAAGTCCCGACCAATGCTAGTGGCTCTGTGAGGCTGTACTTAGGCAACTGGAGGTTTGGGCTAAATGCTAACATCAGCATGTTAACATGCTCACAATGACAATGCTAACATGCTGATGTTAAGTAGGTCACATGTTTACCATGTTCATTTTTATATTACTATGAGCTGGTAGGTGGGGTTTTTTTACCATAGGACAGAGCTAGGCTAGCTCTGTCCCCTTGCTTTCGGTCTTTACGCTAAAATAAGCTGGCTGCCTGCTGGCTATAGCTTCATATGTAGCTTATCGATCTAAATCACAGCAAGAGATTGAACATCTTGAGGACGAATTTTCCCTCTCACAACTCCGACTTGTTCAAAATCCAGTTGCTACACATGCTTATAAAGGACAAATTGTATCAAAGTTACATTATTGACATTTAACAACTTACTTATTAACTACTTATGAGCCCATCAGATGGAGCCTTTCTGGTAGCTTCAAGGAATAATGGAAGATTAAAGTTGACCCTGCTTTTTACACCAGGGTATCCAGTAGCATCTCAAGTCGAAAGCGTAGGGTTATTCAAAATTTGCCAGCTGCAGTGTTAGACCTTCTTGTTTTTCATAATTAGCTTAATGTTTTATGAATTCCTTTTTTCCACTAATATGTTTTTTTCTCTTGTTTCATCAATATATCAAATTACCTTGTAAAATCTTTATAAAAAGGTTCTGTGTAAATATACAGTATTACTCTGTCACCATTTTAGGATTTTAATATGACTGAGGTCTTGCGGTCATGCTAGCAAGCTCTTACCAACTTGCTCATTAGTTGTAGTTCCCGTCACATGGCCCTTTGGAGTGAAGAGCTGAGGTGTTTCATGGAACCTAAGGAGGATTTAAGTGGCACTAGGTGTGAACCTGGTTAGACCGCTCTGATTAATAATGCAACAGTGTCTAAAGGGGCAACACAATCTACTCATACTACTGAACCTTTCTGGAATGAATCAAAAGAGGACTTTAAAACGCTTGTTAAATTTATTGAGTCAGGTTTTTAAGGTTTTTAATTGTTTGCTATAAGTTTGGTTGTAGGGATGGCAATGTCGGTCTGTCAGTATGGCCACCACTTTGATCCTGACTGATATCTCAACAACTATTGGATGGATTGCTATGAAATTGTGACAGACATTCATCATCCCCATGACTTTGGTGATCTCCTAACTTTTAATCTAGCACAACCAGTAGGTCAAAGTTTACACCTATTAAAAGTATCTCAACATCTGCTAGATGGTTGATCTACTAAATGGTCAAACTAAATGGCTGACCATCTAGAAGACCATCAAAATTTTGTACAAAATGTCAGACATTCATGGTTTTCAGTTGATGTATCCTGCTGACTTGGTGACTTTGGTGGTGATACCACCACAAGCAGGTTGAAATTTTTGTAATTTTTGAAATTCGGTACAGACGTGTGTTCCCGGTATGGCGATTTATAAAAACTTTGTTGACCCTCCAACCTTTCTTTTTCCTGCATCATTTCAGTTTGACCAAATACCTGCAAACCTGATGACATTCCCATCAGACAAAGCTGTACTTTGTGTTTAGTGCTAATAGCAAGTAATAGCATCCTAACACACTAAACTAAGATGGTGGAGATAATTGTTGCAGAGAGATAAATGTTTTACAATCATCAATGTGAGTATGTTAGCATGCTGATGTTAGCGTTTAGCTCAAAGCACTGCTTTGCCTTTAGTAAGAACAGTCTCACAGAGGCACTGGTGTGGCTATAGACACTTAGTTTTGTTACTTAACCATCGCGGTATTTACCAACCAACCCCAACTTATTCCAGCAGCAAGTCTGAGAAACATTCACATCATCTATCTGAAAAAAAAAAACCTCTAACTATACAGATGCAAATATCAGGTAGAAAACAGAACTGAAACACCAGTTGGTGGAAGGCTGTCATAAACACGTAGCAGACAGCATTGCTATTGTAAGGTGAGGCCAGTAATTACATTTTTGTCATGCACACTGCGAATTAAGTCAATCATCTGGGTGGTGAAACATGGGCCCCTATGTGTTTTGTGTCTGTCACCTACAGCACAGTCAGCCAAAACTCTTGTGTAGGGGCTCATTAACATGTAACATGAGATTCAGTAGTCTTTTCCAGTATTTTTCTCAAATAAACTTGAATACATCTCTTAAATGTCAACATTTACATTACATTGTGTTTGTATTTGTCTTTTCTCTACTTCTACTTCAATCTAAGCGTATGCGGGTCATCAGACAAGAAGAGTTATGTTCCTCTGCCCCACCACACTGGCTCCTGTAATACAGAGTCAGCTGCAACACCGGATGTCAAATTAGATTTAGAATTAACTTCAGTTGGAGCTGGGGGCAGCATCTTCACCAGGTGCCTAAAAACACACAACTTGCTGCTCTCAGTATGATTGAGATGCAGTCTGAAACCCTCAGCCATGTCATAAAACTGAGGCCTGTCAATCAACAACATAGTCTTTCTCACCATTTTCTAATAAGTGTCAATAGAATCGTGCATACAACTGACACAAAATACCAACTGACACTTAGTGCATCATCTTTTATTTAAATCCCTGTTATGATACGTCACCTCTGCTAAATGTGTATGGAGCCAGAGCTGTAGTTGTCTAATATCTCTGGCTTACCAACGTTTCCCAGCAGAGTGTCCATCCATCCTTTGGCTTAGAGACAGCTCATCATCAATGGCCGGGGCTTTACCTCCTGCGGCTGGCAATGGGCATCAGCTCAGCTTCATACAGCCAAAGCTGGGCGGCTGCTCTCAGAGCTCGGAAGCCAATGCTAAACAACAGAGCTTTCATTTTCAATGAGCTATTATGCAACAACATCTGGGCAAGGGACCTTGCAAGACCAGTCCATCCCTTTTATAAATCAGCGGTGATTACATCAACACCAGCTATCCACTCCCTCTCTCCCTCTATGGGTTCAGAACATGAAGGGCATTCCTATTAGCGTTGTTGATTTGGAGCCAGAAACAGGAATTTCTTTCAACCAACCCCCCCCCTCTCTTTTTTATTTGCTAATGATGCTGAAATCGGGAATCATTTTGTATTCTCAGTAATCATGAACATCTGGTGTATGCCATCTGGCCATGTTGTTTCCTGATGGGCTTGACCATGATTTTAAGTCAAAAAAAAGAGACATATAAATGTACACACTGGTTTAAGCCGAGCTATTTTTGCAAGATTTAGTGATGTAAAAATATTTCCGAGCACAGGAGGTGAGGTGTAATATGAGAGAAAACCTTTTGTACTTTTGTTTGGTTGTTTGGACATTAATTTAAAAAAAAAACCCATCAGGTTTGTTTGGCAGCAGAACATATGAGGCAATGCTTTGATGTGTCTGAGAATATTATCTGGTGTTGGCTTTGAGACACCTCAGAGATACATTTTCTGGGACTACACAAGCCTAAGCGCTTACAAATCCAACCCTATGTTTGCACACTGTAGGGTCGGGACAGAGAGATGATGACAGGGGAGAAAGGGAAGGGTGGGATGTCTTGATTAGGGACCTAGTTAATCTCCCTGTGATCTTAAAATACCAAACGAAGTAGGCCTGTATCATACAGTATAAACCCAGCACCTGGGATTATGTACGTGGAGCACAGTCTCGCAAACAGTATGTTACACACTATTACGTATGCATTCACACATACCTCTCCACTCAACTGCCAAGCAGCTCACTCTAACTGCCAAACTGTGTCTGCGGGGTAATCACAAAGATCAAAATAGCTGTGTATCAACCTTTTTTAAAATTTATATTCTTGTATAGTCTACACCATTCATTTCTCCCTCAGGTTTATTACCTTTAGTAAGGCATCTTCCTTCCTCTGTCTCAGAGAGAACACTAAACGATCCATGATTGTCATGATTTTTATGAGACCCATAATCGGATAATGAGCAAAAAAACAAACTAACAGTGTATCATGTATGCAGGGCTCTTTCAAAATGCCAGTGACACTGAAAGTATGATGGGCAAAAAGGGTCACTCAAAAGGAACAAAAAGTGTGAAGAAAATAGCAAATGAGAGAATTACCACAGAACAAAACATGACAAAAAAAAGTATCACAGATTATGTATTTTTCAGCAATAAGCACCTTCCATGTAATAAATACTGAAAGCTCTGACAGGGAGCAGGCAGCAGCGTCCTGCAATGCAGTCTGCGTCTGTACCGCCATACAGTACCTGTACAGTATTTGTGACAGACCAACAGAGAACATACGGTATACTGCGTAAATACATAAATCTATGCATGTGAAATACAGCCTGTTCTTTGCTATGTACATATCTCAGCATCTCAGAATGAGGATATACAGTGCATGCACGCAGTAAAACAAACAAACAAAAAAAACCATTTACCCTAATTGCAGTTAATTCCAATTACCAATTCAACTAGCTTTGAAAGGAAAATTTAATGTAGCCAGATTATCCTTCAATGTTAGTAGCCAGTCTGCTGGCCCGAATACGCATTGTTTGTAAAATATATTAGGATAATGGTTTAATGAAAAGCTGAAAAAAAAAGACTCTCCTCATGCACACAGAAACATCTCAGGCAAATGAATGGGTTCCCGGTGAATATTGGTGCAGAGCGTACAAGTGGCTGCTGCATTGGGGCATTAATCTGAAGAGCGGGAAGGAGCGGTAATGGTCAAGGGGACTTGTGATGGGCTGCAGATTCACTCGAATGTGCTGTTAATACAATACCAAGCACTAATGTGTGTGTGCATGTGTTTGAATAGAGCAGGCATGTGCTTGAAAACATGCATGAGAATGTAGGGGGAGCAAAGAAGGTACAATAAATACGATGGAAACTCTGCATCCTGGTTGAAGTTTTTGTTTTTTTGACTGAAATTTCTCCCCTTTTCAATCCTGTGTCTTCCACTCCTGTTGGTTTTGGAGAAAATAGACTAACTGCGGAGTACAACGTAGGTAGTATAGGGGGCTGGAATACTGCGATAGACTACAATATACTGGATTGCATCATTTTGTGAGAGTATCTAGTTAGGGACGGGGGATGAATTGCTGATTGCACTTAAAAGTCGCAGCTAAATTATTCCACTCTATTACTCTAGGGCTGATCTTACACTATATGTTAGATATCCATGAAAATACAATATATTTACCTGACCTACATAAAAGTCCTTGCATACAGTTGTGCTGACATCAAAGCCGTGAAGATCATATTTTAAGCAGGGCCTGTGATTTATCTTCAGCTTCTTGGTTCACTGCAATATTAATCATGCAGCGAACTGTGCCTTGTGTATAATCCAAAACCTGCAAATGTAACAAACTGTCCCCAAGCCTGTGATATGTTTTTGTTTATGTTCACCAAGATAAAGAGAAAAAAAAGTGAAGAATTCTCGCTTTGCATGAGAGGGGATTCTTTTTCAGTTTACAATGTATGTTACTGGAATTGTTCAAGGTGCAGTTTATTGCATTTTTAAGTATTTGGCCCATTTGGTTATACAACGCGGTCTGGTCATCACTGACCACTGCAGCTTTGTCAAATGCAGATTTGACTAGATCAGTGTAAAGATAAATGATTATTGGTGAGTATTTGTTCGTTAAGGGTAATGATACCAGAGATTTAGTCAGACGGACTGTCCTTTCTTTGCACTTGAGCTGCCTGCGATCAACTCTTATCCTGCAGTGCCGGTGTGAGTGTTATGGGTACTGTTCTAGTATTACACACAAAGTGTCAGGTGCCCTGGGTGCACTTGTAAACACAGCCCAGTTTTCAGACGGAGAGAATTGGCACCGAGAAACCCGAGAGCTTCTGCCCACCTTTCCAAAAGGATTGTGAACGATTCTACAGAAGCTCACAGAGCTAAACCGGCACACAAATGTCTCCCAGTTTACACACAATCAAACCTACAGAAGACAGACACATATGCACACACAGACAGTTACCCCTAATGTTAATACAAATATGGATTTAAATAGTAATACATAATGTAAATGTGCAGTTTTGTACTTGCATTAATGATGAAATGTTACACTGTATGTATTTTAGATAGTAAGAGCAGATTCTGGAAAAAAAAAAAAAAAGTGGGCTTACAGTGCTGTAACTATAATGTCTGGGTAATAAGGTACCCAGACATTATAGTATAACATTATTAATAAAAATGGACAAATGGTCAACATGTACATACAGTGGGGTCCAAAAGTCTGAGACTGAGTCTAAGCCTATGGCTAATGGCAATTTATCATATAGAATTTTATGGAAATTTAGGATTTCAGGCCAGGATTTAACTTACCATGGGTTTATACAGGCACCTTAACTATACATAGCTTGCCACATAATGCCCATATGTTAGTTTGATGAATTCGCACAGAGTTACTGTATCTTGGCGGAAGCAGCACCTTCCCCGATGAAAATAAATCTCTGATAAGGAACTGTAGCATGGAATTGTACATATATACACATTAGCCTTAAGCTGACCTCCCAGAAAGAAGCAAGTGGTGTGTGTGCACCTTTATCTGCCAGGAGATACGGTGTAAAACCTCACCACAAAGCTTCATTATTATGATTATTATGAGATGGTTTTGCCATTGGTGTGGGTACAGATGATTCAGTTTCTATATCTGCTTTATACGAGGCTATGTTGTGTTTAGATTAAACCATTCCACTTAACAGAAACACTCTAGAAAGAAAACATAATAGCATCATAACAACTGAATCCCCTCTCTCATTGACACTGCCTTTAACAGATATTATAGAATGTAGAAAATTGTGTTCAATGCTAGCAGTGATAACAGGAATTAAAAAGGAGCATCAAATCTACATCTTTCTCAGAAAAACCCAAAATCACCATGAAGCATATTAATAGCGAAAAAAATATAAAAGCAAAAGAATTGCATAATGAGATGAAACAAGGGGAATGGTACACAGCTGACCTGCTGGGGTAAGGATCATGGACTGGAAGCTGTACCAGCTGGTAGCTGTAACAGCTGTTCACCACATGTTACACCGGCTACGTTATTAGTATGATGATGGAGTCAGATAATATATTGAGACAGGCTTTTTGTGTTGTTTCAAAAGGGATTTCGGCTGGCCACAAGAGGAAGGAAAGATGGCCAGAAAGTGGCACACAAAAAGACATCAAGCACCAAGTGAAAGCAGGCAGCAAATGAATGGGAAGTGGTTGTGAGAAAACTGTGTGTTTGTGCATGTGCGGTGTGTTGTGTGTGGCTTTTATTCATGCATAAACTATGTATAAAATGTGCACGTTTGTATGTTTCAAGCTGATATGCCTGGCTAGCACACTGTTTTCAATTAAGGCAATGTCTGGGCTTATCGATCATGACATAGCTCGTTCCCTGTGTGGCGGGCACTAAGTCACATGTCCCGGACAGCTGCTGCTTAATTTTGCCTCTGCTGCAGAACATTATGTTGGGTTTATGGTGAGTTTTTAACATCACTTTGGAACACAGCACTTAGGGCCTAGGGATCCCAATGTATGACTGTAAACGCACATTTCTGTGGACACTTAGGCAGAGGCATAGAGGATAATACAGAGCAACAGGCGCACGGCAGTTGTATCATTCTCGATCAGTGAGACTTCAGACTGACCTTCCACTGAACCATCTCGTGCAGGGAGTAACATGGGCGGGGAAGGAACTCTCTGCCCTGATGTCCATAAAGGTGAAAAGTTGAGAGCAATCCATCAGTGACGGTACGTTCTGGCTCTGAAACCTAATTTTCTTGAAAGCCTCCTCGTGGTTGTAACATCAGTCAATGGCTGGATGCTGCCAGCTTCCCGCAACTGCCGACTCTGAAATACAGGGACAGTTTCTAACCACTCAGCTGGAGCCTTTCTATATTAATTGATAGCTTTCTGTCAGTGGGGTTACAGCTGCAGCACCAAAGGTTTTTCACATGTGATGCATGACTGTGTGATGTAAGTAGGTGGACTGACTCTGAGACATCCAGAGTCTGTGCCGGCAAAGCAGATTTATTGCAAGCTTGTAAGAGAGAGCTATGGATAGCAGAAAAAAAGCAACATCCAGTATCCTAGATACTATCCAATATATTGTGTGCGTGAATTTATTTATACCAGTTTTTCACTTTTCAAACCACAGGACTTTCTTCATATAAGTGTCTATTTTATGGAAGAGCAACATTTTCCAGCCCACTTAAAAAGCAACAAAAATATAAAAGTCATAATTGTCTCACAGTGACCAAAATAATGCAAATTTCAACAAATTTTAAAGTGTAGGGCAGTTCATATCATGATTACTGAAGTTTCTTTTCTACAACCTACAGACATTTGTGTGACCCTTCCTGAGGGGAGCAACAGATACTCTACTGACAGGTCCTCATTAGTGATTTCGAGCCTCAGCTCCCCCTAAAGCCAGGCAGATTAATTATCAAAATGGGAGTTGCTTTGTACGAGTGAAAAGATTAGAGCAATTTCCATAACCCATCAAATGTTGTAAACATAGAATGACAGCTTTGCTGCCGAGCCAGAGAAAACTTTGCGTCCACTATAGCGAGACACTTTCTAAGCCACGCACTGAAACCAAGCATACACACATTAAAATAAGGGGTTGTTAAAACAGAAGTCATATGGGCAGACTATTTTTTCTTGGTCTGAATTGTTTTTAAAAAAGGAATTAAAGTGGTCAAACAGAGACCACTGTTCTGTTTTTATTATTTCCAGTAGCTCTTTGAGGACCATGTCCTCTTGAACAAAAAAAAAATTAAATTAGAAATGTGTCTGCTAAGTGTTGAGGATTTAATACTTGCATGACTGAAGGAGTCCAGCACAAAGTTGGAGGGGTATTTATGATATTAAGACTGGGACCACTAGTTTTTAATACCACTTCCATTGTTTAGATGCCATAATATCTAGAGGATGATTATAGAGTATGTTTCCAGCATACTGAACAGTTGGGGGTTTATTGGTACTGTAGGTGACATAAGAAAAAAGATACGATCTATTTTCTCCACAAAAAAAAGATGGGACAGTCTCATTCCTGGGCAGAGGAGGTAAAGCTTCTGTATCCTGTCGACTCCTTCCTCATTGTCTCGAATACCAGCAGAGAAATCCCTTAAGCAACTCTAACAGCACAGGACGGGTATTGCATTGGACTCCTCTTTCTCGCTATCTGTTAAATACAAACTACACATTTACTAGCAATTTAGCCCCAGTGTTGCCTGCCAAGTCCTGAGAAACAACATCTGAAGCTCTTGCCTTGCTAGATATTTTACAATCTTCACCAGCCACTGGTTTACTTTGGCTCGCTGCCATCGTGTCCTGTCCAGGTAGTGTATAATCAGCTTGTATAAGCTTGTGGGCTGAGAGTTTCTGCCCACACTTTTATGAATATTGTTTTGGTTTGCCAGAAGCCAATATTTATACTGTGACCTCTCGGTTAGGGGGTCACGAGAATATCAATCCATGCTGCTTCTAGATTGATGTTTTTCAGAGTGCTTGCAATAAATCTGATCAGACACAATTAATTTGTGTTCGTTGCGGTCAGATATACTGCTGCATGCTGCAGTGATGGATCGTTCACATCACGTGTAGAGGAAGGTGATGTTAGTCTAAATCACCAACACAGGAAGAGATAATATAGTCGAGTTTGATTAATATTAACCACTTCAGCACAATCTCAGCAGGTCTTATGTGGGAAGTCATGTCACTTGCCAGATAACCGCAGTAGATTTAATGAGTTATTGCTGATGATATCCTATTATTTAAAATGCTGCGGTCACTAACACGTTTACTTGACTGTTGTTGTTTCCTCTCCCTCTTTTGTCTTTATCTCACTTGAAAAAAAGGCACAGAGTTATTGTTCTTTTTAAAAAATAAGGAATCAGATATAATCTTAAATTAATCCTACCTGTAGTTTTTGGTGGTTATTACTGTATTACTCCAACAAGTGAACTCTAACAAGTCTGAATTGCAAATAAATACGTTTTACTTCAATAAAGTAGAGCAAAGCAAACCAAAATAAATTTACATATATACATTGATAAATGAACATAAAGTAAACATTATGATATTCAACTAGGCTATATAGCTTAGACTTCAAGAGCCCAGAGGTCATTTGAATAATTGATTTTTTTTTATTAATTCCATGTCATTCCTGTGGGATTTGTGTTTTGTTTTGTTTGTCTTGAACAAAGTAACAGTAAACTATAATTATACATTTATACATTAATCCACTGACTCGTTACCATGGTTCTCAATGAATGGGTTGCGGTTAAAACACAAAATGGGATTTTTTTTTTTTTTGGGAGCAGTTTCTGCTACCACACACAAACACCATTTCAGCGTCATATTTTTCTGCTAAGCCATAGGCTAAACCTATATCTCTCTATTCAGCATAGTAATTAAACATACAACATACAACATTGAACTGATATTAATCTTCAAATTCTGTCGTGTAGATATTTTTTCTAAAAATTATAATATAATATAATAATATTTAGTAATATTTTCAGGAATCTTGTCTCACCTGTCCACCAGGCGCCCTCGTTTTGTCTGTTTGCTCTGCACACCCGTTTCCAGTCTGCTAAGCAGCCATGACGTCCGGCTGCCTGCTCCGCCAGGTGCACGTGTTGGTTTATATATAAACAGCTAATGATATCAGAGTGCGGTTACTTGGTTCAGGTGGTGACACATGGAGGCTTTATTCAGATCTAAAGAAGTATGTAGATAGTTTTAAAAAACTGTCGCTCTGGTGCACCACTTGACAAATGACACTCAACTAATAATGAGACATGTTAACAGACCAGACAAATCCACCCAAAGAGAACAGGCATTAAAATGCAGTAAAAACAAGATTAGGTCATTCAATCTAACCTCCAGCCTGTTAAACCCTCAGTATTTTAGAAGAATAAGACAAGCAGGATAATAAAACTGACTAACAACTGGTCTTCCCCCCTATCACATCCTCTGGGGAAATAAGAATTGCTGGAGACAGAAGAGGAGCTTTGACAGCTCGAGCTAACACTTCAGGCTAACAGAGTCATGCAGAAGTGTTGGTGGTTAAATGTTGGGTCTACTGATGTCAAGCCTGATGAGCTAAGTGAGCCATTAGTGGTAGATTCATTAGCTTGAGATTGAGCTGGGACACCTTGCCATTGTTGGCTTCTTAATTATAATTACGGAAGAGCTCAAAGGACTTAAACCTGGATTTAAAGCTTTGTCCTGGGCCTCTTTTGGCCCTAATGAACGTTGAGAAGATAGAGTGCACTGTAGACCAGAGTCAATATACGTCACTATTAAAATAACATATTGCAGATTTGTATATTCATGTAGGCAAGCTAGGGTTAATGAGCATAAATGCTTTTCTTTTTGGTAACAAGGAGGGGCAGTGGTTCATCATTTCATTTTTCCATTCAGAGTTTTCCCGCCAGTCGCAAAACAGCAACCTTGCGTTCAAAGTCTCACACTACAGAAAATTATCTCCTCAGAATTTATCTTGTCATCATCTTCAGCAAGTTACTGACAAATCTTATAAATCACTCGCAAAGAAGTTACATATTTAATCAGGGGTGGCTGATTAGGGTTGACACCGCACACTAAAAAAAAAAAAAAAAAAAAAAATTTGATTCCCAGTGGTCAGTTAAACATTAAGGGATCCTGACAGTACGGCTGTGACCAGTAGGTTCTTATCTCACTCTCAGATCCCGGCAGACAGAGAACGCAATGAGTATTGCATCGGTTTAGGCTGCAATGGCAATCTAAACCAATGCAGTGCGTCAGTAACAGATTTTCTGTCATGTTAAAAAGCATTAATTGAAGACGTTTTAGCTGGAATAACTTGTACTCCTGCTTAAGGATGTTATCTGGACCTTAATACTGTAAATATTACTTACTTTTTCCAGCTAGCAAAATCCACAAGTAAAATGCTATGCACTTTATACGAACAGCAGACAACTCACTCGCTGTATTAAGCATCTGAATGCACACTGCTTTTGTCTTCACCACCTGGGCCAAGAAAGAAATGAAACTAAATTAATTCAAGTCATACTTCAATATTGAAGTTGGCTGCATGCCACATACAACATCTTGTTAACTCTACTACTGATGGAATTCATCATCAATACAAGGCAAGCAAAGAAAAATTAAGGTCTGTGATTTGGTTTCCAACACAATTTGACAGGTTTAAGACCTTTATTTGTAAAACAAAAAAAAACAAAAAAACATATACGCTAACATTGCTACACAGATTGCAAGAAATAATAAATACTGAAAAGGAACAGTGATAGTGGGTGTAAAAATGTCCAACCATCATCCATATTTTCAGAGCTCTTAATAATGTTATAATTAGCTGTTAATATATTAACACCTTGATTATAAAATACATCAGCTAGCCTGGACCGACATGGGCACAAAGAAAGAGGCACATAATGAAGCAATCAGGCGACAGATAGCCCACAGGAGACTCTCAAATCAATAGCTCCTTTTCAAAGTACAACTTCTCTGGGTTGATTCTTAATTACCCCGTGAGCATGTCTCCACTCTATTCATGTCAGTAGTTGGCAATATCAAGCACGGTTGATCGGCCTTCCTCACAGCCGACATTTTGACTGTCAGAGCAGGAAAAGCACAGGAGTAGCTAAAAACCAAAACGATCAACTGAAGTGTCCCAGTAAGCCATGCCAATCAGACAGCATGGCGAAAAGCAGGACCCTGGGACTGGCTCAGAAATTGGAGCTAATGGTATTAGTTACACTTGTGTTTTGTCAAATCAACGCTACAGAGAGAAAGGTCTATAACTTAATTTATATAGCAAAAATAAAATTATTACACCATTGTATGTCTGCAAAATAAGTTAACCTTGTTTTGAAATAATCCAATAATCTTTCTCAAAAAAAATGCTTTGTGAGTTTTTCATGTTCATGCTTTGGATCAAAATAGTGAGAAGAATATAATCTGCAATGTTAGCACCTTGAGGAATAATTTAGTTTTTATACCTCTGTGCTGGCGCGAGCCTTGGTCGGAGGCATTATGTTTTCAGGTCGTCCGTCCGGCCGTCCGATTCTCGTGAACGTGATATCTCAGGAACTCCTCGAGGGAATATCCTCAAATTTGGCACAAATGTCCACTTGGACTCAAGGATGAACTGATTAGGATTTGGTGGCCAAAGCACAAAGGTCAACGTCATTGTGACCTCACAAAACACGCTTTTTAACCATAACTCAAGAATTCATATGCTAATCAGGATAAAATACTCTTAATATCTTTTATTAAATTCCTTCAAAGTCTGGACAGACATGGATGTAAACTGCAATGATTCAGACTTGAGGCCAAGAGAGACGTTTGTGCCACACTCCCCCAAGGCATTCCTCTGGCCATGCCTGTCGCAAACGCAAAGGCATACCCAACCCCAGCCAATGTTACCTGAGATAGTGAGATAGTGATCCTCATCCAAGTCTTTTCTCTTGTAACCTTGAAACTGTAAGCATACTTATGGAAAGTACAAACAGGCTTAGGAGCCAAAAAGGGTTAGAAAGACATAACAGCCTGCTCTTTACTTTTTTCTTATCATACTTGAAATACTATGAGATTAACTGCACGGCAATTCAGTGTTGTTTCCTCATGTATTATAAATGGGTCATCAACGGGCAAAGATGCTGACTTATGCTTGGGAATTGCAGCTTTAGCCTCAGTCTTTTGGCAAAATACGTATGCCATCAAGTGCATATTTCAGAACCCTTTTACAGAGTTCTCTTTTTGAAAACAGTCAGCTAAAACCGATATGGAGATATGGGAACATGGTAGCATCGCTAAAACAAAGTCCAACAGGGAATAAAACAAACAGTCAGACAATCAGACAGGTAGCGATGTCACCGCATTTACATCCCTCAGCAGTTTACTTGGTGAGTATAAGCTATGAAAGTATGAAAGTCCCAAGTTGTAATAAGCCAGAGTTTTCCTTTAATAACTACGCAATGTGTAATTGCGTATTAGTGTACGCTAAAGGATAAGGCAGATAGTATATCTCATTATATCCTTATCAACACATTCCATGAAAAAATCACAACTATCAATTAATTTATCCTGGTTCGAAACCCTCATCAGGGACTTTCTTGTCACAAGTTGAATGTCCCAGACAACACTGTGCCTGCATACAAATCCTGGTATCTTCATGAGGATTTGCAGACCCTAAACATAATCATCTGATTGGTGGAGCTTGTTGGGGGCAGTTTGGGATTAAGCACTGCTTGAGGGACTGAACTCAAGACAAGAAAGTTCAGTGATTAAGAGACTTGCTCAGTGGGAAATGACCCTGACTGCTCCTTGACCATCTCTGACCTGGACACTTTCACCTTTATCACAATTCACATATCACTCTGATCCGCTCCTTAGTGGCAGTGCATTTACTGGGGTTTTCGCACTGCTGAGACATTATTGCATCAATCTGAACAAAAGTACACTAAATTAATTGAATATTGAAATTCTAATCACACAAGGACATTCGCCGTGGTGCATGTATTTTTCAACGCTTTTGCCTTGTTTGTTCTTTTTGTATGTGAAATATATAATCAAGCCTAAACACTGTCAGTCTTCAAAGGTGAGGGCACCACATATGGTAATGGGTAGAGCTGCAGGGACCCTCTATCTATTGGGAGATTTAACCTTGCTGTGCTGCTGAGGCAGCAGACTGAAACACCAGGAAGCCTTACCGCCATGACAGAATGGCAAAAATATAGAGAGCTGAGTGATGGGTTAGGGTTTAGGGAGGACAGATGGAAAGGTAAGAGGTAAGAGGTGAATAAGAAGGGTGGGAATAGGGGAGGGTAAGCGTCACTTTTAAAATATGGGTTGAGCGGAATAGTTGAGGGGGAGGCTCAGTGTTTGGACAAGAAAAATAGGTATAAGGCAGAGGATGGATGAGAAAAGAGGTCACGTCACAGGTTACGAATTTGCACCGAGTCCTGTAGAGTACCCCTCCACTTCATTTTCCCAGTCTTGGACCGGGAACCCATCATATCCTCTTACCCTAAAACGTTCTGAATTCATCTGAAGTAATTCCCTCCTCTTGTTCCGTGCTCCAAATGCAGACAGACACACACATATAAGTATGCACACACATAGATGCACACTTGTCTGTCTGCAGCTGACTGTGGTCTGCGCTGTCTGAGAGCTAGAGTACTTCAGATCATCATGGATTACTATAGGATTTTCCCAACAGCCTCTAAAATCTCTGGCTTTCAACATTTAGGCGATTTGACTTTTTGGAGCCGTAATTAACATTTAGATCCCTCTCATACTCAGCCAGCCATGACGTAGCCATTGTTTTACTCTGGGGTTTCAACTTGCTCATTGCATGGCAGATGTGTGTACACAACATTTCTGTCATGATAAGGTTTAAAACTGAACCACCGATTATTTATGGAACCTAAAAAAAAAGAATTCACACCATTACAGACAACAAAATAAATTACCTAAGGAGAAATATGAGAGAACCATAATGAGGTTTGTACACCTGGGCGTCCACAAAATAGAGACAGCAGCCCCATACACTGTGAGGTAAAAATCACTACATGCGACAGGTGCCTTGGAGAGCAAAGACAGACAGCCACACAATCCAAGAATCTCACTCAGAATTGCCATACAGTTAGGTACTTGAGTTTTTGGACAGTGACACAATTTTCGTAATTTTGCTGCTGTACACCACCACAATGGATCTGAAACTAAGCCATCAAGTATAGACTTTCAGCTTGAATTCATGGGGTTTAACAAAAATATTGCATTAACGATTTTGGATTTGCAGCCATTTTTATACATAGTTCCTCATTTTCAGAGGCTCAAAAGTAATTGGAAAATTGACTGACAATCAATTTCAAGGCCTGTTCCCTCATTATTTCATAACAAATTAAGCAGATAAAAGGTCTGGAGGTGATTCCAAATGTTGAATTTGCATTTGGTAGCTGTTCACGGGAACTCTCAATATGCGGTCCAAAGAGGTTCTCGATGTAAATGAAGGAGGCCATTAATAGGCTGAAAAAACAAAACAATCCTATCAGACAGATGGCAGAAACTTTAGGATTGGCCAAATCAATTATTTGGTACATTCTTAAAAAGAAGGAATGACCTGGCAAGCTCAGCAACACCAAAAGGCCTGGAAGACCACGGAAGACAACTAAAGTGGGTGATCGCACAATTCTTTCCTTGGTGAAGAAAAACCCTTCACAACATCTAGCCAGGTCAAGAACATTGCCGAGGAGGTAGGCGTATCACTGTCAGTCCAGAATCAAGAGACATCTTGATTTATGTAAATACAGAGGGTTTACCACAAGGTGCAAACCACTGATAACACCTACGAACAGAAAGGCCAGATTAGACTTTGCCAGAAAACCTCTAAAAAAGCCTGCCCAGATCTGGGACAAGATTCTTTGGAAAGATGAAACCAAGAATAACTTGTACCAGAATGATGGGAAGAGAAGAGTATGGAGAAGGAAAGGAACGGCTCATGATCCAAAGCACACCACGTCATCTGTCAAACATGGTGGAGCCAGTGTTATGGCATGGGCATGTATGGTTGCCAGTGGATCTGGGTCACTAGTATTTATTGATGATGTGACTGCTGATAGAGGTAGCAGGATGAATTCTGAAGTGTAGGGGCTATACTATCTGCTTACATTCAGCCAACTACTTTAAAACTGACAGGACGGTGCTTCACAGTACAGATGGATAATGACCATAGCGTTATTGCGAAAGCAACCCAAGAGCTTTTCAAGGGAAAAAAAATGAAATTGGCAAAGCATCTCAAGGGAGGAAATTCATCATTCGGTGATGTCCATGGGTTCCAGACTTCAGACGGTCATTGACTGCAAAGGATTTTCATCCAAGTATTTAAAAAAACCTTATATATACATATATGTATACACACACACATATATATATATATATATATATATATACATATATGTATACACACATATAAACACACACATATATATATATATATATATATATATATAAATATACACATATACACACACATATATATATATATATAAATATACACATACACACACATATACACACACACATATACACATATACACACATATACACACACACACATATATATATATATATATATATATATATATATACACAAACACATACATACCATCTATATATTTATCTATCTATTTATCTATATCAATAGAGAGAGAGAGAGAGAGAGAGATAGCTCAGTGGTTAACACTGCTGAAATGTTGACGGGTTGATGGTGAAAGCAAACTCAGAGGAGGAAAAGACAGTCCAACAAATCAACACTGCTGAGCACACAAAGGAATAACCTATGGCAATTACGAGAGGATCCGCATCAGATTCTTGTTTGGTTTTCATTACGATGAGTTTCAGATAAGATGGCAGACAGAAAAACATTGCAACTGTCTTAAATTAGATTAGACACCTGATTGCATTTCTCCGTAGGTTTAACTCCATTATTCAAGCACTGTGGTTAAAGCTGCAAGGAGATGGCTCAGCCTACACACACATCCCCACACACACACACGTGCATACTGATAAACACTTTGCTCAGCAAGGCTGGGATGGCTCATTCCTCCATGACTGTTCTGAAAGTCGCCACCCATCAAGGGATCAACAGACGTCAGTAAATCCATTACTAAAAATACTTGCCAATCCTTTGGGATTACTATGCTTAGCAAGTGGACACTGTGTATGCCACAAATCTGGAATTAGGCAGTGAAAGGCTGTCAATGGTGCCTCCACACCTGATCCACTGTCTAGGCATATGTGTTCGTAGGGCAAAGGTGCCTGTAACTGTGGCACTTCAACTGACCTGCACCATATGCTAAACTGAATTTTGGTCAACTTTCTTCAAAAAGGTTCAGAAGGAACTGGCAGCAGCGCTGCTTAAAACCAGTTTAATTTCATGATGAAAATGTGTGAATAAAGGCTTTACCCATTCTGTGCTACTAAACTAGAAATGTTGTAAGAACTCTGCAAAATAGACATGCATGAAGATCCATTATCGAAGTAATTACATACACATACTGTGCTGCTACCTACAGTGTTTCTCATTGTACTACATGATATTCTGTCATTAATAATGGTGAGGTGGAGACCAGATGCCAGTAGTGTGAATTACTGTGCACTCAGTTTCATGAGCTGAAAAAAACATGTCTTTTAAGAAAATGTCTAAAATAAGGTTAGGGTTAAGGTGTTGGGTCAGTCTGCTGTCTAATGAAGCTGGGTTGCATTCAGATTAGGCAGGCTGCCCAGTGTGGTATAAGGAATTAACTGTGGCTGTGTCTCAATTATATGCTATACGATACTAATAGCGCCATAGTACTGTATACAAATATTCATGGTATACTGCTTTGGAACGAGAAATCAATGTGTGAAAAACAGGAGGTGATATCGTACATCAATTAACCTGCAAACTTAGCATGCCACTGCTAATCGAATGTCACAAAGAGAAAGAAAAGCTTTTTTACACAAATTTTCTTCCTGGACATTAACACTTTTTTTTTTTTTTTTTTTAACAGTTGTGAATATATATAGAGAGAGGATATAGTTTTTCAGAAGAATTAATTTTGTCTTTTTTTCAATGATTAATGCACTACATACTCCAAACCTGCTTAGAATTAGTATGTAGCGTGGAATCGGGGAACCCCACGCCTATCATCAGTCCATGATGATAGGCCATTGTGTATGCTGCATTCATATCATATCAGAGTTACTGTAATTTCCAGTTACCAGTTTCTCACTCTTACAGTACACTGTACTAATGTCAATATCCAAGTCATGATTATGACTGAGAGACCTTTGCTGCAGCAGGTAATATGTCCAACTTAGAGGCTGGTAATATGTAATTGCCTAAAAAGGCAAGTAAACACAGATCCCTCGCATGAGCCAAGGTCTCTTGTTCAAGGTAAATAAACCCCACATTAATGGATATATATACAGCAGTGCAATAATTGTCAGTGTACAGTAATTTTAACCCAACTTTGCAATCATACATGTATAACTGTCTTGAGACGTTCAGTGACATGAACACTCGCAGGATATAAAAATCCATCCTTCCTTTATAACATAAATGCAGCATTAAACCCTGCATATACAAAGTAAAAGTTCAACAACATTGTTTAAATTCAAGTCTGAAGTTGTGGAATACATCTGGGGCTGAAAGTCGATTGATCAATTAGTTGATCAACAGTAAAATTTTTTGATGAACTTTTTAAGCAAAATCCACTGGCTTCAGCATCTCACATCTGCATTTTTGCTGGTTTTCTTAGTCGTCTGTGATAGAAAACTGAATATCTTTGGGTTTTGAACTGTTGGTGGGACAAAAGAAGACATTTAAAAATGTCAATATGGGCTCTGAGAAATTTTGAGAGAGTTTTTTTTTCCTTTTTTTTACTATTTTCAAAAATTTTATTGAAAAAATGATTAATCACTTAATTGAGGAAATAATTAGCAGATAAATCAATATTGAGAACTATTGTTAGTTGCAGCCCTAAATACACCTACTGAATGCCTTTATGTGTGGGCAACCTTCGGCCATTCTTCCATGAAACTCCAGCCACTGACAGGACTGTGTTAAAAAAACTCATTAGCTTTGAGGGGCACAAAATCACTTTCTTATGTCGTGTTAATAGGCAGTAGAATTCATGGATATGAGCTTAAAGGTTAAGTGGAGCTGTAGCCTGGTAGCTGATAATCTGTGGACGTTAAACAAGCTCTCAGCTGTGTGGATCTAATTATGATATGGTAATGCCAACTGTCACATTAACCCCACTAACATGTAACTGGTTTACTTATTTGATTGAAGCAGTAAGTCCCTCCGCACTATCCTGCTGCAACATACAGTACTTGAAGTTAAAGAAATGGGATGCTCTACAAATGTCCTATTCTAACGTTCACTTTTTATCAAATATTTCATAGTGTCTTTATATTGTAATGGGATCCCTGGTAAGAACCTATACCCCATCATTTTATGATAGTCATCTTCTTGACTGAGCTTCCCAATGCTTTCATAGGTTGTTTAAACCAGTCGGTTTGCTGATTAATTCAGCCTTGGCCTCAGCTGGTCCCGGACCAATGCCTCAGTCTCATCCCCGAGGTCCATGATACCATGATAGTCTCAGCTGGAGACAGACCAAAACTTGCAATCCTATTACAACACTACCATCTTCCCGGCGCCAATCACGGTTTAATTAAAGTAGTCAGTCGTGGGACAAGAGTCCAAAGAGGACAAGTGAATTAGTAGTCATGTCTGGCCCAGGAGTTGGAAGATTTGTATTTTTAATTTGTGTTGGTTATTGAGCTTGGACTCTCAAATGATTCAGTGACACTACAATAGGTGATTTAAAGAAGATGAAATGTTTACTTCCAACATTTACTCTGTGATGGGTATGGTAATACATCTAAAGCAATGGATACTGTAACAGTTTTATTCCCGTGTGTTTATTAATTTTAAAAAACAAAATAGCCTTTTTTACATTTTGCTGTCACTTTGGGATCTGTTCTAAATGCCGCCTCAAAATGTTGTGACCAGAAACAATGCCTCTCTGAAGGATAAACTGGCTATACATTGAATGACTTGCAGGAATGGAAAAAGGGGCCAGGGCGAACATTGTAACACAATGCTGCCATCCTGTAGCTGGCTGATGCTATTTGTGGCATAAGCAATGGCTGGCAGTGCGGGGGTATGTAATGTTTCATGTCCAGATGAGGTATTGACTGTAAACAGAGATGACTGGATGCAATCTTAGACACACAATGCAATATCAGCAGGGTCACTGAGACCATCGGAGGAATCGGGAACACATTTTACCATGCAGGAAGCAGGATATTTGGCCCAGCATTTTTTGGATATTCTGTATTATATTATAAAGCAGCATTAAGTCCCACTGGAATTATCTTAAATCTCATGCAACATATAGTATATTCAACTGTATAATGTCAATTTACAAAATGTATGAGGTTACAAATCTCAGTTCCGAGATCTCCATTTTTTTTTTTTTAAATTTTCTCCGATTTTCACTGTAAAATTGATGCAAAAAAACGAGTAAAGAAAATCAAAATTACAATAGTTCAGTCATCATTTTTGACATTTCTACCTGGGACACCTCACCCAACACTCACTCTTTCCTTTACTTACTGTTGTGTCATTGGAAGAGTTATCCCACAGTGTCAGATGCATGACAACACTTGGGAGCAGTGATGAGAATTGGCCAAACGAAAATAGGGTTTACCCCACATGAATCCATCTCCTTCAGTGACACACGTTCTCTGCCCAGTAAATTTATTCTTGTTATATTCCCTGACACGTGAATGGGCCATCTGGGATTTGCACTTTGTTCAATATCAGTATTACTTTAAGCCATAAATCTTACGCAACATTTTTTTTTCTCTCTCAGTATCCCTTCCCTGCCCCATTAACTGTGTAATTGAAGTTACACAAGCGTTGTGTAGGGGAAACAGTTGGCATGCCAACTAATCCAACCCAACACAAACCCAGCTGAGAGAGAAAGCGCACAAAAAAATCAAGGGATGTCTGTTTCAATTACGATAACATTTGGATCATTACATAATAATCCACTACCAAACATGCAAAATATCTGAGCTAATGTCCTCTCTAGTGATGTACACAGCCAGCTGCGGTTTTGTGTGGCCGTGAAAAGACTGAGTTCGTGGCTTCGGCGTGGGTATGCAATGCCACATTGTGGAAAGAGTCGCAGTGTTAATGACTGGAGCTTTTTGACTCAACCATTCGGATGGTTCTAGGAAGTATTTCTTTGATTTTTTTCTTCAGAGAGATTTCATTAAAGCCGACAAAAGGTGCAATAAAAGAGAAAACAAATGAGAGTCTAAAAAAGCTTTTTTTTTAAAAAAAAAAGCATCTATCTGTCGACCTACAGCAGTGATGGTAATTACAAGTAGCAATACCTCGATAAAAAAAAACAACTCAAAAGTAAAAGTAAAATCCCTGCATTAAAAATCTTAAGTAAAGGTATAGAGGTATTATCAGCAGAATTTACTTTAAAAAAAATGTCTGACCTGACTGCTGTATTCCTATATACTTTTTGGTCTTTTATATATATGTATGTGTGTGTGTATATATACATATATATATACACATACAAATATATATATATATATATATATATATATACGAATATATACGAATATATAATATTATATATATATACATATATATATAATATAGTGTGTGTGTATATATATATACGAATATATATATACACACACACTATATTATATATACATATATATGATGATATATATGATTTATTATATATACATATACATATCTACATATACACGAACACATAAATAAAGTATGTATATATAGTCTGTATAATCTACTCACAGTACTGTATACTACATGAATGCTGTATACTAGTTTTAATATCAGTAGATACCACAGGACCATGTTAAAGGGTGCAGGGCTGTAGGATTTTAGAAATATTGATGTTAAGAGTACCACCAACCCAACATCACTAATTTCGAGCAAAAAACTTAATGTTTTAATTACTTGGATTTTTCATATTTTATTTATTCACTGATCTGAATATTATACTTTCAATTATACTCTCAAGACTTGTACACTCAAGGAAACAACAGCATTAGTCACTTTAGCAAATGCTAAAAAACATTTGATTAAATTCAAGTGACAAAGTAATGGCCGTAGGAATTATGACAATTCATCAGGAGCAAAGTTGGGGGTAGTTTCACATTATTATAGAGGGAGAGAGTCTTGCAGAGGGAGGTCGTCGGGACGGATGAATGGGTCAACAAAACAATGGACTTTAACACAGGGACTGCTGTAGGTTTCCTGTGTCCTATCAACAGAAGAAATTTTTTTGAAACGTTGTTTTTGTGCCTAAACCTGACCAAACCTTAACCAACAGCAGTGTGAGGTCAGAAAAATCGTTTTATTTTTGAAACAGCAATGTCGTCCTGTCAATAGTGGAGTTGGATCAGAAAATGTCTATGTGACATTGTGAGGGGCATGGGCATTTTGTTATTTAATCTGGAAGGCATATTGATACTTAACGTACACGTGAAGATCAAAATACTGTTTCAAATACTTCGCCACTCTGCCAGGGTTGAAATTCTGGGTGGAGAAATGCCGAAGCCTTCAGCAATATATTGAGTCAAATAAAATGCCCACCATGTGCAATATCTTACTTGAACAACGTAAACTCCCTCCAGGTTGCTAAAACCCTCAAACCCACAAATATGTCCTCTACGGTAGCTGTGGCCAGAGTCCAACCGATATGGAGAGCCATGTGAAAACGGATTTATTGCTGTCACATACCCAGAGCATATTTAGTCTCAACGATAATGAGGAAAAAGCATTTACTGTGCTAAATAGCTACCAAACAATGGACAAGGACGTCTGGTGGAAGCTGAGTGTCAGTGAACTGTCAGAGGTTGCTTGTATGCATTCATGGTTACAACAATGAGGACGCTGTGACCAGCCACTATATAAGCCAAGGGCTTATTGTGGTTATCACCCTATCACCTTCAGAGAACACAAAAAATTAAAAAAAAAAAATCATATTCTTATACATAGCTGAGTACCTTATTGTATGAAAACCATGCATACCTCATTTTCTGAAAACAAATCTCACATTAAGGCAGTATACGCCCAACAGAGGTGGCTGCAGTGGATTTCCCCAGCAGAAGGCGCATCTCCCGCTCTGACTCTTTAGAAAATACTCTGGATCTTAGCGCTGGTGTCTGCACCGCGTGTCCTTAGCAGACTGGTTTGCGTGGCATATGGTACTGCAATGATGCCATCATGGCGCAAGCATAAGCTGGGGTACTCCTGTAGACAAACAGCTCTGTGTGCTATATCTATATATACATTTCTTCTCTTCATCCACTGTCCCAAGCTACTTGTTAAAGGGCTGCAACTAATGATTACTTTCATTATCATTATCATTATTTTCATCTGCCAGTTAATTTTTGGATTAATTGATTCATTGTTTGGTCTATAAATGCTGGGGGAAAAAAAGCGGTGAAGAAATTCCCATCATCACCACCAACATCCAATGATATCAAATTACTCGTGTTACACAAAAACAAACAGTCCAAAAAAAATGCCCCAAATATTCAATTTTCAGTGATATAAAACTGAAAAAAAACAAACAAAACAAAAACAGAGCAAATCCATGTCGGAGAAGCTGGAACTGTCAGGAATGTTTGGCATTTAGCTCAAGTAATTACCAAATACCTCCCTGTAGGCTCCAGTTACTTCAAACAAGGACCAGCCACAGCTTGCACAGGTTAAAGCTATGTCACTTTGGTCAGAACGAGGGCTCACCCAGGATTGCAGCGAGAGTTTATCGCCGTATAGTTTTTATAGTACCACTGCACTATCTCAACCAGCTAGAAAGGTTTTAAAGTCTCACTCCTAAGTTGTTGATGCTGCAATCGCAATCTCCCTCTGCTGTCTCCATCCTCCATAATAAAATGTCCTTCTCCATCACTTCACTCCTCTCTGCTTTTGTAATGCCAGGTCCCAAATTCACCTCACTGTAGACTTTTTTTCTTTAATCTCCTTCTATCTGGGTCTCCCTTTCCCCCCCAATCCCCCCATTCTGTCTCTTTTCAGTATCTTATCATCTTCATTTATTCGGACTGGTGCCCCATATAAGAAGTGGTCGCTTTATCAAAACAATGAACCCCGTGATTCAATTAGACGCGTCTGGCCAAACGTCTCTAGGAGCTGTATTAGGGAGGTCGGTCATCCCGGTTTGGACAGTATGTCACAACGCATTCTGCAGACATTGCCAGCGCTAACTCTGGTTTGAGATGCACCCAGCGTATGATCTACTTTGCGATGCATACAAAAGCCCAAGTTGGCTGACAGAGTGCCAATGCAAACAAGTGCTTCCAGTGCGGCAGAGTCAGTACATTCACGCTCCAAATGCTGGATCGGAACCTGCGACACCTTAGAAGGCGTGAAATCCACGGGACGTTCAACTAGTTTCTTCTCAGGCCACCGGTGGCACGGACTGTGATCAAACCGACGCTGGGAAGCAAACCTGCTGCCGGCCGAACCCACAGCAAAGCACACATGCTGTACCAAATGATATATATATATTTTATTTTTTCCTTTTTTTAAAGAAAAAAAAAACCTGTCTCCATTAACTTCATGTGCCATCGAATTCGCTCCGCTCCCCTTCTGCCATGTGTGAAACCGGTGACAGCGGCGGGGAGAGGAGACGGAGGGGAGGGGGGGGAGGCTATCATGAGCCACATTATGTAAATGAGGTGCAGGAGCATGTGCCAGTTAAACCGCAGTGCCGTGCGAAGTGAGACCAGGCAGAGGCTGTGGACGGCAGGCGCCGGGGCCGTCGGTAGATGGCGGTAACCCAAGAAACCTGATCCAGCGGGTCCGCGGGCACCCTGTCTCAGTTTGCAGCACTCGCGTTGAGGAGGCAGAGGAGCCGAACAGTTTGAAGGGCATCAAAAGAAACAGGAGAGCTCACGGCGGGTCCTCCCGAGTCTTGCGCGCAGCCCTCCCGAGCAGGAGACGGAACGCTTTGGTCGCAAAGAAGAACGGGCAAACTCGAGGCACCATGGAAGACAAATCGAATTCGTTCTCGAGCAACAAGGAGGAGAAGGCGGATGGGAATAATGTTTTTCAGAGGCAAGACTCGATACAGAAAAACAACACGGGGAGCCAGAATATGAAGGACCACGGCAACTCAGTGGGCTTCAAGGGGGAGCGGGAAGAGGCCATGGTCGGCTTTGACGATCTAGAGGGGGCGTCCAGGCAATACGGTTTTATGCAGAGGCAATTTGGGGCCATGATGCAGCCCGGAGTCAATAAGTTCTCCTTGCGTATGTTCGGCAGTCAGAAAGCCGTGGAGAAAGAGCAAGAGAGGGTTCAAACGGCCGGATACTGGATCATTCATCCATATAGCGATTTTAGGTAAGGGCTGGAAAAGACACCTGCTCACCCCCCCCCCCCCTCCTCCTCGCACACACACACACCTTTATATCCACCCCTCCCGTCCCCCGAGGGTCTGCAAGCTATACACTCTCACACATAACGCTCCGTCATCGGCACACGCACAGCCTGCCCCGAAGCGCATACGCTGATCTACCTCTGCATCTAGTCAATCGGGCTTCCGCTGGCCGAGGGCTTCGCTGTCCAAATGGGCTCAGTGACTGTGTGTGTGTGTGTGTGTGTGTGTGTGTGTGTGTGTGTGTGTGTGTGTTTCATTGCGGCATTTTTATTAAAATAGAGGAGGGCGCATTAAGGCTACAAAGGTGTATCAGTGAAATGTCCTTGGAGAAAGGATGGTGAATGTCATGATTTGAAAACACACACACACACACACACACACACACACACAGACAGACACACGCACACACGCGCACGCGCACGCGGCCTGTCTGATCGCTCCACACCAACAACACAGCGTCAGGTCCTCATTGCGACATATTCCGCTCGTGCAGGAGCGACGGTACCTGGGCACAACGTGACAGCGCCGTTGCGCCATCACGGTTGTAAACATTCATCATTCGCGGGCGGCGGTGAGACGACGGGCCTGTGTGCGAAGTAAAAATACACAGAATGCGGTAAAGATCGCGCAAGGGAAACGATCAAGGGGGGAAAATGGCCGTGTTTTGATTCAGTAGTTAAAGCCGATCCGCGAATCCGACCCCGGAGTTGCAAACATTTGACAGCACTCACTGGTGTGTGGTCGATGTGTTCTTGCAGCTGCCCTGCTGGGGCAATGTGATGGAATGTGTTTGTTCCCAAGGAGCCGCAGGATCAGGATCGGGCTCCCCTGCCTGGCCAAACCCCCTAAATGCCACGGTGACATGATTATTGGTATTCAGTGTTTCCCCTTTGGCTTGTCCTTCTCTTCGCCGAACAAGCCCGCGCGGTGCATCGTCCTATTGAGAGGAAGGCTGTGAAGTGAGCACTACATGGTCAAACTGCCCGATAAACGACGCAGCGACTCCCCACATTATCACACATTTGCGAGAAGTAGAGTAACAAATGAGCCCTGTCAGTTTGAGTTGGTGCAAAACTGCCTCTAATTTGCGAGCACTTTCCAACGCACGGCGCTCAACCGGAAAACAAATGAGCTCAGGTTCAGGCAGGACCGGCTCCCCACAAGCTGCCTGTTTACACTTCGCCACTTAAAACAATTAAGCATCTCATCTGGCCCAGTCGCCGCACCGGTGTCCCCCTGGCACAGCTTGATGCTGACAATCATCCCCGCTTTCCGTTGCAGCGCGTAACGTGCCAGGGCAACGTCTGCCCCTAACAGGGAGCTGTCCATGGTCCTGAACCCAGGGCAGGCCTGTGTAGGCAGCAGCACTCCGTTTCTCCCAGCTCGTAAGATGCTGCTGCTGCTGGTTCAGAGCTGCTGAAGCCTGCAAACGGAATTCCAGCCCAAAGAATTGGCGCACTAAAAGTTGCAATTACGCTTTCACTAGGCTTTATGGCTGCGTGGCCGCGCCTTGCTTGTGCTGATAGATTTTTAGCATAACGACGAGATGCCACACAATGTGCAGAATAGCTCTAAACTGCGTGAATGTCAACGAGGCATCTCGTTTTTGTTTTTGTTTGTTTTGTTTCGCCCCTGCACTTTCCATATAATAGCACGTAAGAATAAAGCTAACTAGGATATCCTGAACTCGCCCACACAAAGACACAGGCATATGCACATACCCATGTGCACACACACAGATGTACAATGATGGTGGGCAAGGATTAGTAGCACAACACAACAGTCAATGAGCTTAGCAGTCTCGGAAAACAATTACGTAAGGAGATTGACCCCCTCTAAAAGATGGCTAAAGGGTAGGACCTGAACAATTCAGTGATATTCTTGCATCTCTCACAGTTTTTAATTATTGTGCTAATTAATTAGTTGTCTTGTGTAATGGGCTGCATTTGCAATCTACTGTACGCTTTTTTTTTTGTGAGAGGATTAAAACTTAGGGGGGAAAGTGCTGGAAAAGGCTCCTCAATGGGAAGTGATGGCTCCCGTCACGGTGGTACACATGTGTACGGTACATTATGTCTTAGAGCATATGCTGAGAGTATAAAACAAGAGACGAATTGGGCCATCAATTGGGATTATGTCATTTTAAACTCTGCTCAAGGATCCCGACTCTTTTATTTCTGCTGTATTAGAAAATAACTCACTCAGGTAGGTAAAGACCCCCCGAGGTTCCCTTCTAATGACCTTTTCCAAAGGGTGGTTTTTCTGAGGAGGTCCCCGTCCTCCAGCGTAGGACAGGGACAGAGTAAAGAGACAACTCTCCATGCCAGTGAGATTGCCTTTTGACTTGAAAGTAGGTAGGTTACTGTGAGGTTACGTCCCAGTGCTTCAAGCTACCTATCATGTTGGTGCATAAATGATGGAGGTGCAAGGGTACACTTTGTTTGGCAGGTCTCCTTGTCCTGTAGCTTAAAAGCTCATCTGTTTCTCTACTGTGGGGCTTAACTTAACATTGCAATTATTTTTGTTTGTTCAGTTTTTTTTTTTTTTGCAGCAGTTTGGATTGCTCGCAATCTGTCATTGTTACACAATTATACTAGACATGTACTGGCCCTTATTCATTTGTATACTGTAGCAGACCACCGTTTGAAAACAAACAGAAAAAAATGTAATATATATGGTCTTTTACTGAAAAGTCTTACATAAGTACAGTCCATGAATGACACCACTATTCACACTGGCTTTATATTGCTTTGTGGGAGTGTTTGAAACTCAATATACAACATATTCTTTGTACACAGTACCTGCTTAAAGATTGATGGCAGGTTAGTAATATTCATTATTCATGGATTTTTAGAGAGGCCTCATGCACGGCCTCATACACCTCTGGTTATGCTAAGGAGAGGCCTTTGTCGTAGTCTAAAAGACTCTCAGTGATGTTTTCTTTCAGAGTCCGTTTTAAGGAGGGCGTCTGTAAAGACAAGACACCTGGGCTCGTTTTAGCCATTAAAAAGACACATCTGATCATAGGTAAAGTGCTGTTCTTGCACACCATAATGTTTCTTGACATTTCAATTTGTCATTGGTGACTAGAATCTGTTGTGCAAAAAACCAGGTGCAATTTATTTTCTGGCAATCTCTCCAGGTCACTGACAATTACGTTTTCAGTCTTACTATAAATATACTAAAGATATTAAAATAACATAATAATCCAAACATATCTATATTATAAAACATAGTTTCTTCAATGACTGTCTGTTTAGAGGTCCATATTTAGTAAAGCTACTTTACTGTCCCTGTAAGAACTTACTGAAAGATTCAAGGATGGAGTACAGCTAGATTAGAACATTTTAGTCACTGCAAACAAATGCCCTCAAAATCTATAGGGAATGATTGGGGATACTGCCATGTTTGGTCAACTATTTGTACCCATATGCTGTGTGTTATTAACTTCATCAGCCATAGATAAATTTGACCTTAACTGAAGTCCATTTTTTTCCGTCACTGCACACATCCATACAACGCATGACCTCTTGTAGCACAATATACCCATTACATTGCAGACTGGATAGGGTCGGGCTGTGCTGAGTTAGATCATGTGGGGTTCCCTCTGTTGCATGGCAAAAGTGGTCTGGCATTGATTATGATGGAGCACTTGTTGTAGGGAGGAAGCCTACAAGAAGAAAATGAGCTGGCTTGATTTGGAGCAGGAGTGTACTGATAGTGATTCCTTTGCCTCAACCGGAGCTGGTTCCCCTAATCCCCCACAGGCGTGGGATCTACCGTGTAGATATCAGTATAGATGATCAGTGCCTCATGGTTTTTCGTTTATGGGCTCTAGTGAAAGACCGGCTCCTTCACTAGGTAGGTTCAAGTAGTAAAAAAGTAAAGAACTGAGTTGTATGGTTTTTTGGTTGGTTTTGTTGTCTGAAAGTTTTGTTGTATTTTTTTTCCCTGTGATATATTGGGGTAACATATGCTCATTTTTGTCTCAGTTCATACAGGGTGTAGATATCAGGCAGAGTAACCAGTGCTGTCTCTGCAGTGTTACTGCAGCGCCTAGAGATGGTGATCGCATCTCCCACTTTAATCAGTCAAAACAACAGCTTGTGTTTCAGAGTGGATTTAGTACAAATTGAAGCTAGACTCAGGATAAAAAATGACTAGCAGAGGGCAGCGCTCGTCTTGATGTGAATGCACACAGGGACAGGACCTGGGCAAACAAATGGGCTGCAAGCGGAGGTGAGTGTGCTGCTAGAACACGAGGTGAATGTTGTAGTAGAGTACCGTATGTGCACTGCTGGAGCTTGCATACCTGAGGCAGGAGTCAAACTGGGGACTGGATGCCCTGCTGCACTGCGCTCGCTTACTGGTTTAACTGGGGCTGCGTGCATTCTGAGAATTGGAGCAGTGGGGCAAGAGCCTAATACAATGATGTAGCAAGAGGTGGATGCAGTGTTAGAACTGTTGTTGGAGCTGATTGCAGTTGCGCTTTTTTGGCTGGCAATTGCCTTAGATTTGCCTTATAATGAGGAATGTCACTTGGTATTCAAACATCTCAACTTCAGTCTGTAAACAATGTCTTCCTAATGCAGTATATTTTGAGGTCCGCTGCTTTGTGATTTCTAACTCAAGAAGAGAAACATTATGTTTTATTCATTAGATAAGTGGGTGTCTTAGAGGTCATGTACAGTATAAATACCACCTACCTAAGTCAAGAGTGAAACAGAAATATCTTAAGAGATGTGGGAACTCTCTTTTTCAACACAAGGCTTTTGATTATATTGATATGAGTGGAAAACGTCCACCATTTCTATTACTTGAAACATAGCTGTATAACAAATACTGATAAATGGAATTCTTGAGTGGTATAAGGACATTTCTGATTTTTACTTTTAATTCCTCACTTGTCTGTACTGCAGCCTCTTATTAAACATTTAGATATACATTTAAAAAAAAAGAAAACTCATGCCACGCACACGTACTGTATGCACATTATCCTGCTATGTCGGCTGAAGGGGCATTAATAGACTGAAAGGTTGACAATAGTGCCTGTATATTCAAAATGGTATGTTTTAGGGTGTGTGTATTATTGGCTAAGGTGAACTGAAATCCTGCAGTTTTGGTCCTCATGCTCATTGTCATCGTGGCATATGTATGTTGCTATCATGCAGACTCGAGAGTATCAAAAAACCCAAAGTGCATCATGTTCTCTGCTTTGATGCCCAACTCAAGGTGTTAAGTCAAGGCTCTTCACATGAGGAGTCCACTCCACAGGCCCCAGTTCAATGCCTGCCGGTGTAAAAATACCTATGGTGGATATTATGAACCACCTAGAAGACCGCTGTTTACTTGAAGTGAAGACAATTATCGGACACATGATCTGTGGATATTTATATAGCCAAGGCTCCTGCTTAATTTATTCAAACAGATCCATTACTGGGTGGCCAGTTTGCCTGCCAGCCAGCCAGCCAGCCAGGCAGCCTGCCAACAAGTCAGCCAGTCCATTCCCATCTTCAACAACGGCAATGGACGGGCAGCAAGGCAGAGCAGAGGCAGGCAGTCAGGCCTGCCTCTGCTCTGGGATGGCGTCAGTGGAGAGTTTTTAGCATGAGATAGGATTCCTGAAAGCATCTATTTTCACTCATGGTTGCTCCGCCTTTATGGGGGCCCAGGACACTTTGTGAAAAGAGCAGGGCGCTGATGAATCACTTCTGGCTCTGTTCATCATAAAACAGAGGGTAGGGACATTAACGCAGCCAGTAGGGATAAGAGGGTCTCATTCTAACAGCGCCCTGCATATATACAGTAAGTGCTTGGTGTCCTTGAATCATAGTTAACTTTGGACCCTGGCTATCAAAAGACAAAGAAGAGTTCTGGTAACAGCACAAGCATAGCTACACCTGATGTTAGTCCCGCTGGAGTGGGATAGCTTGTCAGGACCTAAGACCCTCTGTACATCAACAGACCACAGTCTTGAAGAATCTTCTACTGATTATTGTTGTTTGTTTCGGCAATATGTAATATAATATACAGTATGGGTATATGCACATAGACTACTGCCATAGCAGGAAATAACTCAGACTTAATTAACAATCGCAATATTGTTGTGAATATTTTAGGCGCGTTAGTGGAGAAACAGTTAGTGGCAGGAGTGATCGTCCACCACTTTACTGGAGAGTAAAATATGACAGAAAATATTGAATGGATCGCTGTAAATTTTTGTACAGATAATCGTGTTCCCCAGAGGATGTATCCTACTGATACATCCGACTGGAATGTAATAACTTTGGCGAGCCCCGAATTTTCATCTAGCGCCATCATTAGGTCAAAATTTGACTCGGTTTCTGACCAAATACCTGCTGCTGTGGACTCTGTATATTCTTTATTTGCTATTATTTTAATGTCGTCTATGCTTTCTAGCCTCACCAAAGCCTCACACAAATCATGGAGCGAATCATGAAACAACCGGACAGATTTATAATCCCAGGACATTCTCCGGAAATGTGGCAAGGTCCATGCTTGCATTTTGTTTTGATAATTTCTTTTAAACCCAGTTTTGCGAAGGTAGTAGAGTCTGAACTTAATTCGAATAGGTCTTGACAAATTCTTCCCCTTTTATTGGCTATTTTTGATTCTGATTAAATGTCAACAACATATTTTCTCACTTGCCATACTGATTTATGTGTGTTGCTCCACAGGTTCTACTGGGACTTGATAATGCTCATCATGATGATGGGGAATCTAATCATCATTCCTGTGGGAATAACCTTCTTCTCAGAGCAGACTACCACCACCTGGCTGGTCTTCAATGTGGCCTCGGACACCATCTTCCTGGTGGACCTGGTCATGAACTTCAGGACGGGGATCGTCAACGAGGAGAGCTCCGAGATAATCCTCGACCCCAAGGTCATCAAAATGAATTACCTGAAGAGCTGGTTTGTTGTGGACTTCCTCTCCTCCATTCCAGTGGATTATATCTTTTTAATAGTGGAGAAAGGCTTTGACTCAGAGGTATATAAAACGGCCCGTGCCCTGCGAATTGTCCGGTTCACCAAGATCCTCAGTCTTCTGCGTCTGTTAAGACTGTCCCGACTCATCAGATACATACATCAGTGGGAGGAGGTGTGTATACGTTTGTCTTTGTACATCAGTGAACAGAAAAAAAAAGAAAACAGAAACTGACATAAAAGCAGAAAGTTTTTTGTGCTTCATGGCAGTTCTTATTCTGGCTGGGGGCTGTTCCCAGCAGCACGGTAACAACCTTGAAAGGTTAACGCACACAATTGTGCATGTATAATACTAACGGGTGCTGTCAATCAGCACCGGTCAGAAAGCTTATCTGTGGATAACAAGAGGTAATGTCAGTTTTAGCTCATTAATAGGTGAAATTAATTCAAAATCAGAAACCAAAAGTAATTGCCTTCAGAAAAAATGCTTTAGTTCTAACTATGTAGTGGGTATATATGGATTCAGGGCATAATATAATGTATTATATCTGTTTATCAAGAAATGAATGTATTGTATATTCGAGGCTAAATGAACTACATTCTTAATGTTTTGCTGGTGTGGTTGTTCTAGATGACTCTGGTGGATTTTGTGTGAACATCCGCAAGGTTAAACCCCACTGGACATAAACGAGAGTGATACATTATTACCCTTGAGTCACTGCACTCCCTGACTCAGACTATTTAACCATGCTCTAGTGTTCTCCTTCTCCTGGTAACAATTTCATTACACTGACTGATCTAAAGATTGGGCTCCTCCATATCACAGCTGAACAGTTTCAGCTGATGGATGCATTTTAGACATCACGGCCAAAGCACTGACATGACATCTGATCTGAAATGTGTAGCTTAGTTAAAATGTAAATGGGTGACCATAACACTGCCATTTTTAATGAGCTAGCCTCATCCTCATCCTGAACGTCTTTGCCATAATGCTCCCTGTCCATCTCCCTCCCTTGTTGGTACTGCTGCTATTATCCATGCTATTTATTGCACTGGTGGCGGCAAATCGTGTTGTTGTCGGGGCTCAACCTTAGTGCACGTACTGTACGGTTCAAAGACACATCAGTAACAATGGCAGTGCAAAGATAGATAATTTACCGTATAAGGATGCATTTGGCAACCTAAAGGTTATGAACACGTAAACATATGCTTTTATAAACACACTGACATTTAGAGTTATGAGCAGAATCCAGGAAGAACTTAGTGTAAATAGTACCATTCTGCAGCATGGTCAACTCCCAGGTGCCATGCTATGTATCCGTGAACATTTACGGAGCAGGAAACAATCATCTGTGTTTTCAAGCACCAATAAGGCATCAGACTTCAATAGTGTTTACGTATATGTTTAGTCGGAAAAACAGTTTTACATTATCTTTACTGCATAAAGTGGCATTTGAAAAACAAAAGGATTACTCGGGCTTTGCCAAATATGGTTTTGGATTTAGGACACACACACACACACACACACACACACACACACACACACACACACACACACACACACACACACACACACACACACACACACTATTCGGAAAGTGAGAGTCTGGTTTGCAGTTGCTTGGTGTTATTATCCTGGCATGCACACTATGTGGGAAGTTGATTATGAAATTCAGATAAGGCAGTATATGATACTGCTGTATAGTTTGCTCTATGCAGTGGGAGGATGAGGCAGTACGGACCTGGTTAGAAACACAAATAGACGGTGCCGCAAGGTTAATGAAAATCTGCAGTGAGCATGCAGGGAAGCAGTGCAGTGTATAGGATGTGTCATAATGCTAGGATCCAACAGCAGAGCTTACATCCCTGCACTCTCACTATGTCTCTCTCACACTCAGTCATTCCTCTCTGTCTCTATTCGTCTTTCTTCTTATCAAACTCTGGCTCTTTCTCCCTCTTTGCCCCCCCCCTCCCTCTCCCCCGTGCATGATTTTTCTTACCCTCTCGCTCACGATATGTCATTCTCCTTTAGGACTCTTTCTGTGTCCGGACTTTGTTGTGTCTACCCTCAGTATGCTTAAAAATACAGATTGTGTAGTATAGAAATTGAATATAATTATTTCAGTGTAACCACATTAAAACAGACACGGTGAATAATAGAGCAGCGCATCGGACACATCCACAGGAGACGTGAGAGGAAAGAAAAGGCACTCAGTGGAAAAATTCCAAGCTGTCGTGACATGTTAGGTGTAAGATGCAGGATTAGCGCATTAATGGAGGGAAAAATGCAGTCTCCTGCCTTCATAATGGGTTTCAAGCAGTGAACCATCATTACATCAGCCTCGGGATGGACTCAGTTAGTTATTCAGTCAATTTCTACAATAAGTCATCCTCCAGCCTGCGTGTCCGTCATTCCTTCGGCTGTCCTGTGCTCTCTGCCCCCCTCTTCACTTTGTCACTATTTCTTCCCTCCATTTGTGAAGTAGCGGTCTGTTATTTCATCAGCGCAGGCTGGACGGTCAGAACTCAGCTAAGTCAGATTGTTTTTTGTCAGTGTTCTCCGTTACAAACGTTCATAGATGGCTTCCATAGACCATAATGAGCAGCAGCCAGAAGAAGATTAATGTGTGTTGCGATAATTACCTGATAGTTTGTCTCAATTTCCTTGACAAATACTCTGGGTTCCAGGGTTTACGAGTGCTTGTGCTGAATGAGGAGCCTTGTACAGGCAGTAGTGCTGGGGAAGTGGCTGCTGGGTATTATAGTCTAGGTAAAACAGCCGAATGGCTACAGTATTAGTATCCACAAAGGAACTGATGCATCTTATTTAAGCAACTCACGCGATTGTCACTCACTAAAGGAGCAGTAGATGTCTCCATATGGCTGTGCTAATTAGTCAGCAAAATAATGATGACATAAAAAGAAAATATTTATTTGATGCAAAAATGTTTGAGTAAGCATTAATACTACCTCCTCTAGATTTTAAGATCACCAGTAAAATGGCAATTGTGATTTTTGGTTTCATCGTTGGGCATTACATACGTGGTTCACAGACTCTGACCCCGGCCTTCGGTGCTCATGCTGCTAGATGCTACTATTTCTATCTGTTTGCATGATTTTCCATGTGTTTGTTCAATAATTCATTCATCTGTTTGCTCACACATAATTACTGCAGAGTACAGTGCTTAGGGAAATTGCAGCACACGGTGTGAAGGTCATGGAGAGCAGTAAATACGCCGTGTGCTCAAACACCGCAATTTAAACAAGCACCAACGAAATGGAGGCTGGTGCACTTTTTTTTTTTTTTTTTTTACACATCTGGAGGAGACTCTAGGATTATTCCTGTGTTCTTGAGACTATGTAAACACGTAAACTAAATATCTCAAGTAATTCTAAGTGATATGGACATATATTAATTGTATGTGGAGCTTACTTCAAAGATGTGTAGAATCTGCACCGCCCTGAGCAAGTGCTTGAGGCACTTTGTACGTGCGCCAGAGGACAAATAGAAATGAGGACAAGTTGTATCTTCTGTCTGGGGTTATGCATGTTTGCAGAGCATGTAATTTGGCTTCTTTTGTATTATCTTAAGCTTTTTGGTCACTTGTAGGAGAAGTTTTACTGAAGTACTAATTAAAACATCTATTTTACAATAGTGTTTCGGTGTGAGGTAAGTATTTTCTAAGCAACAGTTTCATATTAAGAATGGGTCAAATGTAATGTGAAGAGTGTGACTCGCGATGGTAAACCCACAGAGAGAATAATCATCCTACTCTGCAGTTCCCCTCTACAGAGTATTTTAGCGTCTTTCAGCTCAATGTTTTGCTTTCATAGCCACAGCTATACTGGTTTGATTTGAGAATCCATTGATGTTGCAGTAACTACTGCATATGTGATGTTAACAGTTTCTAGGGAGCAATATCTCCCACCCAGAGAGGAAAAAAAAAAAATCCCCTAGTCACAGGTTCTCACCACCCAACAAATAGTGACCCCCTGGGAATCATTTTTAATGGCTGAGTATTTCACAATTCAGTGAAATAATGAGAACAGTCATTGAGGGCATTTTTTTGCCCTTTCATCTTTAATTTCACAGGCGTTTTTAGATCTTTCAAGGGCATTTTTGCCCCCTGCTCCTATTCATTTCTAACTCTACCTCCCTTATGTTACTCTTATTATCTCATTCCCTCTCATATAAAGAGCTAATTATCCCTATGACCTTAAATTCACGACAGACTCCAACTTCTGCTGTTACCTTTGGATATACACTAATGTTGGAGAGGTCCTCGTGATTTATGTTACCGGGAATAGTTTTAAATAACACCCCATCCAGTGCTCATTCTGCTTCAGTGTGTTTAATAAAAAATGCAAAAGCAGACTAAGGGGATAACATTTTTAAACTACTGTAGAGAATCCCCACAGCTCCCAGTGCCCCATCTGGCTCATCACAGCCACCAGGCTTCCCGCCAGATCCCAACTCAAGCATAAGGGCTCAGGTTGAGCTTGTGGCAGGATACCAGCCCCCAGGGGTGGCTCTACCCTTTCTACAGCCCTGGGCAGAATGTGTCTGTTAAAACGCTTCCGTAACAAATAAGTAAACATGATCATTGTAGCATTTCATTTTGTTTACTGATATACTGAATTGCTTAACTTATGTTATGTCTCACTGTAAATAATGGCATACAATGCAGTAGCATCGACTACTGTGTTCACGCTCAGTGGAAGATATTTTTTACCAAAATTGAGAATTAAGATAAATCAATAAACCTGCATACACTAAAAAGAGGAACATCTCACCTTCAGGCTAAACCTTTCGAGATGTTTGTGGTAATAATCTGGACATAGAAAACTGCCACTATTTCTATTACTGTTCTACGGTGTATATAAGGTACTTATTGGCTACCATTCTGTTTAAGTTTAAATATGATGATATATATGATTTGACCAATATGATTTTGGTAGCTATTAACTGTTAACAAAAATACAATCATCAGTTTTAATTAGCCACTTAACCATTTGTTGTATTTTTAAAGTCTGTTCTCTGCAGAAAAGTCATCAGTGATTGCCTCGTAAGACATCTGTTGGGACCTAATTATTGTTTCTCTCTGTGATGCTGCATTGAAAATTTTAATGACTACATTACTGTAACATGCTAATTTAGCAAACTGCATAACTAGAGGTCTAACATTAGTCTAAGCTTTTATAGATTAGGTAAATAACTGATATATGGCAATATATATATCTATCTATCTATATATATCTATCTATATATCTATCTATATATATATATATATATATATATATTTTACTATATACTTCTATTGATAAACTAGCTCCGGCATTGTGATACTTTCTCTTATGATACTGATGGAGATTTGTCCTCGGCACATCATGTATTTGTGTTAAAACTGACACATTTCGCCTCCAATTTAGGCGTCGTTTCCTCTTTAGTTGCACAGATATTGTGCTGTATCATGAGACATGTTGTCATATTGCAGTCAACCGTATTCTAACACCGAGGTAATACACTGTCACACCTGGTGAGTTACGCAATGATCCCCACCCCCTACAGTCAGTATATAAAAACACACTACAGTAGCAGGACATGAATGTTCCCAGTTCCACCCGCTGATAGTTCATCTGCATTTCTGCGACCTTACTGTATTCTCATTTATTCTTATTCCTGGGCAATATTGCTGAATTGTTAGATTGATACAACATGCAGTATATTTCCTAAGTGGTGTCTTCTTTCTTTGCTTCCCACTTTTCCAATTTCCTCTTTATGTTTCTGGGAGGACGCTCCTGGTGATGAAACTTTGTCATCATCTCACGCCATCATGTCATCACCAGAGTTGCGTTTGTGGCATAAAGATGCCCTGAAGTGTCAATTTTCAGGGGATTCTGCCAATCACAGGCACAACATACATTCTTGATGGCGGGTGGGTCCTTCCCTTTATTCAGCGAAGTTGATTTCTTTTTTGACCTCTGGCATGCGATAAGAACTATTTTCATATTTTACCGGAACATAAACGGAATGTGCGTGATACACAGCTTCTTATAGGAAGTGGCAGCTATGCCAGCCCCTATGTGCAACTCCACTTCGTCAGCATCAGAGTCTCTGAGCTGTCATGCAAAAGTACAACTTTTTTCTGTGAACACCTACAAAATGTGACAGTCACTTCTCAAAAATCTGATTTTTTTTTTTTTTTTTTTTTTTTTAGAAGTCACTACTAATAACAGCTTCCCGTTTTTGTTCCCGTTACACTTTAAATCCAAGGATACAGGTTATGGAAAGATATCTTGTCTTTTTAGCAGGGTATATACACAGGAGATAGGTAGTGTCTGCCACAGCTGACAGAAGAGCATGATGCAAGTGATCTGATTACTTAGAGTGTCTGTAGGGATCTGTCGGCCTGAGCAAAGGTGCACGGTTGATTCACAGCTCAGTCGGTAAATTGATCTGAAAGGGGGAAAATGTGAGCCAACTGACCTGGGTATCTAGTTCACTGCATGGGAACAGTAGAGGAGTCTTTAACTACATTACACTGGCTAAATTTGGTCTCCACTGAAATAACCCATACTATTGTGTGACAGCTTGACAGCAGGCCTTTTTTTTTTTTTTTCACTCTCCCATCTTTAGACACAGCATGTGAATGTTTGCCTGTAACCTCTTTCGCGGTGTCTGATATAGATTGTTGTTAAAAAAAAATCTATCTGTAGACTTATGCATGAAAATTGACTTTCATTGTAAAGAATTTCATGTCAAGGTATGAGACAGAGAAGGTTGAAAATAGAGCTCAACTCAGGATTATTTTTGGTATTAATCAGAAGATTAATTCAGAAGATCAATTCTTTAAATGATGTCAGAAAATAGTAGTAGAAAAAAAAGTGACGTCTCCAAATTGATTGTTTGTCCAACAAAGACTCCAAAACTCTTAATTTAATAGCTTACAGTGATGTAAAGAGAGGACCGAGAGAGGAAAAACAGCAAATCATCACATTTGACAAACTGGAAACAACCATGTTTACCATTTTTGCTTTATAAATGGTTCGTTTCCTGTCGATCAATCAATCAATTGAACAGCTAAGTGTTATACCATTACTTGAAAATGACGCAGGGCACAGGTATTGTAAGCTGAAAAGAGATCACGATGAGGCCCCCGCGTGCTGTAATTTGCCACCTCAGCAACAGATAGTTTGCTGCTAAATTAGATTAGCTGGCTTTGGTTTATAGAGTCCCGTGGACTGTGTCAGGATAGGCTATGCCAAGCGCTCCGTGCCTTGAAGCCACCGCCCCAGTCTCATGCAGGGACACAGGTGCATAATCACGTAAACACACATCTACACACACACAGAAGGTGTGCTGAATCATGAAGTGCTGAATCGTGCGTGAGATAGAGCAAGAGAGACAGAAAGAATGATAGAAAAAGAGAAAGGGAAGAAACAAAGGGAGGAAGGCAGTGTGTGTTACATTTTATCTTCGTGTGTGTATCATACAGCAGCAACTGTGATTCCTGTACTCTGTTCCCCTGATTGATTTTCTATTGTGTTGACCTCGTTTCTCTCTGTAATTACAGCTCGTAAAACGATGCTAAATGAAGTAAGGACAAAGGTTTTTAAATGTGATCTGGTAATGGTTTTTTTTTGGTTTATTTTTTTGTCATTTCAGCACATACAATCCACCTCTCCTCTTTTTAAGCTGCACCTACATGCAATTTATCACAGTGACTGCAGCGCTGCCTTAAACAAAGACAAGCTGAATCTATAAAGAAAGTATACAATCCATTTATCACACAGAACAGCAAATGACATTTATAGGAGGACAATTAAAAGGGAGCCTGACCTCATTACAATGTTCCCTCAAATGGCATTTAGTTGTAGGACACATATACAGTAGTGAGGAGCATAAATGTGACTGGCTGCAGGACTCTCCTATGTTAAGAGCTGTGCTGGAGCAGTGCCTTCGGCTGATGACTGTATACAACTGTTTCCTGTCATGGGATGTGATTTGATGTGAACTTGCTGTGATGTGTGAGGCTGAGGATTGTTGAGAGACTGCCATATCTAAGGGTTTGTGTGTGTGCATCTGGATACTCCTTACCCTGTACGTGGCGTACGGTAGGACAACCGATCTCTTTCAATCCTAGGATGTGTTGTATTTTCACAGGCCAATACTTTGCAAATATCAGTCCGCCAATACTATGTACGGGTTCACTGCAGCAAAGACAAATAAGAGGAATGATGTCACAAAGTGATTGTTTGAAGCCAATCAAACTAAAACATTGAAGCAAGACATAAACACACAACTCATTCAGGTGATCATTACAGCTGAATTAAAGCTGCTTGAAAAGAAACTCAACACATGTGTTGGAGCAGATCTATAGTAACTCTGCCCACTGACAAAGTCCCTGTGAGGGCCCTGTAGGGCTGCAAAGAACTTTGGAGCAAGTGTGAGTTAGCCCAGATTCTGCATTGCTGCTGCACGAAGCACACGTGGCCAGGGATGCACTGCTGGTTGTGTCTATTTACTGTCTCAGCAAGAACTTGGGACACTGGGCATTGTTTTGCAAAGCTCAGAAAGGTCTGATTTCACTTAAAGGTATGTTGAGGACTTTTCCGTGCCTGGAGATGTAAATGTCATTTATCAAACAGTGGCAGCCGCATCGAAGTGCAGTTTGTAATCTCAAGTGCAGCTTGTGTGTCGTTAGTGAAGTTTACCTTTCTTTTTGTGCACTAAAGGAAGAGATATAAGTCTGGTTGTCTGAGCTTTGGAAACTGCATGAAGGTCCAAATGTTCGGGTTTGGATATCTCCTCATTTAAAAAGAAATCGCAAACGCGGCAGATGTAATACACTTGATGTCCAGTGCACCACGGTGATAACACCATGACATTTTGATAGCATAGCATTTGGATACGGTTATATGCGAGTGTAGAAAGACATCAATCATATCAGTGCCACCTACTATCTATCCTCCACGCAGCCCCTATCAAGCAGTTGCTTCTCTTCCACCAGTTGGTGTAAATTGTATGGTTTTTATTTATAAAATATACATGTCATTAAAAGTTTAAGTACTCCTATTGTATTGCATTTTTAAATCTATTTATAATATAATAGTATTATGATTTTGAGAAATAGATGAGCTCATTACCTCTTTAAAAATTATCTATTTATTTTCTGATTCTGATGGAGAAATTCCACCAGTAGATTCAACTTGTAACCTCAATGGAACCAGAATGTGGTCATAGGTGCCAATTAAGTAGTCTGCTGAATTCAAGTTAAATGCTAATTAAATAAAAGGTGCAGGGCATATTTGACCTCTGCTTAATGTACTGTATATAAAACCTGCCTCTGAATCTTAGATGAGGAATTAAACACCCTCAACAGTAACAAAAATGAACGGTAAAAGGGAAATTATACAAACAAATGAAACAAAATCTTAATTTGATATCAGTAAAAATGAGTGCATTAGTCACTAAAGCATGTGCAGAAGCAAATTTGCTGCCCAGTGCTACTAAGCACTTGGCTACGGAACAGTGAATTCACTGTTCCCTCCTCTTCACTCTTGCATTTTTCATCAGTATCCAAGTTCCACAGTGATGTTTGTGCAAGCTTGGTTGAATTTGGTTCAGCGAGTCTTAAAACAACAGCCCCACCGCGAACCCCACCAGTTCTGCAGCAGTGCATGGTATGACCGGGCAGGCTGCTGGAGGCGAAGCACACCTGTGTTGTGTCGTGTGTGGGAACTGCATCCTGCGGGGGGCTAAAGTTTCTGTCACGTCTTTATGTGCAACAGTCTGCCCGTCACACATCTGACATGTCGTGAGGACGGGGACCTCTCCCTGTTAAACTAAGAGGGCTCCACACTGTCATAGTAGTACTCACCAGTATAAATGTTTAATACACTGGACAACCATCTTATTTTGTCTAAGCAATGTGCTTTTCAAAAAATATACTGTCATATCTGATACCATAGCTGTAGACTTGATTCATTTGAGTTTTGGATTGTGCTTCATTTAATACATTAAGGTATTTAAAAATGTAGAATTATCTTTCTCCCACAGATATTAGTAGTGCTAAGTTTAGTGTAACAAAGCAGCGCTCACATTTTTTTTGGATCTTTCTTTTGGTGCAGCAGCATCTCCAAAAACATACATTATCCCTCTCACTTTCCCTCCCTATTTGTCCATTTCTCCCGTTTCACCCTCTCACACACACATCTACACACAAACAAGCAAGTAAGGTCACATACAAAAGCCTAATGGACTCCTCCAGTCCAATTTTGTCAAGCAGACCAAAATGAAGAACAATGCTTCTTCCCTCTCATGCTGTCTGTGTTCTTGTCCTCTGTTTTAAGACACGGCTCTCTGACGATGAACATAATGTGCCTCGAATCATGTTCTTGCTCCGCTTACTGAGGGAAGCTCACTCTTGGCCCACGGGGTGGAAAATCCCAGTCTCCACTGCCTGAAAGAAAGAGTTTTTCTCTTCATCCCCTGTAGATTTAACCCATTTTCCCATGCCAAGTCACTGAGTGCTCCTTCTGTTGCTAGTTGGTCTTGTTAACTGCAGTAGAGAGTGTTAATTGCTTGACCATCTGGTTTAGAGTACAGAGTTAATTTTGAGACCAGTGATGTTAAAGTAGAGAGGAAGGTAAAGCTTTAAACAAAATAATTATAGTATCACAGCTGCACTTAATGTCTGTGTTAAATAGAAGAATACAGTTTTACACACATAACTATAAATAGAGGTTTATTAAAATTAGTATGTCAGCAGAAATGCCTGCAGACCAAAGCCAATCCACAAATTTATTAAAACATATGGAATAACTTGATATACGTGTGGGTTGGAGGTGGTGTGTAGGCATTGCTCTTGATGTATCAAATATTGAAAGTACCACACATAAAAGTGTGTCTTCTAGATACCTTCATAAATAGACAGGACAGGAAGAGGGAGAGGGAGGCTTGAAAGTGAAGCACTGAAGTGAGAGGAAACATAGTAGGTTAAAAATAGACTAGATCATCAGCACCCATATGTTTCAAAAAACAAAACAAGACAAAACCTAAGAAGTGTTGGTAAAACATATCCTCACTGTGTCCAGTGAAAACTGTCTTCGTATCTGATAATTCATGTATTTACGTCTAAATCTATATCATCAATGCGTGAACACACACACACACACACACACACACACATATATAGATTAGCCAAACGTCAGAGGAAAAACATGAGTGTTTAAGTGTTTTTAAACTGTTTAAAACGTGTTGGTTTTTTTTTTTTACCTAAATGTGCAGCCTTTAGTCAGGTGTACAAGCCCATAGCAGCTAAAGGGATAAAAATATGTTTAAACTGTTACTTAGATCGTTTCAAATTATCTTTGATCAGACATACATAAGTGTCGTATTTGATACTAGACAGAAATGGACATATGCTGCTCATGAAAAACATGTTCTCTTGCTACTGTGCTAAACACTGCTCTAGCCTCTTTATCTAACGATTTTTTCTGTCAGCAATTGGGCAGATTTAAGTTTGTATGTGATTTACAAAAGATGGACCATATTCATTGTGCTTGGATTCCTGTAAGTTCACCTATACTAACAGCTGCCAACTTTACAGGTCACTCTGTCTCATCTTGTAACTGTAAGCTGATGTATGGCATTTAAAATGCTGTATACTCCTCCACTGGGAGTACCTCTGTTTCTCTCTTTCTCTCTCTGTGTCCCGCTCTTTTTATCTCTTACTGTTACTGTCAGGCTGTCTCTCAGTTTCGGCCCTTTATTTGATGTAAGATATAAACAGACATGTCTGCACAGTAAAGGCAGTGAGAGAGAAAGGCAGTGGCACCGAGAGGCAGAGACTGAGAAAAAGAGAAGGTACAGTTCGTCTAGAAAAGAGGCTAAACCTTAAGCAGTATCAAATAGAAGTGGTTTAATCATAACTTTTTTTTTTTAAGATAAAAGGGACCAGGGTTCGTGCTATATAAATTAGTGAATTAGAAGAGTAAGCGATACATGCAGTGCCCTCAAACCACTGCCATCTTCTGTTATTGAGCCTGGGGTGTAACTGTTTCAGCAGCCCCACAGCAGTCAAACTAAATCAACATCTGCCATTTCTTCAAACATCTGCTGCTGCTGCTTCTTATTTTTAGCTAAATTTTGTTTTTAAGCTCATGTCATATTTTGATATTCAGCAAAAATATGTTTTTATTGATATGTATTAACCCCCTCCAGAGTTTGGAGTGGGAAAAGCAGCGAAAGCAGCTTTGATCTTCTGTCCACTCCCATGGGATATCCCCCTGTGAACACAAGTTTCCCTCTGCATGGTGTGCACAGTACAGTAAGCAGACAGATGACAGATAAAGTCTTGGGAGGGGGCTAAAGTGGTAAGTGTGGAGATTAGGCTAATCTTGGTTATTTTTGTTCGCTGGGCTGTTGTTGGTCGTTGCTGTGTGTGAGTAGACGGTATGTTAGGGGTATGTTGGGGGGGGGGGGTTCGCCTTGGTGATCCCTGTAAATTAAGCCAGGGAAAGCTCTTAAGATCCGTACTCGTGAGGCTGCAACTAGTGGTTATTTTCATCGTTGATTAACCAGCCTTTACTTTCTCGTTTAATTGTTTAGTCTATAAAACGTGACAAAATAGCAAAACATACCCATTGTAGTCCACCAGAGTCAAAGGTGCCATCTTAAAATGTCTTGCTTTGTCAGACTGAAAGTCTAAAACCCAAAGATATTAAATTCACTATAACGTAAGACAAGGAAAAGCATCAAATCTTCACATTTTAGACCTTGGAACCATTAAAGGCATTTGGCATTTTTGCTTGAGAAATGATTTAGACGATAAATTGAGTATTAGTTGCTGATTAAGTTTCTGTCAATTGACTGATTAATCAACTAATCCTTGCAGCCCTACATTCTGTACGTTACGGACTGATTCTCCACGAGGCACATAATGATTCCATGTTTATTTTGCGTGGGGGGGTGGGCAGACAGCCTGTGATGATGCCTTGTGCAAATTAATTAATTATAATTAGTAACTAGTGAGGCGTTTGAGGATCTTCTACTTTCACTTCCCAAGAGTTAATGTTGTGGTGGATAGAATTAGTGAAGCGCCGTTCATCCATCTACCATGACACCAGCTGGGCTGCAACAGTTTATATCGTCTTGTATAGGGGCATCATTATAGCAATGAACTATTGTTACACCACAGGTATGTGTTATTATGGTGTGACTACAGTACAGATTAGATTATGTAGCATATCAGCTGTAGTCATGATGCCACAGCTAACTCAGTAAGAGGTACTGTATGTGAGACTGGATAATGTGCGGTTGCACCGCTGTGGATCATATTATTATATACCGCCCACATTGTGCTGTGTATTAACCGTTGTACTGTTGTTGTACGGTTGGATTTACTGTATATAGTAGGCATCTTTTCCCCACATCATGCTGAGAGGAAACATGGCCAGTATTAGAGCCATCATAAATTGTGTTTGAGCTTCAAAAAGGATCAATTGTAGCATCCGTTGAAGTACGGATGATTCACCGGTCTAAAAATCATACTGCGAGGCCATCTCTACCCACCCACCCGGGTACACTGGGAGGGGTGTGTCCTCGCTGTAAACTGTGGTAGGAAGAGCACAGCGGGTCACCCTGTGCAATCCAGTCAAATCCTCCCTGCTCTCACATGGGCACTAATCTTCCCTGACTGCCTTCTTAGCACAACCAAAACCCAAACTACAACACTCGCCCTTCCTCTCTTTCACTCCACCACGGCATCTGCAAAACTGAATCTTGTAGTCTAAACTCTTTTGCCCATTTCTTACTCCCTCTCCAATTTTCTTCTCTCTTTTTCTCCCTTTTTCTTTCCTATTTTTGTCTTTTAATCTGTCGACATGCTTGTCTGCCTTCCTGAAATATACTCTGTGTGTTTGTAAATTATCTGTGTTTGTAAAATTCAAATAATAAATGCCCACGAGATGTACAAACATTACATTTTTGATACCTGAACTCCTCAAGGCTCAAAATTAAATGTAAAGTTGAAAACCGTTCAGTTTAGTTCAGGAGACACTCTGTTGCTTGAGTTCTTGTTTGGAAAATTCAATTTGACATCAAGACCATAGTTCAACATTTTGGAAAATATACTCATTCGCCTTCTTGCCGAGAGTAAGCCATCGATACCAATTTCAGGTCTGTGAGTTAATATGGAGCCAGAACCGAGAGTTGATTAGCTTAGCTTAGCATAAAGACAGGAGGCAGCAGCTAGCTTGGCTTGTTTAATACATACACAAACAGAAATCTAAAACGACAAGCTGTGGTTATTTTATCTACGTGTTAGAGCTACTTCTTTAGGGGTGCTGGTACACATATTTTGGGACCCCGGAGAGAGACAGGCTTGCTTTTTCCCTCTGCCCCAAGTCGGAATGCTATACTAAGGTAAGCTAATCCCACCCTGGCTCCAACTCCCAACTTAAGACACATACATAAGGGTGGTACCAGTCTCCTCATCTACCACTGTCAAGAAATGTTTTTCCCAAAACAAAAAACAATTCCTTTAAATATTCCCAGCATCATTTTATACAAGTAGACTGCAGACAGTTTCAAAAAAATAAAATATTTCCCAAAGGCTTTTGCCAAATCCCTGAGCATTTCATATTTTGAGATGTATGTGGAAAAACTGTAGTGTAAATGTAAACATATCAAGGTAACTGGTAATATCAACTCCTAACTCACACAGAACAAAGGCCCCAAAACTTTACAACATGAGAAATAATATCAAAATATACCTGTGCAAACTGCAGAAATAATGCTAATTGTCATCAAACATATTTAGACAATATTATTGTGTGATCCCTGCTGACTGCCCTGCTTACAATCCACGAGATGTCATATTTATCCTAATTCCTGGGTAGCTGTTGCCTGCCTCTCCGTTAACTCCCTGTTATCTCTCAGTTCTTCGTCTCTTTCTTTCTCTCCTCCGTCAGCCCTCCACCATAGACTGACCGACTGAGGATACTGATTTAATTTCTGGAAAGATGCTTTCAAACTGTATGCTAGGACTTGGACCACCAGGCAGTTGGTGGTAAATCGGGTCACATGGGAACCCAGTTGTTCTTGAGCCTACTGGCATTTTGAACAATATGACCACGTATACCATGTGCATTTGTGCTGATTAGTGGCACAGGTGTTGCTGTCTGAACGACACTACTGCTTATGTTTGGAGTCATGTCAGTCATGTGTACATGTTTTCTTTGAGCTGAGCTGATGTTGTTATTTTGTTACCTCTGCTCAGGTTACAGGTACAAATCAATAGAACATTCAACCTCCTCCTCATCCATAAATACATTTACTTGTTCCCTGGATGCACCGAGCCTTTCCCCGCACAGAGCAGGCTTTTATAAACCTTAAAAAAATTTCTAGAGGAATGTGCATTAATTAACTACATACATTAACTGCATACATTAATCCCTACAGACTCTGAGAATAATGGCCACATAGGGACGAAAAGGAGGCTTAGCAGACTGTGTGGATCACAATGCATTGAAGTACTGACAGAAGAGGTACAGGAATTACATACAAAACATTTCTCAGTTAATGTTTCAGTCCTAACAACGTATCCTCCCGACTCAATCCACAAATGAATTCCATGCAGAAAACATCATAAACGTGACCCCTGTGGCTGTGTGAGCTTCTGCCCCATAGGATGCTGCCTCTGCCAATGCCGCTCTGAATGGTAGAGCACAGATTAAGGCTGAACAGAAGTGTTGAGGTTATCACGCTCACACGACCAAAATAGACACAGAGCGGGTGAGACAGCGGGCACGGCAGCTAGGCTCGCGGTATAGTGCGATGTGCTTAGTGGAAGGAACAAGAGAATACTGCTGATGGACACAGAAATGATGGAAAACAGCAGATGAACAGCGGCACTCCCATGGGAAAGAGCTACATGGGCAGAAAGAGTCTTCATTTTAACTTGTGACTGATACATTACCAAGGGATGACTCATCCAATTGAATCAATGCATTGATTAATGGTTGGTATAGGCTCATCCAGTAAATAACAGTATTACCATATATCCTACAACACCACACCTACCATCTATTTTTTCCCTGCACTCTAAGACTTTTATGTTAATTTGTGATATTTGAGTCCTCAGCGTTAGCGGTCGATCAATAATATGCATCTACCGGGGCCATGAGGCTACATTCAAACATTTGAAGATTAAATGTGTCACAGAATTCATACCAAAATAGCTGCACAAAACACAAACAAGAGAAAAATTAACACTTTATTTTCAAATGATAGACTTTAAAAGAAAGCGAATGGTTGCTAGCATGCCAATTAGTGATTCCCATTGTGGTTTATAGCTGCAAATGTCTGCAGTGTGCAGATATTACTACAACATATTCTTAGTGGCGGGGAGTGGCGAGCATGATTTTTAGAGACTTGCCTCAGTGATACAAATATTTGATTCTTTTTCTGTGAAATACTCTTGACAACTTCGCTATTTAGAATGTCTGTCAAATGTCAAATTTTGATTTCATTAAATGTTAGCGGCTAGCGTAATGCAGCAATCAGTTTGTAACAACTTCAAATGCTAACCAAATAAACAGGATGAAGGAGAGATAAAATGTGACAGGGCTTTGTATGGGATGAATCAGCATGATAAAAAAGTGTTTTTGTATTTATGACAACTAAATCAACATAAGACGAATGACTGAGCCTGATGTTATTTTTCTCTTTGTAATCTTTCGTCTTCCCACGGATAGTTTAGAGATCAATTATTTGTAGTGGTGGAAAGTAACTTAAGTACTGTAAGTACAAATACTTAAATGCAGTTTTTCATGCAAAACATGATCAGCTCATAAAATATAAAGCATGGCAATACTGCAGATTTAACTAAACAACAGTGTACAAAGTAGTCAAAATGAGCCCCAGCTCGACCAGATACGACATTAAAATGATGCTATTGCTTAGACATGAATGTGTCAATAATATCCAATAATATAATAATATTACACTCTTGAAAGTGGCCGTTCTACATTATGAGTACTAATACATTCAATACTCTGAGTATATTTTACTAATACAAATGTGCTTTTACTTACTTCTTTTAAGTACCTACTAGTACTTCTTCCATGGATATCCTGCTTTGTTGGGCGTGCAATGCAGCAGTGCATTCAGTGAAGAAATAATGATCTCCTCTTTAAAGGGTTCTGTTACATTAATAGTTCACTACTTTATTTTCTGTCTGTGTAAAGATCCTATCGATCCCCACCTGCCTTTTAATTAAGTCTCTGCCTACAAATTACTGTTGGGCCTCATTAGCTAAATGTACTGCCTCTGTGCCGAAGACTCAGAGCTTTTTGTGCAAGGAAACAATTGTCCTGCAGTTTTTAGACAGCTTTGCCAGGATTTGGAGGGAAACAAGTTACATTTATGAGACTGCCCTTCTAGTGTAGTCTAGTTTATTCTGGTCTGTGTTGTGTACAGATTTGCAGACTGATTAGCTTCTCAGAGCATGCAGTACACTGCCTGAAGCTCTGAAATAATGCCAAGTCTATTTATGTTTATTTATTGCTGAACTATACATACATCAACATGATTACGCATAGCGCATTACAGTCACATGAATTGTAATTACTTCCAGAAAGCTACTTTTCTGGGGGGGGGGTGGCACTGGAAATGTATTTCCGGTGTATATGAAAAATTCAATTTTCAGCTTTATCTGCTAAGACATACATTGTGTTAGGGAGGTTTTGGTTGCTTTTTTTTTATAAACAGAGAGTTTAATGGCCAACAACTTTCTCTAGTATATAGAAGAAGAGACACAGAAGAAAAAAAAAAAGACTTGCTAAATCCCAGTGAATTCCCATTACATGATAATATGATTTTTCAAATCCAAGTTAAACTGTAATTTTGCGATTAAGCAAAATCAAGAGAGATCCAAAAGGAGATTTACAAGACGCTGTTAAGCGGGAGAATTCCAGATTTTCCTGGAAGCAGTTTTGTCATCCTTCAATGTAATAGCCAGTGGTGGATTTAATCCCCTCAAATTAGTCCCTCGCTAATCCTAACTAACCTCAAACAGAGGTCACTCATGTCCAGTTTGAAGATGCATAAAGGACACTTTGTAATTGCGTGTTCACGGCCTACAGCTTGATGATGAGTAATTCTCCTGCATGCTCTTTTCTCTGCACATCCGGTTCAAAAAGTCAGCCAACAGTGCACATAACAAACCTGACTGACTGCTGTGATGTAAACCCTTTTAAGTTCTGGTCAAATACATGTTGGATCACCTCCATGATTTTTATAAACATACTGTACATGGGCTCTAATGTAACAATTGACATTTTATCCCTCTTGTTCATAGAAGTTTATCTGTGTATGTACCTCCAAGGTTTACACCTATAACCTCATCTGCTCTACTCTACCATACTGTATTGCTGAATGGATGGGGAAGGGCCAAATGTGAATGAGCGCCGGGCTGGCTGGACACAACCAGCATGTGACCTTGTGTCTCTATCACATAACATCTTGGCTGTTTGTCTCTACTGTATTAGAGGATTATGTTGACCTGCCCCTGTCCCTGGTCAAATTTAAGCGTGGTGCACTTAATACTAAGCCTATAGCTTGCCAATGCCAGCTGCGTGTATTGATGTTGCTTTCGGCTCTCTGTCAGTGCCACCTATATCCTGTAGTCATCCAGTTTATGAGAGCTTATAATGGCAAAGAGAGCATTCTGACAATAGATTCAGACCTTGAAATACAGAGCTCGGTCGACTGCTTTGCTGTATCTAACATTTGGGACAATGTTCTGAAATGTCCATTTAATGTCACTGCCTTGTTCTCCTGTGTATTTGTAATGTGAGCAGCTGATTCAAGCATGGTACATGGCCCTTTATAACCCAAAACACACAGTCACAGTCAAATGGACAAACACTGCCCCAAGTAGATATTTTACAGTCTATGGCTAGGCTACCCTTTGGAATTACATGGATTAACACAAACAGATGGTCACAGTCTCAAAATCAAATCAATAACTCCATGAAGGAACAGCACAGCAACACTTCAGACCACAGAACAGCAAAAAGAAGCAGGGTCTTGCACGACAGCACACAGTGTAAGCTTTTACTAATGCTGCTTTTGCACAGCAGCTTTGCAAACATCTTCTGAAAAACACGCAGAAAGGCAACCAAACTAAGAAAGTAGGACAGGCTACTACTGCAACCAATCAGAAGCCCTGAATCCTGTTGGAAAAAGCACTTGCTCACCTATTAAAATATTAGTGGACGACTCTTACGTCATCATATCTGTTCATCTTTAAAACCAGAGTTCTGATGCTCCCAATAGATAGGATAGCCTATTCAATCTCTCATTGGCCATGCTGGTTTGCAAATAGTTTTTTGAATAGTTCAAATGTGACAGAAGAACCACTATGCTTCTTCATGTAGTGAATAGTCCCCATGAAGTATTCGGCACTGTATTTCCAGGGTAGCTAGTTTACTGAGCTCCAGAGTAACTTCCTAGAATATAATGACGCTGCTTTTACTTGACAAAGTGAACATAAAGGCACCAACATTGTCAGTGCAGTGGATCTCTTATTTTTTAGGTCTGGTTTGATTTCCCTCACTGTATAAATTGAACGAAACGGTGGCAGGCCTATAATTTATTCGCTCCTCTCCATCAACATCACGTGCCGCACAGACACACAACCGTCTCCACCTCTGTGGCCTCAGTGCAACTCATAAACATTCTGTCGACGATCCAGTATGAGCACGTTTGCAAGTTGTGGAAACTGAGGACTGTCACACATATACTGACGAATATGACCTAGCATTCCTGCTTTCCACTACTGGAAAATGAGCCCTTCATTTCCCTCAGTGAGACACCAGACCTCTATGTGCACCATGAGCCTAGACCTAAACTCTCTCCTTTCCTTCCTTCACCCTATGTCTTACTTTCTTGTTTCTTACTTTACTGTATGATTAACTTATTTATTAGCATTACCAAAAAAAAGTGAATTTGCTATATGGAAAGATTTTGTTTTTGTCAGAATAGAGTGTATTTCAGCAATGGTAACAACTGAAACACCTCACTTAAAATGCATCCTAATATATTCCTAAATCACTATGAAGGTTATCCTGTATAATCCCCTGACCTGACCAGTGATCTACACCTGGAGCCTCTATTATTAAGAACTCTAACAACAGACCACTACCCTGTGGCTACCTGCTGCCACTAGCAGACTCTTCAAACTGGTGCCCCAGAAACACAAACCCAAACAAATCCCACATTGTGTTAATGAGTTTCTACCTCTTTCCTCTGTGGCCTTTGGGTCACGGTGAGTCACTCTGGCCACAGACGCCTCCCAGAAAAGAGAAAGGATCCCTGGGAATTTTGCAAAATCCTCTCTGCAATCTTCCAACACACATCACCTCATCGCTTGCTGTCCCCTAAAACCTACACCCCATTTTTCAGAGTCTTTTTTGTTGTGTTTTTCGATTACGCATTAGTTGAAGGAGGAAAGTGCAGACAGGCAGTCCACCCTTTTCTATTTCTGCCTGGTTTGAATCATTTGCAATTCAAAGAGGGACCGGAGTGCTCCTTCCTGTTTTCCACTCCTGCTGTAATCCTTCAGGAATATGTACCTTTATTAGTTAGCTTTATGTCCTTCTTTGTTTTTTGTCTCCCCCTATGTCTCTCTCTCTCTCTATGTCATCAAACTGTGATGAATCTGAAGACACACACACACACACACACACACACACACACACACACACACACACACACACGACAGAGGGAGAGAGAGTTCTGCTAAATTAAGAATAAAGATGTAGGCAGAAGAAGAGATACTGGGTGCATTGAGACAGCCATCCTGTAAGCTAGTGGCTAATTTTAGCCTTTCAGGGCAGTGCAAAATATCTCCCTGTGGATGAGTTGAACCATAGAGGGATCTGAGCATCACTTCAGCCTCTTGTTCTCTCCTCTTTTCATTGTGTGGACACTGTCCCTTTTGCAGAAAGGTTACAGGACAGTCACAATAGACCGGGATGGAGAGATGTGGATTCAAAGAGCTTTTAAAACACCTGGGGTTTGGTGGGGTAGATTTTGCATAAGCATATGCCAGAACACATGAAGTCCATACTCAGGCTCTCAGTCTTTTCCGTGACTGCACTGTATGAGATGGGGAAGCCAGTAGCCTTTTGCAGTTTGGTCAAAAGTGGTCATTATTTTTTTTCCCCAAATTCTAAGCCAGAAGTTGCAAAAGCAGAACTGAGAAGAAAAATAAAAGGCAAATAACATCAGATTCAGATTGCATCTGGGGTTAAATATAGCGTGAAAGACTGTTAGAAAATAGAAATGTTCAATGTAACGTAGTGCTGCTCATCATATTTTTATTCAAGAAAAGTATTTCAATAGATCGTAATTGAATGTACTGTACATACACACGTATTGTGTAACTTAAACCCTCGACACATAACTTTTCTGGCGTAGTTTTTGTCTACTGATTACTTCCAGAACTAGATTTTTTGTAGATTGTTTGCACTGTTAACAACATTATAGAAAAACCTACCTGAAACAAAAAGTTCACAATTACTCACTTTCTGTCAATTTCTCTTAAGATGGTGCGACATACCGTACTCCAAACATTACACGTATGATGAGTAGAATGGGCAGTTTGCAGGGAATGGAAAGCCATCAACTCAGAAATAGATAATTACTTGATATCTTTCATTCAACAAATTGGCAAATGGGAAAGGTTTATTACGCAAAACCCACCAATCAGGGGTCATCTTTCTTTTCCATATTTAACTTCTTTAGATGGAGAAATTGAGCTTCAGTGTGAGGATGATTATGGAATAACTAAATTGGAAAGAAGTAATGGTTTTCACATGCTAATGAGAACCTCGGAATTAGTGCCCCAGCCAACCGCGCATGAGGCAGTTCTCTTCACCCAGAACCAATGTAAATGGAACTGCCTCTTATTGCAGGTATACCTACTCACGCTGCTGATGACTTTCTATTTTGAAACTTCCTGTTCTTATTGAATAGCCACACCAGCAGTAACGCTTGGCCCTGCTCATGGCATTTAAAAACATACTCCTTTTTATTCCAAAGGCCTGCACTCCCTTCATCGTTCAGCTTTTCATTCACCTCATTCTCTCTGCATTACCTACTCGGTGCTGTATGTGTATTTCCTCCACTGGTCTGTTTGTTTTGGAAGGCAGCCATGTTGAATTATGAACAGTTCAACATCTGTGAGTGCAAAGATGCACACACACACACACACGCGCAAACAAACACACTGGCGGCAACCAAATTCTCTGGTGGCCAAACAGGCACACCATGCCATGCCTCCGCTTCAAGGGCGACTGTGCTTTTCTGAACGTTTTAATCTCTATTTTTTCAAAAGTTTGTGTCTTTGAAATACCAGTACATGTAACGTTTCAGAGACACTAACAGGTCAAAATTCAAACCACCGTGCATCTGTGTTGACTGCTTGAGTTTGTATCGCTTCATAACTGTAATTCAATTTGATGTATGATCAGAATTTGAATGAAAATGTTCACACTGAAAGGGTCTAACTGAGGTCTCTCTATGTCTCTCTCTCTCTCTTTTCTCTTTGGCAGATTTTCCATATGACCTATGACCTGGCTAGTGCAGTGGTAAGAATATTTAATTTGATAGGGATGATGCTGCTTCTGTGTCACTGGGATGGCTGTCTCCAGTATCTGGTGCCTCTCCTGCAAGACTTCCCCCCTGACTGCTGGGTGTCCCTAAATGGTATGGTTGTAAGTATAACACACTCTTCTCTTTTGTTTGTTATTTTGGCATTTGGTATATATAAACTCTATGTGTCAGTGCCACTGAACACAGCAATCTTCCAAGTGACCATTCACTAAGCCCCGCTACCCACCTAGTTACTTTTGCTGTGCCTGTCAAGCCTTCCTTTCTTGCACAACACATATTGAGTTTACAATAGGTAACAGTGGCAGATTTACCACTTGAAACTCCATTTTTGATACAACAAGCCCACAATTTTAGACAGAGGTAGACAAAAGCAGGCTTCCAGCTTCCAGCAGGCAATCATCTATTTTGTCAGCTGAAATGAGAACTGTGTTTGGAAGATTTTATCAGTTGTAGCTAACTGGCTAATTAAGCTAATGTTAGGTCCATGAGTCGGTTGACAAATCCATTTTCGGTTGACTTTTAAATATTTATAGCTAACTCATTTTAAAACAAAAATCTTGTAAAAGAGTTCGTAAATATGCACTTGATGGCTACGTACACAATATTGTGTTAAAAGATCGAGGCTAAAGCTACATGACGAAGGCAAAATGTCGGCATCTTCACGGATTGAGGACCAATGTAGAAGACATGGAAATAAAGAAACGTTATTGTTCTTGTATTTCTTGTATTTTTCTTTTATTGCACTGTATAGCTTAGTCCTATTGTTATAGTACAGTATGCTTAGGAGAATATAAGATCACACTGTTAGTTGGTTGTCATATAACCCTGTCTGACTGCTTAAGCCTACTTGGATGTTTGTATTTTCAAACAGTGTGTTTTCGCTTTTAATGGTACAAGAGAAAAGGTTTTTACCATAGGGTCTAACTGATGTGTTTGGCAAACACAGTACTGTTTTCTTGCAGTGTTGGCTTGGATTGAATCTAATATATGTGTATAGTTTATACATACCTCAGAATACATACCTCAGAATGCAGTTCTTAATAAAGTACATTGCAGTGGAGGGGTTGTTGTGAAATATTTGAAGAAAAGGATGGAAAACTTGGGCGCGACTTGATGATAAATGTTATGGAGGAATATTTGATAAATTTACTCAAGAACATTCGGTGGAGAAATCAACTTCTTTGCTCTGCACACATCTGAATAGGTAATTAAATCAGGTTAAACTGGCAAAAGAAAATCTACTCGAATGATTAAGAGTGCACCTCTGTGTGTTTGTAAACACAGTATTTCCGCGACAGATGACAGGGAAAAGATACCTGTAGTTCTTACCCTTCATGAGTCTCTCATCACTGCGGTTTCTAGGGCTGATTTGACTCATAAGTCCAGGAGAACCTGCTTCGAACCTCATGGTGTCAGTTGAACTTCCTCTGCTGCACCACTGTACGCAGAACACCGCAGGATAACACTTGGCTCAAAATGATATACCTGTCACCCTCACTGTAATGGAAATAGGGCAAATGCTGATGGAAGATCTTCTGAGAAGTATAACTATGCTGGCTACTCTGCCCTTTTCACCCTTTCTTTGCTCACCACTCTGCTGCTTGCAGTTCCAGTGTTGAAAACTACCGTGGGTGGGTTAAACACTCCTGACGCAGATCAGACTGTTATGGCCTGCTCTACCGCCGCCCAGCATGAACACCACTTTGGCGCTGTCACAACATTCCTCGGTGAACTAGGATTAGACATGTAGGTTATTGAAGGAGTTCAGTCTGGGGTGGCTGCTCTGCACAGTGTGCTGGACTGTGGTGTAAATGTGCAGAGACTGTGAAAAATATGGTATTTCTCATAATTATAGTTGTATAATAAGATAAAAAGAAGGAAACACAGGACAGGACATGTAGAGGTGCAGATACAGACTTGGCGTATTCTCTTGGTGTTTTGTTTTGATATAGTATCTAGTTTGGAGCGGGAGTCTGTCTATAAATAAGAATTGCAGGCACATTTCATCAGGGACATTGTTGCATTCTGCCAACCAACAAAGAAACATAGCCTAATGAGGCAGTGAGCCTTTTTTTTTTTTTGGAACCAAAGAGTACTATAGTGTATGTATACAAGTGGCACTGTAACATTAATGTGCTGCGTTTTTACGTTTTTTTGTGTTAAAGTAAAGTAGGAGAATCTCTCTGAGTTGGGGTCAAATGGACTGTGGTTGCCCCTCTCAGAGCAATGTGATAGTGTAGAAGTGTGTACAGGCCTCCTGGGCAACGCTGCTTGTAAATGCTCGCCCAGGGAACTCTTCTGCCTTCTCATCTCCCTCTCTCTGACTAACATTTCTGTACTCCACATGCACACTGACTGCTCAGAGGCATCAGACTGGAGGTGCAAATGTCAGCTTCCCTCAACATTACGACTCCGTTTCCCACTCTTATCTTTACTTTGAGGCAATGAATTGCCCGAGCGAGCCCACTACCAACCAACATGTGTTATTCATCCAAACAGACATTTCCATTTCTGTTTGCAACAAAAATGAATTTTCAGTGATATAATTTCCCACGTAACTTTCACAATTCATCCTAGATAATGCTTATGTACACAAAACTGGGCTTTTTTTTTTTTTTTTTTTAACTTTCCTTTGATCAACATTGCTCTGGATTCATTTTTACTCGTAATCACCAGGACTAATGATGAACAGCTTCTCTTGCTCAGATATATTTCCCTTCTGGTATGCAAATCAAAAAGAAATGGGAATCATGTAAAAGCCTAATTTGCTAACCCCTGTGTGGCAGGATCATTTGTGAAATGGGAAGCTACAGCCATAGCCGGAGAGCACAAAAGTGCCTCTGAAACAAAGAGCTAATATAAGATACCTGTGAGCTCGAAGCTTATAGGTGAATTAAAACAGCCGTGACGACTGATTAATCTAAGCTCTCCCTCTTTGGTAAAACGAAACTGTAGAATAGTTGGTATGCAGTATGTAGAAACAACATTACAAAGATGTCTCCTAGCTCTTCACAGATATTTACGGTACATGTGTAAGGTCGTGACACGTTCTAACTGTAGCTGCTTGTCTGCAGGATAGCATGCCTATATATAGAGCCTCACACAGTCCGTCTGTACAGAAGTCTAAAGGGATGATAATACTTTCAAATCTCAGACCAGTGGAGTGGCATTACCATATATGTCGTGAATCTGAAGTCAATTGCCCTACAGTCAGGGCAATTTTGATCGGTATTTTACACTGACATTTTATAATCCATGAATCAATACTCTAGAGGATTACTGCAGTCAAAACACAAGGCTACGGGACAATAATATGGAGAGAAATGAGTCTCAATGAGTTTTGTGATCCAAAAATTAAAACAAGATTTACAACTGTGTCTGATTATCTCTGAGTAATTTATGGTGTTCACAAATGAATTTTCCAATCCCCAGTGAAATATCAACCAATCTAAACAATAAATACAGCCCAACTTGAACAAAATATTATTCAAGTATTCTACATACTATATATTTCAAACTTCAAGTTCATTAATCTAATAACATTTGCTTTTAAAATGCATATACAATATATATGGACAAACCTGACCTTTTTTCAATTGGGTGGGTAAAACATCCAAAGACAAATAGAAAGGCTCTGCAAGATGCAAGTTTTTACTCAAAATTCGGGTGAATGCTTGACAACAGGGACTCTTGTTGCTTGGAATGACATTAAAGAGGGCAAACCTGTTCTTTTTCATACAAGTACACATGGGACATGCAGTTCACAGTAGTACTTCCAAATGTCTAAATACACAGGAAGCAGTACAGGTACATCATCATCGACATCGCAAAAGCTCAGGATGAATCAAAACAGAAAGAAATCGGGAATTTATTTTTATTTTCTGATCGCTCTCTGTATTGATTTCTCCTCCTCATTTTTGTGATGAAGGAAAACCTTCATTTGACCAGTGTGTGAAGAGTCTTCCTTTCTCAAGACAAACGATTTTGAAAAAATAGCTGACGCAGCCCTACGTGAGACACACTGGAGTTAAAACCTGTGTATATGTGTTAAGTACTGTAGGACGTCAGCTCATGAGTAGCTAAGTGTTACTGACTGTGATGTGGTAGACTGAGCAATTTCTGGAAACGCTTCCCTGTGGATCCTTGCAGACGTAGAAGCCTGTGTGCAGACTGTGGTCTTGTAAATTCAAAGTGAAAAGCCCAACCCACATGTGGGGTCCCTCTTCTCACACCATCACAATGCATTAGTGTTCATAAGCTAAAAATCTTGATGAGATATCTCCCCTTCCGTTTACTGCAGGTATAAATATATAATGTGATTATCTGGCCTGTCAGGAGAGTGGCTGTCACGTGACTGTTGCCTTCAAAGGTCGTGTCTTTCAGCTGCGTTTGCTCAAGAATGACGCCTTTAAGTTCAGATTGCGTCATGTTTTGTTGTTTTTTTTTTGTTTTGTTGTTTTTTTTTCCTGTCATTGGCTCGGTACTTTCTGTCTCCAGCTGTGAGAAGAAGAGTGAGGCCAATGAGGAGTGCAGATACTGCTGAGTGGTGCAGTACAGCGTGTAGGGCTGTTATCTTCTTGACTAATGGTCTGAGAGTAGCTTCTTACTCTTCAGAGGCTGCATTTACTTAATCACCAGACGAGATAATGCTTGCTGTCACTGCATTGGTTCGGGTGAGAGGGTGATGGCCCGTTGCATTTGTCTGCAGGTACAGTATATGCGTGTGTGTTTTGTGAGTGTATGTGTGCTTACAGTTTCTGTCCAGGCTCATATTAAGAGACAGACAGCTGAGCAGTAGCCTGCTGAGGATTCATGTCTCAGGGAGAGTTAGAGGCAGACAGAAGGGCAGATACTCGAGGTAGCCACGCACAAAAAAACAAAACAGTAAAGCCTTGCTAACCATGCATAACTGCCCTTCAGCATCAGTCACCCTTCCCGGCCTCTTTTATCCTTGGACCACCCACTATTGTCTCATGTCTTTTTTCCCAAACCCCTGAATGAGTCACTTCCAACAGCCTGGCTCAGTCCAAAGTAAATCAAACTTTTTTTTCCCCTCTCTCTTCTCTTGTTCAACAAGAGGATGCACTGGTTTCAATTCAGTAAAATTCAAGACTGCTTTCCCCCCCTTTTGAGAAAAGCACGTTTTTCTTTGTTGCTTTTTTTTGCTCTCTCAGTTAATTATGAAGAGTACCTTTGGTTGGTTGAAACTGCTGTTCTTTGTTGGGTATGTTATGTACCCCTTGGCCTTGGAGAGTACTCACTGATAAGAGAAGGGTTTTGGTTTGTTCAGAAATGCCCTCCAGAATTGTTGAGATGTCAGTTTTGAAAGGCTGTTTCAGGATTATTGAAAACGAGTTTGCTCCTGAAACAATTTGGATTGACACAAGATCAGTCTTGTAATATGTGGAGGCTATTGTCATCTGGAGTGTTCAGGCAGTTTCTCATTTCCAAACATGGAACAGGTTGCTACCTTGGTGAGTTTAACCTTTCTCATTGAGGGTGTGCTAATCAGTGAAAGTGGCTGGCGTATACTTGGCTGCACATTAATGAGAAAAAGAAAAGTCACCTCTCTTCTCAGAATGCTATTCTTCGTTTATTCATAACCCTTTAGAGAAAAAGTTAAAAGAAAGGGCCTACCGGGGTTCAGAAGTTATGAAATACATCATGCGATAAATACAATGCAGGGAAGCAAAAACATCACAATGCACTGACTAAAAGAACAAGAAATTAAAGATGTTACACTGGGCTTTCCCAAAACATAATGGGCATTTTCACTGTTTTCTGACATTTTTTAGACCAAATACCATTGGAAAAAAAAATCTGCAGATTAATTTATAATGAACATTGCTAGTTGCAGCCCTACCAACTTACCTGGGCAAGCCAATCCCAAGAAGGATCCTTCATCAGGACTGCTGAGCAGGCGCTAAGCCTCAAAACTTGCGAGACAATGGGAAACCACAGATTTCACACTGAGATACACGGTTGAGTGCTTTACCTGCCAACGTACCATTTGATTCTCATGCACGCCTGCAAACCCATTCACTTCCTCGCTCATGTGTTCAAAGACTGTTGTGCCTTCTGTGCCCTCCCAGGGAGAACAGCTTGTAGTTTGTTTATGTAATTTGAAAATTAATATTTTGCGTCATATTTTATTCCGTGCATGGGACAGCTTGCCGGGTTTTACAGAGTTATATGATTGAGTAATTAAAACCATCAGTTAATGCGGATGTTTAGCTCATTCAGTTGCATTCGTTTTTAAACAGAAATAAAAACATGTAGGACGCATGTACTGTACCTAGAATGAGATATGAAAACAAAATATGACAAAATTTGGCCCAGAACATCTTAAATCCAAATCTAAAATCTACACATGAACACACATTCTACAGGACTCTCTAAGTGTTATTTCCATAAGAATATGAAAGCAAATGCAGCCTAGGGGCTTTCGCTATTAGGTTCTGCAATGAAACTAGGACAGCTGATGAATCAGTGTACATCTGTGGGAGTACAGATGAGAACTCACTGTGATTTTTGGTTTTTTGCCCTATGAGCGCTATTGTTGTTTAAGGGGTCAAATTGTGTCCTTCGCAGCCGTGCGTTACATCCGGAAGGTCTCATAGTTATTCATGGGTATCAACAACAACCAACGCCTCTGGGCCACACTCATCACTGGAACGCTGGTGAATCATCCATTGCCTTCCTGGTCACACAACCAGTTACATCTTGCGTGAGAAGACTGTCGGAGGCACGATGTTGTGATTAAGGAATAGTCAAACTCACATATTCAAACGCTCGGCTCAGTCTTATTACAGAAATTTAGTAAGTTGTTGATTGGAATACTTTGACAGTGGTTTGGGATGGGATTAGTTTTAATGCACGTAATAATGATGTCTGTGAATGCACTTAATGATCAACAAAGGCAGAGTCATTGAAAGATGAATATGCAGTATCTGATGCCGCTTGTTTTGCTGCATCCACTGCTTAATTATATTTAGAACAACTCTGGAGGAACTGAATACATGTGCTGTGTTGGCCACATTTATTAAAATCAAGGGAATTGTAGAGTATAGGAAAAAAGTAGAAACTGCATTTTCTGAGGAGAAAGTGTTAATACTACGATGACTCACTCTTCCCGAGGGACAGAAGGCTCTACAGCAAGAAATAACCGTTGAATAATGCTGTCAATCTGTGAGATTTCTGGTGGTTCTTAACACTTTTAACATATTGGAGAAAAATACGTGTTTATGTCTGTCCTTCGATTACAACTGTAAACAGACAGAATTAAAAAAAAAAAAAAATCCAATATGCAAGTGTATGATTGGCTGCTACCACCATAATGCGCTGCACCAGATCTACCGCAAGTTACTTACTGTGATGGCACAAGGAACAAAACACATTCAAGGAATAAAACTGAGGAACAATGGTGATTAAAGAACAGTGATGTGAAACCTAACACTAGTTACTGCCTCACTGGTGTTTTGCCTCGTGTCGTGGTTTTGTGGTTTTACATGGAGAGCTCCTGTAAATTCATTTTACTGGCTTTATTGCCACAATGTTCTTTGTTCAGAAGGTTTTCTCTTTCTCGCTCCTTCTGATAAAACCGTATTCAAACATTTTGGACTTTTTACACCTGCATCTCCTAAATTTTAAAAGGCACAGACATAATAGCTTCTGCCACAGCGGTCAAATGGCAATGATACATCGGTTTCAGCCACAATTTGTATGAATTTCCATTCCCTCCTCCCACATTTGGGGATCTTACAGTAATACTCTACAAAACGCTACATAACCTGTTGCATTACCTCAAGCATGCAACTTTTCGTGGGGCTGCTTTACTCTCATTTTGACAATCCAAAACTGTGTGGCAGCCACGTGTTGAACAAATACTATCTGACTCACTACTAAAACTCTAAAGCTGGAAATCTTTAGCTTATCAGCCACTTAACCACGGCTTAAGGGAGTGCTACAGATGTCATCATACAGATGACTTTCTTTTAGGAAACTTGACTTCTTTAAGTTACTTCAACTGCTTCATCATGACTCTTACACTATCTAAACTATTTCTTCTATTTCTTATCCGTTCATATCTATAGTATCAGACCTAATCAATCACCACTATTAGGTCAGGTACTTCAGGTATTGATGGAACATCAAAGATATCTCTTTGCCCTTTTCACATTAGGAACCACACCTGTAGCAGTTGAGTCTACTCTAGAGACGGTGTTAAGCGGACAGATCACTGAGCTATGAGCATATTAAGATGCTTGATCATTTCATTTTGTAATTTATGATATTGACTCAATTAATGAAAAAATGCAAACAGGTAATGGTTATGATATTTCATACGGACACAACAACTGATAATCATTCACGGCTGTGGTAAATGCCAACACCGATACATTCCTTTGTTGAACCAGGAGAAAGTGTCAAAATTGGAGCTGAAACTATTAGTCGATTAATTAAATCGGCAAGAGATTAAGTCAGCAGCTAGTTTGGTAATCGATTAATGGTTTCAATCATTTTTTCAAGGAAAAATGCCAAACATTCACAAGTTCCTGATCTTCCATTGTGAGGATTTGCAGCTTTACTTTGTTTTATGTGGTAATAACTGACTATCTCTGGGTTTCGGACTGCTGGTCGGGCAACTATAATGAAAATAGAACAATCCAGAAAATTCCCAAGCCCTATATGACCCATATTCCAAACAACAGGCTTATATGAAACATTTATTCTATGGTAAAAAAATTTTTGAAAGAGCAGAGCAGACAATCCTGTTATATCTATTTATCTTTGCACCGAATACATACTGTACAGAGGTGCTGTGAGTCACTCGGCTCGTCTGATATATTCTAGCAAAACTGTATTTCTCTGCTTTTCCACACATACAAATATGTCAGCAAAAACATTCTGCAGTATTTCTCCGTAAACAGTCACCTCCCATCTCAACCAAACATGCCAAATGTACAAATAAGGAAGGACACCTAAGGTTCATGACCTCACAAATGGCATTTGTTCCAGTGACACAGTTGGGTGCGTTTGTTTCCAATGTCTGTAAGTGGATTATACAGTGTATGTGTTGTGTGCCACATCAAAATATTACATATTTCTTCACATACAGTAGCACCAAATATTTCCATTACAGTGAATATTATGAATTTATTGCACTGGAAGACAGTATTCTGTTGGCTAAACTCTTTGGAAAAAAAAAATTAAACTGCCAAGGCAAACAAACCAGACTCTATTTGTTGTTAAAGCTGGCAAGTGTAATTCTAACAAATTTTCTAATCAGTCTCTGCAAGAAACAACTAATCAGCATGGAGATGAGAATTGGTGAGTCACCCAGGGAAGATGATTAGCTGTAAATGTACTCATTTACTAAATCCTAGTTGATGAACAGTGTTGAGTTGAGCAGAACAGAGAATGACTTGACAAAAGGAGACACCAGTGCATCGTGTGGCATGTGGAACTATGTCAGCCGGTGGAAAAGACAGAGAAGAACAATATTTTCTAGAGGTCACATTTTTCTTTCAATGGCTATTCTGTTTTGGGAGAGGTAGGTATTCTGTATGGAGCGCTCCCTTAGCACTTCTTTTTCACAGGAGGTGAAGTTATTGGAGGAGTCAGCAACTTGGGTATGGCTACAAGGCCTGTACCAGAGAGCTGCCGCGTTTGTCTCTAGGTTACTGGGTTTCACAGATGTAGCCTCTATGGGCCTGTTCGGTTGCTCAATGGAAATTTTGCACGTCCCCAGGTAAAAAGGCACACTTTCACATTTGACATGTACTGTATTAATGAGAAGTCTTAATCTTGCTCTGACTCCTAGACAGGATTTCTCCTAAACCTGCAAAAAGCAATCTCGGAAATCTGAAATGTAGTAAAATCGGCAGCAGATTTTCAAGGCTTTTCGTGGGGATGGGTAATAGGTAGGAAGTGATTTCTAATTGCGTAGTAAATAGGCAAAAAGTTGGAGGAATTGGCTAAAGATTGGGATGTGCTTGAAACAGACTAGTGTTTATAGCTGCGCTGAACTGCTACACCCAAAAGCAGGAAGACAAGCCTGGTCTCATAGCAAGGGGTGAGATGCAGTAATCATTCAAATGGGGATAATAGCGTATACATTTGGACAATCTCTACTCAAAAGCATTCACGGTGTTACACATATTTGTACTTAAAGAAAACCGCCAGTAGTTATGTGAAGAATATGAAAGGAGAGTTAGGGAAAAGTTCATATCCTTCCTACTTTCTTACACACCACACACCTGGCCAATCACTGTGAAAGGAGGGCGCGCGTGTCGGATTGTCGGTTGCGGAAAGTTACAGAAATTGTCGGAGGTAGTCCCCCAAAGGGTTTGGAGGGAGGGGGTTTCTGACATTGTTGGACAATCGGACAACCACTCTGCTTGAAGCATACTGACCCCTAAAAATTTCCCTTTGAGGTTGTGACAAGGAAACCTTCATGACATCGTCATAGGGAGTTATTCCCTCACCACTTATGTAGGATGATCAATTTAGGACTGTCACTGACCAGATGCAATATGGGGCCTCCGCATCTGGTGAAAGAAACAATAAAACTCTACTTTGGTGGTCACTTGACCAGCAAATATGTTGGGGAACACCTTTAAGGCATTTATGCCCAGAGGCCCATGTTGTCATAATCCATTCATGCCTCATAATACCTCAGTCTTAGGGAGCATGTTGTCAAATACTAATGATAGACACAAGGAGTGATAGAAGGTGATCTTGAGTAGCAGAATCACAGTTCTGGCTGGTTGCATCTCTGCTTGTTTCCAAGTCGGCAGCGACTGCTCAGGGTTTTTCTCAAAATACTTGAATGATGAGTCAACAATGAAATGGTTTTTCATACACCCAGCTGGACACATTATTGCTCGACATATTATTATGTAGTTAAAGGCGCACAAGACGCCGTCACTTTGAGAGGAGAACACATGCTGTGGACGATAGAAGGAATGGCTCTCACCCAGTGAAAATCACTTCCCTTCGTTTGTAACAAAAAGAGCTTTTAAAACTGATGTGGGGACTGACACACTAAATTTTCAGCAAGACTCTCATATAGTCTAGCTCTGAATCCTCTGCATGTGTGTGGGGACTGCAGCCATGGTTCCCTTCCTCCCAGGTCTGCATTTCTGTTCCTGCCTCTAACATACTGAATCTCATTACAACACTAATGAAAATCAAACCTGAGACAGAGAACACAATCCAGCCAGTCTTCCCCTCCTCTCCATGTGCCCCTCGCTGTGAAAGGTGCCCTGGGCATTACGGGAAATGATGCCTCAGACTTTTGTAAATAATGCAAGTTTGGATGTTCTTTTAAGCACTTGCAAACACGAACTGTTTTCCACCCTTTGGCACATGGGAAAAGGAATAAGGCCTGGTACATCCGGACAGAAGGGAGAGCAGAACGTAAAAGATAACATTTAATGTTGAAAGGCCGAAGACTGAGTGAAGGAGGAGAGAGAAAACGAAAACGGTAGAAAGTTCAGTCACTCAGTGAGGGCATTCGGCTTCGAGGCATGAAGAGTATGTTGGCAGAATGTTTAGTAGAGGTTCAGTGATCCATCAAAGGAAAGCCTGTTTTTCCATTCTGCCTGCTGGAGAGCTTTCCCTCTTTGCCTTGCCTTGCAGTAACTCCCCCCCACCCCCTCTCTATCTCCATCTTTACAGAATGTGTCCTGGGGTAAGCAGTACTCTTATGCCCTCTTCAAAGCCATGAGCCACATGCTGTGCATCGGGTATGGTGCCCGGGCACCCGTCAGCATGTCTGACCTGTGGATCACCATGCTGAGTATGATTGTAGGCGCCACGTGCTACGCCATGTTTGTGGGCCATGCTACAGCTTTAATCCAATCACTGGATTCGTCGCGCAGGCAATACCAGGAGAAGGTAAGAAACTAGTCCTGACACACATTATAACGTTAAATACATGAGATTGAAAAGAAAAGATTAGGTTTAAGTGATTTACATGATACTGGATATTAGTAACTTTTTAGTAATCCTTTAAAAAGGGAACTGCTTGGTATGACATACAAATCATTAATGTTTTGTTGTTTCAAGGTAAGTAATGCTAATTACCGCTGGGATGGTCTTAAAGCATTAATCTGAGGGTTTTACTCTTTCCGACTGCATAAGATCCTGCTCGTTGGAGCAAGACTTAAATAAATGAGGTCTTCTTTCAGTGGCCCTGTGGACCGATGGGTTGAGCTCTCATAGATCACAATATCAAGGGCCATGACTAGGAAAGAGGATTTTCTTCCCCTCAAGCAGATCGCATAAGGCCAATGGGGTGAGGAGGTCTATGACATGACCAACCACCTCACTGTCTGTATGCTGCCACTTAATACATTTTACTCTTCCCTTTCCCTATTACATCTTTTTTTTTTTACGTAGAGGGTGATTATCCAGCATTTCAGTAGAACCACCATCTGGGATCCCGCTGAGGGGCCCTGGCAATTCCCAGAACACACAGCCATGACTGATGCACTGTGTGCTCACACGCCAGAACCTAAGTTCTTAACTCCCGAACTTTTTCTGCGCTTATGCTGCAGATTTCCATGTACATACACCACTGTAGTGCAGGGGACTATAAACATCTATGGTGTGTCTTGATCCACTTCAGAACATGGTTGTTAAAGCTGACCTTTAGCTTATGCGGTAGCAAAAATGATGTAAGCTTGGATGGACCGATTCATCTACCATGTATACACATTTTGTTAATATGAATGGTTTGTCAAAGGAAACAATATTTTAAACCATTCAAGGACATTGAGTTAGGTGAAAGAGCGATGAACAGATCATTTGTAATGATCTTGTCTTGTGATTTTTAAAATTTTTTTATTTACACTGTGTATTAGAGCTGACACAATGAGTGAATTATTAGAAAACTAGACTGCAGCAATTTTAATAAATGGTTTAAGTCACTTTTCAAACAATCTCTAATGCCTGCTTTTAAATAATGAGGATTACTCTTCTGTCTCATGTAGTAGTGAACCGAATTAGTTGATTAGTTGATTAATCGATTAGTTCAAAGCCAGAAAATTGATGTGCAACTATTTTGATATTCAATTAATCATTTAAGTCAGGTTTTGAACAAAAACTCCAAACTCTGGTTTCAGCTTCTCCAAAGTGAAAATTTGCTGCCTTTGTTTTTTGTTTTTTTCAAATCCTTGTTAACTGATTATCTTTGACTTTTGGACTGTTGAACAAACTAAACAAGTAATTTGATGATGTGACCTAGGACTGGGGAAAATTAGATTAGACTTTTTTCAACATTTTCTCACATTTTAAATACAAAAAATACCATGCAGATTAATTTATAATAAAAATAACTGTTAGCTGCAGACCTACACTGAATATCTTCGGGTTTTGGATTGTTGGGCACACGAAATTTTATGAGTCGAAAAAATAACTAAGGCTGCAACTAACAACTATTTCAATTAATCTGCTGATCATTTTCTCACGTTAATATATGAATTATCATATATGACAAAGAACAGCAGACAATCCTCATGTTTGAGTAGGTGTAACCAGTGAATGCTAAGCATGCTTCCTTAAAAAAATTATTTAAACGATTATTTTTCTGTCAATCAACTGATTGACCAGTCGTTTGAGCTCTACAGCAAATAAACATAGTTGCACCCCTACTATATATATGCGCACACACACACACACACACACAGGGGCTGTTGTTATAATTGTTATTACAGCATCGGTAGAGTCACCTTGGCTGTGACTGTAACATGACGTGCAAAAATACCAGTTCATTAATTTACACGAACTGGTAAATTAGAAGCATGTAGCTGTTATCATGTCATTCTACAGTAAATCGATGGCCTGACCTTGTCAGCCTCTCCGACGGTCAATGCAATCAGAGAAACCTTCCCTCTGTCTTTTGGTGCAGTGTCGCAGTGCTGTTTTACATGGCACTTAAAACTCATCATTAAACACAACCTGTTTGCAAAAGTACAATGACTAGAATATCATTATTGTACAAAGCCATCGGCAAATCAAAATTTTAAAAAGCCTGAATCATGTAAGGACAAGACTAATCTAGTCAACTAAAGAAGCTATTGTCACCGAGATGCCCGCAATGCCAATCATTCAATTATATCACTCACTGACATCACACTAATTAGCAGGTTTACTCACTACGTCAGGTGTTGATTTACACACAGAACTGTGAGCAGAACAGAAAACTTCATTGCACTACAGAATCAGGACAAAAAGATGCAGATGCGGCAGGAGACACTGTAGAAGGGTCAGTGAAAGAAAAAAAAACTGCAAGGTACACGTAGGTATTTAGTTCACAGTATGGAGGTTAGTTCTTCATAAGCAGGATTTCATCGTAATTCAAAACATAATTTTATGATTCAGCATAAGCATTCGTCATTGCACATTCCACCAAAAATTAATGACAGCAGGTCGCCCACAGCAAAACTAGTCAGCCGTTCGAAGTCACTGTTTGAATTAGTGACATATCTCTTGCTCAGTGTGTGATGTACATCTGCTTCACAGCAAATCTGCTTAATCTACATCCCACTTTATCCTTCCAACATCCCTCCAGGCATTGAACTGACAGCTTTGAGGCTGTGAATGACATGTTCATGGTAACAGAGGCCCAGTGTGTAGCCAGATTCAGCTAAGGCTGATTTGCTGCATGGCCGTGCATATCAGTAGAGCAGGCTGAGGAGCAGCAGGGTTGGGTTCAGGGTGATCAGCCTCTAGTCATTACATCTATTGCTGCCACAGCTGGGGTTGGAAACATGGAGAGATGGATGTGGGTGTGAGGTTAGAAGTTAGATAAGGACAGAGGATGTTTATGAGAAGGACAAAGGATTGGAAAAGAGGAGAAAGAATAATTCTTGTCCATATACTCTACTTAAATGATAAAAGCCTATCCTTAATGACTTGTTATAACATATTTTTCATGTTCTGTTATGTTTAGATTAGGAGAAAAAAAAAACTGAAATATGATTCAAGAGAGGAAGGCCATCATTTAAACAGATGGAAGGAAACACGCAAGAGAACGATATAGGGGAAAAGCGGAATCAGATAAATAAGAGTAAGAGTGGTTGGAAGGAAATTAGGGTGCAAAGCATTCGAGATCTCCACCTGCTGTGATGCCCTGGTGCTGAATCACTGTAAACCAACTAAACTGCTTGTTTGCCCTGGAATACTGTGTTGGTTAAAAGAAGGATTAGGAAATAGTGAAACGTTTCAAAATCAGTAGTCATTAAATTTCTCTTGTGAAACTAAAATGGCAAAGTTGCACATTGAACCGTCAGTGTCAAAAACAGTCCTTAAGGGACATCTACATTTGGACGCACCCAAATATATATATCTTTGACTTTGAAGTACTCTTATTTACTGTCTTTCCGTGAGTTGCATGAAAAAACTGATATCACTCTCATGTCTGTCTGCTAAATATGAAGCTAGAGCCAGCATTTGGTTAGCTTAGCTTAAAATAAAGACTGGAAACAGTGGGGAAATAGCTAGCCTGGCCATGTGCAAAGGTTACAAAGGTTAGTAATTATCGTATCGTAAGTCCTGTCTGTTTAACTTTTCCAAATTTCAAAGTGTGGTTTTACATTTAGGTGCAGTTAGTTAGCCATTTCCTTTTGAATGCCAGGGTTTTCAGGCAACTTGCTGAGACTCCAAGTCACTGCACCCAGCCAAGAAATAGTCCAGCACAGAAATTCACTCATTTTTACTTGCTTTTAATTGCTTTTGAAAAAGACAGGCTAACTGCCTCTGCTAACAGTCTTTGTGCTAAGCTAAGCTAACAGTCTCCAGGCTGTAAATGTGACTTCCTTTAAATGACACATATCTGTCAAATACATTTCTGAATGATCCATTTGAGCACATGCAAAGAGCAGAAATGTTCTCTCTTGCCTGCTCTTCTTTGAGTTGTCCTTGTCCTCTTAGAAAACGTTCACCAACAGGAGATACTTTTTTTGCAAGAATACAAGTACAAAAAGTATTATGTTTTTTTTATATATTTAAGTAGGATTTACCACAGTTTACAGTACATGAAAACATATTTCCACAGCATGTTATTTTTGCAGATTACAAAGTACCCCCAGGTTCTATTATATCAACATGAATGTCTGACCATGCCACTAGCAAGAACAGAAGTCGGTTAATTTTGTGCCAAATGGTTCATCTCAATGTGACTGTAGGACTGACTAGGCCCTGACTATTTCTAGAGCGATAAAGATTGAGAGGATTTTAGTCAGCATTGATCTGAATTGCTCCATCAGAAAGTACCACTGAATAATTAACCAATAAGATCAGAAATTAGAAGTTATGTGGGAGTGGAAATTAAGTCATCGTTATTATGAAAACTTGGCATGACCTAAAGCTGGAGGCCACATATCAAACCTGAAGTACTGGGAAGATCATGTCATGCTCAGTGCCACCCTCATTTCCCCAGTAAAAATAACCCAGTGGAGCCACTGCAGACGCTCTCCAACTTCTACTGTGTGAACTCAAAATAAATCAGTTTCCCGCAAACAAAACCCTTGCCCCTTATCACTTTTCTGCAGCCGGGAGAGGAATCAATGAGGGAGGCCTCGTTACTAAAGTATCTCCTCTCTTCACTGACAAATTTCATTTTGTGGACCTTGTTTACATCACACCATAGAGCCTGCCACTGGACTGGGCTAAAACCTCACAGCTGCTGTCGGCTCTTGGCTACTGCTCTACTGAGATTACTAGAGGCACAGTGAGAGTCAGTGCTTATGTTCAGGTGTCTTGGACTGGGCGAGAAGATTGTGTTCACTGCCCTGTGTACAGCTAAACTATATGAGGAAACAGACTGATCAAAATAGATCAGCCAAAGTATTTTCTCTCTTTTTCCCTCTCTTTTGGGTCAATAATTGCCTCCATGTTAAGTCGGAGGAAGTCTATCTCCCACTAAGATTCAACTAATTACCAAAAACAGGATATTTCTCAAGTCTTTGTTACTGACAGTACTGCACAAATGGAAAAGTCGTGCATCCGGCCATAAGTGCTCAATAAAAGAAAATGTAGAGTCATGAGCCATCTGGCTTTCTCACAGTGAGGCCACAAATATATTTCATTGTCTCTTTTATCTATTTTTCTCCTTCTTTCTACCTCAATCCCTCTCTCCCACTCTTCCTCTGGCATGTGTACTGTACTGTGATTAGCTATAGTAAAATCAGTGGTTTGTATTTGTTCCAAATCCCAGGCATCTCTTTGGGATTTATAGTATGTCCCTCTAAATCTAGAAAACTGAAATATATTTTTCTTTGTGGAAATTGCATGTAAATTGCAGGTAACTTATTAACTAGTTAGTTATTTTATCAGTGATTTAAATTACAGTAAATATACCTAACTTAGATTTTAGATGCATATTTATGCAATTAGTAACAATACATATACCCACCTAATCTTGCCTGAATAATTAAATTATGGTCGCTCAAGTAGTTCTAACTCTTTAATTTTGACATTTTAATACAAAATGGTGAATCAATTATGTTTCGTTGCAGTATGAATTAAAATAGCAAACTACTAAGGACATACAAATATTTAATAATTTTGGCTAGTAACTTTTGATTTTTAAAAAATAAAACATCTTTTAATTTATTTTTAATAACAAAACAGTGATTACTGCTAAATTATTTTGAAATTCACAGAATTTATGTTTCGCTAGTAAATATGCCCTGAATGTGAAGTTAGATGAAAAATGTCTAGTCAGTAAACTGTAATGGGGATACATTGTCAGCCTATAGGCAGTTTATTTAAACAGAACAATACAAAACAACTCGTACATCGCAGCGGTGTGCTTCACACACAAATTATCACTTGATGAGTCATGCAATCCCTACCATCTGGTTCATAGTCTATAGATGCAGCTCTTAAATCCCTACAGGATATCAGGTATATTACTAGTTCACATTAGATCATAGCTCGGTGGCTTATTAGAACTGGGCTTCCTGCATGGGTGACATAATCGGAACTGCTACCTTGGCCTGACATAGCCCCGGGCCTGTACTTGTTCCTACTTTCCTTCACCACCTGCCCCCCTCATTCTGCCTCTCCCTCCCAACACAAAGAACCAGGACATTGCACTGTGACTATGTGAGAGCACGGCTTGTCCTCGACACAGAGAAACAAATACACAAAATTTTGGCTAAGACAAAATTTTATGCATCTTTGCTGTTTATTCAAGGTGGACTCTGAAAAGCCCTGCTTGTTTCTATTCATTATTAAGACTGACATTAGAATATTTGGTGTTTTACATATTGATGCACCAACTCTTCATTGAACTGCTATCCATCTGCTTTCCTTTACCTTCCCAGTACAAGCAAGTGGAGCAATACATGTCCTTCCACAAGCTTCCAGCAGACATGCGACAGAAAATTCATGACTACTATGAACATCGCTACCAAGGCAAAATCTTTGATGAGGACAACATCCTGAGTGAACTCAACGACCCGCTCAAAGAGGTGAGACAAATTCTCTCTTAAGACCCTAAACAGAATTTAAACATTGGCTCTTTCAGGAGCTCCTTCATTTAGTAACATGTATAAGATTTAGACTCAGAGTTTCCGTTTGAAAGCTTTGGTTTTATTTTTGAAACAGGTAAAATATACACATCTAAAATCTTAAAAAAAAAAAAAAAAAAGTTTCTGACAAGTAAGCTGTCACACTGTGGTTTAAGTCTAGGAACATGAATGAGTTTATTCTCTGAAGATGAGGAGTGAATTCTTCATTAGGCACCTTTAAATGTGCAGTGCCTGAAACTGAAATACCAGCACCTGTCATCTCATCCTACAAGGTCAAGAAGAAAAACAACAAAAAGAAAAAACTCTCCTCAGCATCCCGGGTGAACCCAGACTGAGCCTCTGTCAAGATATAAAAATATTCTGAACAGAAACATTACCTTTGCTTCAGATACAGGGCTCCGGAACAATTGCTGTTTTATTTACAATATTTACAAGTCTGAATTCATAAGTGTAGCACAGACACACTGAACATACTGTATATTATTCACAAACAGAGGTAATGAGAAGTAATACTGAAGTGTACTGGAGTCCGTGACCAGTTTTTAAGTTCTTGGCTGACCTCCTCAAATCAGCATATTGGATGGGTAATTATGCACAGGGATAGGGGAGAGGAAAGAAGTAAAAAGAAAAGCAACGTAGAGATTATGACCGTCTCCATTAAGTCACCTAACAGAGTCAAACGCTGAGGGGTGGGGAGTTGCTGTACGGTCCCAGATACTCACAGGGAGGTGCAGGGATTTTAAAGTATGACTTACAACACATAAAATCCTACAGGCTTAGTTCACCTCGCATAGCAGGCAAAGTTAAAATCTGCATCCAGACAGTGTTGCGCAATGAAAACTATGCCCATGGGTCTGACAGGTAAAAACAAACCAGAGCAAAACAGGAAACATGAACCAGCTTACAATGCCATTTTGCCCATATAAACAGGATGTGTAAGTTATGGATTATTTCAACAGTCTCTTCGTCCCAGAGAAGGTTATTTGGGTAAATTCAGAAACTACCTTTCATAGAAAGGACCATTCAAGTGTTTGTCTGTGCGGTTTATTTGTGAAGATTAAGGCACCCCTGGTTTCTGTATGAAATGATCATTCAGAAACCAGATCCTGCAGTTTTGCCATTTTCCCCCGTGTTTGCAGTTTTTCCACTTTTTCACTCTGTTGGATCAGCCTTTTTGCACAGGAAGAAAATAAGATCTGAGTTAGTACAGCCAACTTGTGTGTGGTTGGGTTTCTCTCTAATCTGGTTACAGTGGTGGAAAAAAGTTTTCAGGTCCTTTACTTAAGTAAAACTGCTAATACAGTATATAAATACCTCATTAAAAGTAAAAGGCACGCATTCAAAATTCTACTTAAGTAAAAGTACAGAGGTATGAAAAGCAAAATGTTTTTTTTTCCTACAGAAAAGTGACGCCTGTGACTGATATATTATTATATATGATATTTTTACATCATTGATACTGATGCAAATGTGTCATATAGCATTTTACTTTTGAAGCAGGTTAAGGTGGAGCTACTTTTAACTACCTTATATACAGTTAGTGTGGTCCGGTGGTTCCCAATCAAGGAGTTGGGCCCCGACCAAAGGGTCCCAAAATAAATTGGAGGGGTCGTGAGATGATTAAAAAAAAAAAAAGTTCTGATACACAAATCTGTTCTAATTTTTTGGCTTAGAACACTGTATGTCAGCGCACTGAAGTGAGTGAAGTAAAAAAGGACAGTGAGGAAAACACTTCTTGGCCTGGAAAAAGTTACTTAATGCAGCATCCATTTTGTAATATCACCATTTAGTTGCTGTAAATTTAACATGAAAGAAAGCAGCCGTACTGTATATCTCCTTCGAGTGCCAATGCCACTTTTCCAAATGACCTTGCTTTTTCCAACTCCTATTTGAATCATGCTAGACTAAAAGCAGCTGTACACTTTACAAACAGAAATTAATTATAGCTTACTCAGTAAGATGGGTCCTCATTGGGTTGGTCTTCATTTTGCAATGAAAATGAACTTGCAATGTATTCAAATTTGTTTGAGGCCCAGTAATCCATCCTATTGAACTGTTTGTTGGTAGCATGCAGCTGTGGACAGAAACCACTTTAAAAACTTTCCTTGGTGTTGCTTTCAGGGACGCTCTGACATCCAACAATTGATTGTTGGCTGCCAAAAAGCATTTAATTGATAAGCTTTTAGAATATCTGATGTACAAGACACACAAGCAAACAGGAGCACCATTATGGAAAAGGAAAATGTGGCTGTTTCTTGCATTAAAAGGTTTGCTGTTCAGCAGCCATGTCTCAGATTTCAGATGTCAGAGTGCCCATTCACTTAAATGCATTTTCCAAACTACACCTGCTTGCAACTGTATGACAACACAAGGACAAAGTGACTTTGACAAAAAACAATAAATTAAGAGACGAAACACACATTGTGATGGATTGCCTGTCTCGGGCAAGTTTAACATTTCTTTAAGTTGATTTTCAGACAGTAGTGAAAGGAATTTTGAGAAAATAAAAAATATATATAAATATAATGTAAAATATATGCAGTTTGTAGTTAGTTAAAATATGCAAACAGCAGACTTCTTATAAAATAATAGCCAGACTGTTTTGCTGTTCTCTCCGTCTGCCCACCCCCCACCTTTTCCTCTGTCTCGCTGCCTCTTATTCTCCACCATATGACAAATCTTTAAATAGGCATAGCCAAAGATTGCTTCCCCAAGAGGACTCCTGGCTGGGCATGAAAACTGCTTACTATCTAATTCATTAGTTCTGGTGCATGATTGAGGTCAGAGCCCCGTGGCATTAGCTGACACCGGCATCTGAGGCTGAGCTAACATCTCTTTGCGTCGCCCTCATCTAGCTAGCAAGCGTCCCAGAGATTGGTTATCTCTCTGTTAATGTCCTGTTGTCACTGGAGGAGAGCTATCCCTCATGGGGGGTCAACAACACACCGCCGCAGATGCCAAGTGCCCTGGCTTTCCATCTGCACAGCAACAGGGATGTGTGGGTAAACAGACAACAAGCTCCTAATCTCCTGCTGGGTCTGAGGGGACAGGATGAGACCACAGAGATGGCCTGCAGCCGGCACCAGAGGGCAAATTCATCAGGATATGACTCGTGTGCCAAAAAGTTTCTTCTCAGGAGTGATGGAAAGTGCTTTAGAAGCATTAGGGATAAAGCAGCAATATGCATCCAATTCATTTATGCTTGCAGATAACAGCAGCAGAGATTTAGGATTTGTGGTGGTGTACTACCTAACTGATGCTCATTTTTCAGTTTTTTTCTTAGATGGAAAAAATAGTTATTTGTGGCTTGATCTCATCTGTTTGACCAACACTTTCCTTTTTCCTCTACCAGGAAATTGTCAACTTTAATTGCCGTAAGCTGGTGGCCACCATGCCTCTGTTTGCCAATGCGGACCCCAACTTTGTGACGGGGATGCTGAGCAAGTTGAAGTTTGAGGTCTTTCAACCCAATGACTACATCATCCGAGAAGGCACAGTCGGGAAGAAGATGTATTTCATTCAACATGGCGTTGCAAGTGTCATCACCAAGTTCAATAAGGAGATGAAGCTGACTGATGGATCCTATTTTGGAGGTAAGAACAATAACATTACAATCTGAAATTAAGTTTCGATGAATTTTTGTCAGGCTTATATATTGTTTATATTATATATATTTGTTTGTTTATATTTTAAAATAAATTTTCAAAGGAAATGCAAACATGAATTATATGTATTTTTCTGTTGCCATGCAAGAGCACCAAACTCACAGTCACAGGCGCATTCCTACAGTACGTTCACACTGATACATATTGAGACATGAGCCTCGCCTGAGGTCTTGCGTTTGATGCCGTTTGAAGTTAAGTTATTGTAGATGTAGATTCTCATTAACCAGTGTTGGACGTTAGTCAGCTTCCGCAGTTACATAACCTCTCATCTGGCTGTTGGAGTGGGCCAAGGCATGGATCAGGCATCCCTTAGGACACGCAGAGGTTCCTCCCCCACCCTTACCCTCACACACACATGCACATGCATGAACTCTTCTCCCCCTGCTTAAGTTCCTGCCGCATGTACTTGGCAATAACAAGAGCTGCTACTGTAGATGTCCATTGTGTGTAAAGTCAGAAGCTATTCCCTTGTTCTGTTCTCTGCTTTGCTTTCATTCTCTATCTTCCCCTCTCTTTCTTCTCAGCATTCCCTCTCCAAAACATTACGGATATCATTAATTTTTTAAATGTCAAATGTAATTTCATTGCAAGTTGTTTACTCTGACAAAAACCGCAGGCGGATACTGTCGTGTCTTTGTGAAAGCAAAGCAAAGTTTCCTATTTTAGAGGTTCTTGCATATTTTATCTCATGAGTTCATCCCCACTATGGAAGGAGGCTGAGGAGTCTAAGAATACCTCCACTTTGGTGTGTCTGCTGCATGCAGTTCATGTCTCACAAGCGAGTTAAGGAAGGCAGTGAATCAAAAAAAGAAATGAGTCGTCTTTTTTTCCTGCTTGTTCAAACCACAAGATTGCTGTCATACACCCTCTCATCACGCCACTCAGTTTGCAGAGCTGCTTGTTTTAAATATGGGACTGCCGGAGAGGCAGCATGAATCCAGCAGAGTGGACATGTCATACAGTAAGATATGTGGCAGTTGCAATTCAGCACTACATCTCATTCAAACAATTCATCCTCTGGTCTTTAGCGCAGAGATTTTCTGCTAAAGAATCACTGTCATGATAAAACCTTCGGCCAATAAGGCTCTGACAAATGGACCTCACTCGCAGGGAGTGTGGGTGCATTTATCAAACACTTTGAGACAAAAAAGAAAAGAAACCACCAGCCGTTTAACTGGCTATCGTTTCCATTTAGAGGATGAAAAGTATTATCGGTAGTTAAGAAGACTGAACACAGTGGTGAGTAATTCTGTGTTTTGATAGCTTGAAGTTCGACTAACAGAATATAAAGTCAACTGTTCAAGATCTTGTGTAAGAACAAGCTGTGGATGCCGATTGATACTTTTGACAGACAGTACGTAAAGCACAGATTTAGCCCTTTAGCTCAAGTCTTGTGCGTCTCCTGATGGTCTTTCTGGTAACTCGAATGTGTAATTAAGGAGTAGAGCTTCGACTGTTATTTTCTTTATTGATTATTCTGTGGTTTGTTTTCTTGATTAAATTATGCATTGTTTTGTCCATGCATTGCTTATAGGCATATTTCACTATATGCCTATGAGCGACAGGCATATAGTGAAATATGCCTGTCACTTTTCCCTGAGCCCAAGCGGACATCTCAAATTGTGTTGTCTAAGCAAGAGCACAAATCCCCCCAAAATTTACGTTAAATTACTATCATATAACATAAAGAACAGCTGCAAAGCCTTATATTTTAGAAGCTGAAATAACAAATGTTTTCCATTTTTGCTTGAAAATTGCCTCAAATGAATAACTGATTATTAAATAGTTGCCAACTGACTGACTGATTAACTGAGTAATCGTTCTACCTTTAGTCTGGAGTACAATGAGAGCATGTAATAGAAATGGGTGAATCGCTAGGCTTCCTGCAGGACATAAAGTGCTAGACTGTTCACTAACAGGAGTGTCAATGAAGTGCTCTGCTGAAAACTCTCCTCTAGGGTACAAATTTAGAAAGCCAGGAAATGCGTTGAGACAGCTAGACAGTTACTGCCTTTCAGGGACTTTTTGATTATCTTTTCGGAGCTTTTTCTAAAACATTTTGAAGGTTATACCACAAAATATTAACTGTAATTTTTTTGATTGTTTGCTCACTGGTGTGTTCTCATTCAGTGCATAGACACCCAAATAATAGCTCAGTCCATATTGATATAGCAGAATACTGAAGAGTTCATAAGTGCAATTAGCAGTGCAAGTTGCCGAAGGAGGGTTTACAGTGGAAGATCATGTCAGCATCTAAAATCAGCTCAATAAAAAGGGAAAAACACACAGATAACATAGAGAACATACAGTAGGTGTCCCCATTTAATGAGTAATTTAATCTTTTAATTAAAAGATGTGTGTTTTATCTGTCCAAATAATAAAGGGTTGCACTGCTCATTTTGCTGTGTTCTGTCAGTGCCCGGCCACCTGCTGTTCTCTTCTACCAGCTGGTATTTTTACCCGTTTGTATGGTATTAGTAGATGAGCCCCGAGTTGGGAGCAGCTGGCTGTGCCAGGCACCTCACTCTTCCCCCTTTTTTCTCTGGTGATTCAGACTCCCCTTACAACCAGGCCAAACCGTGGCCAGAATGAGAAATCCGTGAAGGGGAATGAGACAGAAACAGAGGAAGGGAGAGCGCGTGACAAGACTGAGCCCTGAGACAGTAAACTCTTAGCATAGTAATGAGCAGGACACCTACGAGGACAGTAGGTCAGAAAGCACCTCCAACCATGATCAATGCCACACCTGCATGCTAAAAAGGTGTCACGGTAATCGCTCCTGGGCCTCCGTGAGTGGGATTACATATCGGTACCAGAGCTCTGTAGTGAAGTCACTCTGAGGCCGAGGGACTAATAGAGTATAACGCTAGGACAATGACAAGACGGCGAATGAAAATCCCTGTTGGGCTTACTCATATGGGACTCCCTCTCCTCATCCCAGACATAAAGGGGAGAAGGGGTAGGGGAGCTGGTTGCCATGAGAGTACGTGACACATGAAGTGAAAATTATCCGCAATGCTCCTGGGGTCAACGGTAACACTTTGTGACAAGGCAACAGACACTTGTCAAGCCGCATCATGTGAAGTGTTAACAGGGCCTTGTCTTACAGACACACAAACACACCTTGAAATACACATGTACACACAAAGGTCTACCAGGTAACAGTGCTAAAGTTTCCCTCAGAAAGAGTTTTAAATTGTCTGTCCATTCCTAGACTGCAATTCTGTAAGTTTTGACACACACCACTGAGAAGGTGGGTGAAGTAGCCAAAAGTTGTTCTTACAGGATATATTCACATATTTCAAGTCTGTCTTTAACAATACCCGCAAGTCCATATGTACGCAGAAAAAGTTATCTTGCAAATCTAATATAAATACGCTCGGCAACTAGTGCAGAGACCTGTGTTTCGATTTCCATAATGCCCAAAGGAGGTCTGGCTTGCGTTCATGGTTGAGCAGCTAGCACGGATTCTCTTCCTTGTTGCTGCATTAGTGACTCCCACTGGCTGGTCGGGGTCCCTTAGCAGAGAATAAAAATAAGACCTCTGCTAAACATTTGGGAAATGCACGTATTCACTTTACTTCTTGAGAGTTTGATGAGAAGACTGCCACCGGTGTATGTATGCCAAATATGAAGCTAGGACTAGAATATAACCAGCTAGGCTAAGCTAACTGCCTCCTGGCTTTAACTTTACCTATAATGTACAGACAAGAGAATTGTATCACTCGTCTCATCTAACTCTCTACAAGAACGCGAATAAGCATATTTTCCTAAATTTCCAACAATTCTTTTTTTTGTTTTGTTTTGATTTTTATGTTTTTCATATCGTGCAACATCCTAGCAACCACTGCAGGGCTTTCAGGTAACATTGGTTCTGCTTGTCCGTTACAATTATATCCAGTGACAGCGGCAAATCCAACACTGTAGCTTACCTCGGCACTACGTTGTAACTAATAATTTAATTGTACTGGGTACATCTGTATTGGGGAATGGTTTTCAAATGAACTGGCAAAAAAGTAATTAGAAGCCTCTGGTGCTTGAGTGAGAAGAAGTTCATTTAAAACTATAGCAGGTTTAAAAACTGCACATGACACCAGTCCAAATTTAGTGCCATGGCAGGCAGTAATTTCTGGGGGCAATCTTTTGTCTTCAGCGCACCAGGTCAGCCAACTTAAGCTCTCTAGACCTGAGCCACTGGTCGCACACTGTCAAGCAGTAAACTTTTATCTCTTGCTGGTGCCGCACAGATTGTCATGTAAGCTTTAGAGCACAGTAGGATTTTTACCAAAACGGACCAACCACCTACTTTCTGTCTTTCTATCTTGTTTCTCCCCCTTTGTGAAATTACATTTAACAAGACACACGTTTTTCTTTCTCTGTCTCTCTTTTTCTGTGTTAACAGAGGTACCACTTAAAGTTAGCTTTTCCATTATAACAGCACCAACACCTTATTCACACACACAGCTTGAGAGTGTTGCTCTCACATCTTGCACAACCTGTGCTCTATTTTCGTGGCAGCTCATGGCATAGCCAAGAAAGATCACACCACAAGTTAACATTTAACGATTTAATTTAGATGGAGGTTCTGCTGTAGATTGGACACAAGTGCAAATGTGGGTGGAGGTTGAGCTGCGTTGGTGGCTGAACAGGACTGAACAGAAGCCAAGGAAAGTTGATACATAGAAGTTAATGATTTATTTGCTTAATGTAAGACTGGAAGATGAAGAGAAGAAAAAACATATACATGTATTTGCTGCTAGATAAATACCATGCCCAGGTGAGGAAATCTAGATTGGTTTGTACGTCCTTTCCCGGCAGTTAATATTCCATCTGTTTACATGGGTACAGTGAAGCAGTCATTGTATCACGGCGACAAGCGGGGTTTTAGTCTGTTGTTATTGACAACAGAAGTTAAACGTCGTCAGAATTTTAGCTTTCATTACTGAACCAAAAGCATCACTTTTTTACTCTCAACATGAATTCAGTTTGCAGTCAACCAATAGTTGTTCAAAAGATTTTATTGTCCGAATTAAGAATAAGCAATAATAAGCAGCTTACTAAGAGAAATATTTCACATCCTCTTCATAAATTTGGCTGATTTAGGCTTTGTATGTAGGGTCAGTGTGGGGGGTCCACAAACTTGGCTACATTTTCTTCTTCCTCTCAAGCTTTCTCACCAATTTAAGCATTTAAATCTGAGAGTCAAATTTTCATCCTAAGTAGCATTTCCACTCAGAGACATAACAGCCTATTTTCACAGAGCACACCACTTTGCATCTTCATTGTTAACTCTGTCATAGTATTTCGATGCAAAGCTCTTGGCAGACATTGTGTTGTAGGACGTAAAGGACTTGCATAAAGGAGCTGCGTATTACAGTGGGTAATAGAGATATGTATATTTTGGATGCATCAGCCTATTTGGTCCAAGCTTAGAACGTTATCTTAGCATAATGCAAGAGACAGTGCTGCTGATGGGGTTCTCATTTTATTTACAGTTAAATTAGCTTCTGCCTCTGTACCTTTTCCCACTCAAGGTTAATCTATATGGTAATCTGTACTGCAATTACTGGGATGATTTTCTTTTAGTTCCTCTGCACTCCCTGCTGTGGTTACCGTTTCCTCATGTGCATACATTTTTTACACTCTCACTCTTTATTTTCCTTTGTGCTCCTGCCTTACAGAGATCTGTCTGCTCACCAAGGGCAGACGAACAGCGAGTGTGCGCGCAGACACCTACTGTCGACTCTTCTCTCTCTCTGTTGACCATTTCAATGAGGTGCTAGAAGAGTACCCTATGATGCGACGTGCTTTTGAAACTGTTGCCATTGACCGACTGGACCGCATTGGTAAGACCTGCCTACATCTAATTGTCCTGTCTGATTGGTCGAATCTCTTGCCTGTCATTGTGCCTTGTTGTCTTGTCTTTATCAGTATTTGTTTGCCTTCTTTCTTCATAAAAGCATTGTGTCTGCCATCTTGTGCTGCATGACCTGTATGCTGTTTTTCCTACTTCCGTCTGTTTTGTTTTGTTTTGTTTTTTTTATCTTAAATAACATTAAAGAAAATTTGTTGTAACCAGCATTAATCCTTCTAAAGAACCAAAGTAGCGTTTTGTGGTTGGATTAACTGGAAGGCAGTGCATGTCGCTGTCCGGGAGGGAGTCAGGTCGCCCCCTCGTTGGTTTGGTGTTGACCCCCCCACTGGATGCCAGCAAGTGGATGGAAGCTAACCTCACATGCATGTGTGTCTGGCCCTCTTTCCACTCATCTGCACTCCTGGGTATGAGCAGCACCCCACCCCATATCAGAGTTGTCAAAATCAACCAGACGCAAACCCCATTAAAAGAAGCAAAGAGCAGGTCCAGGTGACATTAGGGAGTTATTCCCACACCCACCAGGTCCAGCCCAGTTTGCTAACAGGAGGCAGGACCCTGTAGTTTCATTCAGGTATACCCACATCATCAACAATACTTCCTTATTTTTACTGTCTGATAGATCAATATTTATGGAAGAACTTTTGTTACAGTTTAAAAAGGGGCACATGTATGTAACACAAACAGGGCAATAATTGGTTGCATTGACCCTCATATTGCACATTCTCCCACTCCTTTTTGTAAATGTAGAAATAAGTATCTTTTTGAAATGGTAATGTTCTCCTTTTATAAACTTTTTATTTATAAATAACTTGACATTAATAATTCAGCATGTTTCATGTAGAGTAAAATTTAAGTACACTTTGTCAATCCTACATTTCATGCACACGTCATTGTCACATTCAAGTAGGAAAAAGTATTTAGCGAATATACTGTAAGTGTCTAATGATGACTTTTTTCATCAAGTGTCGATGTCTAAGATACTGCAGATACTGTACTTATTTTAAGATCTGGTACTGCAGTCTTCTCAATCCGATTTATCAGAAAATAAAATGACAATTCTTCTAAACTTGAAAGAGGCAGGTAGAAATTCAAAGCGCACTGTAATGTATGAACATGTGTGAATAGCACGCAGTCAGTTCTTATACTAGTCTTTCTCTGTTGCTCAGCTATCGTATGCTGTCAATAAAGTCGTAGGTAGCATGGCCACAAAGTATGTTGGTGTGCTATGAATATTCTGACAGCAGTGTACGAGTCTGACTTGTGCATTACTTCCTCTGACAACTAGCGAACAATACATTTCCCCTCAGTCAGTTAAAGTAAAAGTCAGGAGGACACAGCCTCCAAAAAAAGTTGGGAGGATACAGCCTAATACATAGAATTATGTTATCTAACATCAAATTTATATTGCTAATTTATCAAGTGTATCATCTTTATTATAATTATTATATTTGTTTAAAAAAAGGCGACAGGCGGTGAAATCATTCCTCCCTTGGTAAGACAGAAACATAAAAATCTATAATGAATTTCACTGTTAATTATTATTTCTCGTGCAGACAGAAATTAAATTCATTAAATAGGCCACATTAGAAATGATTTACGTTTCATATCATTAGCTTATATGGCTGCTAAACCGACCACCCAAGCAGCTCCTCATCATAAATTAGCCACACCTGATCAGTGTGTTGCCCCTGGCTTTACTAGTAAAAACGCCTTCTTGTCAGCAAACTTTTCTGCCTGCCGATAATGCTAGAGCACACAATGTTTATATATTCGATTTTTTCCCCTATAATATTAACCATAAAAAAATATATATATATCACCTGTATACAAAACTAAAGCTGAATTTGCATAATGTCAGTGTGCCAATGTTGTCTCTTATCAGTGGTTAAGCTTGCAGTCTCTACCTACTTTTCTATCTGTTATTGTTGTTTTTCTATGTCATGGCTTTGTATTTGTGCATTATTTTTGCCTGACACAGGCACGTCAATATTGAATTTCTTCGCAAACCCAAGTGTTGACTCAACATTGATATACTGTAGTGTCAGGCAAGTTAGCATCAAAAAAAAGCAGTGAACAAAAGACTTGGAACAAGACCTCTCCAAGTCAATCAGAATCCAACAACAGATGTGTGTCACTGTTGAGACAACCTTTTCTCATCCGAATTACGTTCATATACAACTACGTTTTTAGGGGGAAAACGCATGTTGCCTGGATGACTGGATTATATCAAAATACCTGACAAAACATACCTGCAAAATGTTCACACCCAAATTCATACTTACCACGTCTGCAAAAGTTAACGGCCAGTTTGTTTATCAGTTTTCATTCCAACAATATCTGCTCGTGGTAACTAAACCATGGTTATGGTATGGCTACTTGGTACGTTTTAGGGAAAGACTGTGGTCATGTTTAAATTTGACAGTGCTTCACAACACTAAATTCACAATACTTTCATTTAATACTTGACACAAACCTTCATCTCTGGCTTTGTACTTCCATTCAACCAGATGTTCCCTGTGCTACACGAATGCCACACCACTTCTTGCACTAACTGAACACCAAAATTGTGAATTAGCTGCATATGAACGTAATTCACAGGAGACAAGGTTGCATTTTTTGGACTAGCAAAATATATTACAACATACACACACACACCCTGTAAACACTCTTGCCCTGTAGTGAAGTGTATGGATTTGTTTTCACTGTGCGCTTCACAACATACTGTATGCCCTTTGAACTCTACAGTCCTAATCTACATTTGCCCTTTTTATGAGAGCTACCAGCTGAGTTAGCTTTTCACTACAGCTAAATGTTAGAAAAATGGAAGCAGCCCACTCTGACTGACACCTCTCAGAGTGATGTAGACTATCCATCCTTTCAGACTAACCATGAAGGGGGTTTTGTCTCATACGAGGGAAGATACGTTGTCATGATCCGTGCTGGATGTATCGTTTCTATATATGAACTGCATTTGGTTACATGCTTGTCTTGCTCTAAAAAGGAAAGAAAAAAAGTAACCATGCTTTGAAACCAATAACGTGTTGCACATTTGACATTATCTTTTATCTATCTAAAAATTATTTGACCAGGAGTTCGTCTTGAGACGAGCACATCTCGTTTTCAAGAGTGTCCTGGCCGACGAGTAGGCATCAGGTAAACACTTTATTCCAATTCCAATATTCGAACAGGGACAAATTGACCTATAGAGGCTTGCTAAATGGATCCAGTCTCAAAGTTATCCTCCAAGAGTATGACCTCTTGCTGAAGGTTACATTAACTCTTTAATTCCTGCATCAATGACACATAACTCAAGTCACCCACACCAGTCTTGCAGATGTTTTGATGGACACATTTAAATGTCAACTACTAAGACAATCAAGGAAACAAAGAGATCTCATTCAGTGTTACATTCCGTGTTTATTTCGCAACAGATTTTTCACAGAATAATAAGGTGGATTATGAACACATACTCAGTTCTATTGGTGTGACATTTGTATTTAATCTTTGAATCCTTTGTTCAAAGTGTATTCACAAATGAAATCATGTCTGCAGATTAGTAAAAGCTTTACTAATGCAATGCCACATACAGTTTTTGTTACATGCGGAAATCCCATTTCATTTTTATTTTTATTATATTTATGTTTTCACCAATTGAAAAAAAATTTGTTTCTGATTGTCTGACTTGAAAAAGGAATTCGGTCTTTTCTGTTAATAATTGGTAAAAGACACTAAGGACACTACTGACACTAACCAGGAAAAAAAAAATAAAAAAAAAAATCAGTCTCATCTTTTGGCTTATACTGTATTTAGAAACCGAGCTAAAGTAATGTCATGTTGACCGCATGTGGAGGGTAAGAGTTTATTTAATCCATTAAGAATCATTTTCTCACACACATTTACACAAGTTATCCCCTCTAACAATTTCTTTAGTAATGCTGTAGTAAATAACCCTCAACAAGAAGAAACTAAAGAAACTCATGTCCTGAGATGATACGTAAAAAAGAAAAGAAACAATTCATTACAGATCATTGGTGAATGATTTATCAAACTGCATTGTAAGTCAGAATGAAAAATGTGTGATTTCTTTGAGGCCTTGAATGCAACTCAAAATGTGTATTTTTTTTAACCGAATACAGCCTTCATTATTTCTATGATGTTTGTTAACATTATGATGTTTGTGTTTTGATTGTGTTTTGTTTTTCTTTTTTTTTTTTTCTTTTTTTTGTTGGCTTTAAGGCTGTTTTACAAGATATTTTGTTTTCAGATGTGGGTTTATTACTGTATTATTGTTTTTTGAAAAAGAACCTTTCTTTACCCATGAGTTTGCATTTTGTTCATGTTTTTGTTAGTTTCTTTATTTGTTTTTTTTGTTTTGTTTTTTTTCTGTTTGTTTTTTAAGTTAGACTTCCCTCCAGGGTTTAGAAATCTGGTAAAATGCATTTTGTAGACATGTTTAGAAACAACCCCTGGCATTCACTGGAAAAGCGGCCCAGAATATTTTCAAGTCAGGTTTTGCAAAGTTTAAAGTGTCTGTTTGCCTCTCATTCCATTACAAGCCCTGTCCGTAGAGAAAATAGTGTAGTAAGTTCAATATAGTGGTGAGAGCAATAACAAGGTGTGTGTCAGGACACAAATTAAACTCATGTTACTGTAAGTGTGTGTATATATTTCACAGGGGGTTTCTGACATGTACTGTGATGTAGTTTAAGTGGTAATAAAATGTTTCCAGCCTGGCAGTTTGGTTAGAGAGTCTATTTAATTCTTCGGTTCATCCCATTCAGTTTTGTTTGGGCTGCTGAACGTTAAATACATAAAAGTTTACCTAGCTTTAAAGTGAATGTTATTTTCACAGCACCTATATACAGTAACTATAAATTCTACCAATGTACAAGAAGCTTTCATAGCCATTCAAATTGTTTTTTTCTGATGGAAAAACTATGTGCATTAAGGATGAGGTACGGAAAGTAGCAGCTTTCTAGGAGAAGATGCAAATTGAAATAATTTGTTTAAAATACGCTTATAATAACTGAAATGTAAGTGTATATATAGCTCTGACAGTCTGTTACATTCTTTGATAAGTGTTAATTTATCTTTTGCACATCTTTAACTGAACAACAAAGAGGATAAGATAAGACAAAGAGAGATTAGAGGAGGAGAGAAATTAGAAGAGGCCAGAGAAGAATCTAGAAGGGAAGCAGGGACAGCAACATATAAGACATATATAATATAACATATAAGATGGCCCACTGCAATATGTCACAGAAACCCTGTAAAAAGTGCTATTTTTATAAGCTGGTTTTTCTTCTGCCCGATTTAGAAAATTGTATTTACTCATTACATTGGACCACAATGATAACTTTCCTTTAAAAATTATTAAATTTTACAAACTGATGCCTATTGTCCTGAAATCCTAACACTGACCCTCTGTCTAACCAACTTGTGTATGTATTCAGAAGAAAGCATTCACATCCTCACAAGTTCTGTTTGTAAAAATAATAAATATGTGTTGTCCTTCTACAGAACTTAACCCTATCACCTTTAAAAATGCAATGAAAGCAGCCTTGTAAGTTAACAGTAGTCTAATAGTCGGTACGTGGTGTTAGTTTTAGCTCTCTACTACCTGTCCCTGTAGTGACTGTTGCAGTCAAAGTGAACGCCAAATGGAGAACTTGATTCTGAGAAATTGACTGCAAAAACATAACATCAATCAATTTTCTGCTGCTACAGCAGCGAAAGTCCTGTCTTACAGCTGAATGCACGGCTTGTTGGCAGCCTTGAGAGGAGAAATCAGGCCAGCAAATGCTGCTCAATGGGAAACGCCGAGGAGAAATTTTCTGTCCTCAAGGACGGGGCTTAATGATTGATTGACTGTGGCTAAAGCCTTCAGCACACTAGAAGTCCTCTCTGTCTTATTTACCGCCGCATCACAGCCTGTCAATAATCAAGGTCAATAGTAGTTACGGGAAACGCATCCTCTAAATAAATTTGGACACAGTCAATGAAAATAAAGATGCTGAATGGATCTTTATTATTATCATTATTTCCAGCTGTGGCAGTTCCCTCGCCACAAAAAAAAAAAAAACAAAAAACAGTTTCAAGACATCTTTCATGCATTTAGTACCACTTATCATTTTACCACGGGTTTGCTCCCAAACTCCCAAAGCCACAAAAGTGGTTGGCGTTTAAAGAAGCCATCTGTCAAGCCTTCATTATCACGGTTCATGACTTATGACAGGCTGGGAAAGATTTCCAGGCCTGTGGGCTCAAAATGCCCTTTATACTGCACAAGTCAAGCAAAATCAACTTGTTTACTGTATTCAGGGAACAATGTATTATTATTATTATTATATAATCTTGCAGACAAATTGGTTAACACTTTACTAAAATAAATGCTTGTGCCCAGAGAATTTCATGCAAATTTTAATGATAAAGACAGCATGGCACTCTGTGGTAAGATGCGTTAGGTTTAGACTTATTTAATATATGTTTATATTTTCCATCTGTACCCAGTTATGATAAGGCACAATAGCATGTTAGGAATAGATTGTTGTTGATTTGTTTGCTTGTTTTTAATTAACCTTGTTTAAAAACTATAAAGGTTATTAGGTTATTCTAAGTGTCCTTGTGATGTGTTCAAGTTGACTTGTCATTGTGATTTAAATAGAATATAACATTAAATGTATTTTTATACCTTAGACTTTTTGGCTTTTCTTCTAAAAACTGTCCAGTAACCTGATGTGTGGGTACAACTCATCAGTATTCTTCTGTGTTTCGTTGTCAACATCAGCACCTTCACAGTTTATCACGTCAAACTTTAAGTAATCTTTGTCTCCTTATGTTTCCTTCATTCCTCTGTATACTTCCCATAGTCATTACCATTCAATGTCCTTCACACTTTATATTCTATTTGACAAACCTTAGTGGACACGAAAAGATGCAGCTTGTAAGATTAACAAAGCTGTAATTAATGGAGTGAATTTGTGGAATAGAGGAGATGAATCTTCTCTACTGAAAATATGGTGTCAATGTTAGGAATCAATGCAAACATGCTGATGTTTTCTTACTGAAATATACAAGCTGCATCTTTATTAATACTGTCCTGAATCCTGCCCTTGTCCTGTGGTTTAGTGCAACCAAGTTTGCCACTGCTGTATGTGCTCACCTCTCCTGACTGAACCCCAACAGGGAAGAAGAATTCCTTGCTGCTGCAGAAGTTCCAGAAGGATCTGAATGCTGGCGTTTTCAACACACAGGAGAACGAGATATTGAAGCAGATTATCCGTCAGGACAGGGAGATGGTGATGATGGTGGACCGCAAACAGTCAGTCACAGGGATGAACTCAACACCAATGTCAGGAAACTCCATCATTAACTCACCAGCCCAACCACCCTTCTCCACTGCCTTCGGCACCAGTCAGCTCCAGCAGTCCTCTGTACCCCTGACCTACAGTGCGTCAGCTATTGCCAATGCCTCTGCTGCCCGCATGCTACCAGCCGCTGCCGCTGCCGCTGCTGCAGCACAGGGGGTTTACCCTGTTCCCAGTGTTTCCCATGGCAACCTGAATTCATCCTCAACCAACCCACAGACCCCACTCCAGCAGCAGGGAGCAATCATGTCACCCTGCTCCTTCACGGCAGCCATGTGTAGCCCGCCCGTGCAGACCCCTCTGGCTAGCCGGAGCTTCCAGTACGGCTCACCCACAGCCTCCCAGCTGTCACTTATCCAGCAGCCGATTGCCCAACCATCTCTATCTACACAGCAACAGCTTGCGCAGCAGCCTGCTGCGTCAACTGCAGCTGCAACCTCTGCAACACAGCAGCAGCAGCAGCAGCAGCAGCAGCAGCAGCAGCAGCAGCAGCAGCAGCAGTCACCTCAGCAGCAGCAGGTCCCCTCACCTCAACGGGGAGACATCCACAAGAGCACACAGGCTCTCCAGTCAGGCAGCTTGAGTCGAGATGTCCGACACTTATCGGCCTCCCAACCATCACTGCCGCATGACACATCTCTGGGGCCCAGAGTGCACCCAGCCTCAGGAGACTCTCTGGCCTCCATCGTGCCACCAACGGCGGCAGCGATCCAGGGAATGAATCTGCAGAGCGGCATCCGCACCACAGTGCCCCAGCGGGTCAATTTATTCCGGCAGATGTCGTCAGGAGCGTTGCCCCCGGTTCGCTCGGCCTCGGCAGCGGCAGCGGCAGCGGCAGCAGCATCATCATCCTCAACCCAGCACAGGGAATCCCCGGGATCTAGGAGAGATTCTGTCCTGAGTAGTACGGAGACTGAGCAAGACAAAATGCGTTTTGCATCCAATTTATGATCCCATTTTTCCATTTTCATTTTTTAAACTTAAATATGTTTCAAATCAATTTTAAAAATGGAGATACAGCAAAAGAGATAAAAATGAGGAACTTCAGCATTTTTGTTTCTCTCCAGTTTTCTTCTAAAATAACCTCATAGAAATCCTGTACATACAAGCCCTTGTATTATATTTTAGACACATTGTCTCCCTAAACTTAAGAATGTATATTATACAGACACATCTTTTTTCTTTTACGCCATATTAGTCATATATGTGTGTGTGTGTGTGTATGTGTTTACATATATATACATATATATATACATATATACACATATATATATATATATATACATATATATACATATACATATATATATATATATATACATATACATATATATATATATATACATATATATACATATATATATATATATATATATATATATATATATATATACACACACACACACACACACACACACACACACACACACGCATACTTAAACACACACATATACACATACACAAACACACATTTATAGACACACACAAATATATTGCTGTATGGATGGATGAGTGAGAGGGTGAGTGTGTGTGCGTGCATGTGACCGCGTGTGTAAATTCCAACTACAATATTTGGCAATGGCAATTTAAAAGCTGTAGTATAAACATGAGTCTTCCTTTCTGAGAAATATAAAGAATTATATACAATGTATGAATTTTTTTTTATTTAATTTTTTTTTTTCCTTTCGCTGTTTTTTTTTTTTTTTTTTTTTAACTGGATTGCAATGTGGATTCTGACAATGACTATTTCTTTTTTTACGGTTGAGGAAGAGGAAAACTATCTTCTCCTATTAAGCAGCTTTAGGCACCACTGTGGAATAACAAATGCAAGCAACTCTGACAAATAATCTCAAAAAGCACACACTCAAAAAAATGAATTTCATACCAATTTTTCCTGAACCCTCATTTCAGAAACCAACACAAATACTGTAACAAAGTGTTATGTTGCTCTCAGCAACAAAAATACAGTCTGCTGAGCCTCTATATGTCCACAGCGGCTCACATACAAACCATGACAGTGTTATGGGTCCAAAGGTAAGCGATAATAGAAATGCTGCTTTCTTTGTTTATTTTCGAGGAGAATGGAGTGTGTAGAAAGATATGGATGGATGCTATTGTTTTCTATTTCTGACTTCAGACGGCTGAGATGTTACGTAATGTTGCTTAAAAAAATTCTGTGTATATTTATAATATTTATAAACTAAAGATTATCACCATTATGCAATAGACTGTGACATAAAGATTATCTATACGTGTGCTGTAAATAGTTTTGTAGATCTAGTATTTACAGATACTGTGTGGTGCATTCTCTATCATAACAATGTCTTACTTCTATCAGGAACCTGGATATCATCTATATGCGACAAAGGTTAAGTGACAAAATACATATGTTTCATAAGAGATAAACAAACCTTAATGCAATAGCTAGCACTACTTGATGCTGAGGAATGCCTGATTGGAGCATTTAAGAATCCCCCTCTCTCTGTATACTATTCCTAGTCCTAGTAGAGTTTTTGATTTCACATCAAGTGAGCATATACAATATTTAACTACAATTCAACGTCGTCCTACTGAAAGTGAACGTGTCTTTTCTATCGCCTCATTTCCCAAATCTGCTTAGGATCATTTTAAGATTGATTCTTTGGTTCATATTAAAGGTCAAACTGATTATTTTATGAAATGTATTGTTTAAGGACAGAAACGAGGCTGACATTTTTTATTCATTACACCTTTTTTTTAAACCACAATTTATATTTAGTGGTTTCTCATCTGCTTCTTGAATAAGTCTGTACAGTACGCTGTCATATTGAAATCACTGTAGTTGAGGAGCCTGGCACAACATTTTTTAAACACATATGTTTTAGGTTAAAGACCTAAAACATATGTTAGGTCTTTCAGTTACTCAAGTGTGCAGGGGACATTTTCACTGAGAGGCATTTTTTGTGCTGCTGCAAGTGGGGAACAAAAATGCTGGTTTGCATTAAGGTTTCGGTCTCATGTAAATCCATTATGTGGGCATAGGCACTCTAACCTGACCTGGACTGATGATGAGGCAGGGAAGGATGGTCAAGTCTGAATATTGTGACTCTATAAAAAGCGATGAGGTATTTTGAATATTTTAATGTTGTAATAACTAAAGTATTTGATGATCTACTAAAATAAGCCAGCCATTATGGCTTACAGATCATTTCCCTGCACATACTGTCAATTGTACATTGTGCTCAAGGCCTTCCTGTGGTCTTCTCATTCAAATGTGACTCTCAGTCACGCAGAATTTCAATTTAGAGTTACAGTTTTCGTGGCACCAAACATCCCATCGGTTCAGAGTGACTAAGCCCTCGGAGATACTGTTTTAAAAAGATCACAAGTGTTCGCTACAGATTGTGTCTATAGTGAACCAATACAGTCAACCCACCAATGTCATGAAAGCATGCACTGTCACAAATACTTAAAAAGATACTATCTCAAAAATGTTGACGTTAAATGTAATGTTAGATTATGTTTTGTTCATTGTCTGTCTGCCTAGACGTTATCTGTGTGTGAACAGAAGCATTGACTTTTCACATGGACATTCTTAAGTATTTGTGCCTAAACTATAGCCATGTTCCATCCTTTGTTAAGAGTGTGAGCTCGGTGCGTACGGGGGGGTGGGAAGGGGGGGTGGGGGTGGGGGGGGGCACTTCTGCACACAACTGCGCGTTCATTCTTACTATACTCTATGTGTTCTATGTCTCAGTGTTTTTAGACAGGAAAGGAATAAGCAATGATGGTGGCCAAATGTCTCAGTTTATCCAATTGGTACCTTTACTTACAATGTGAACTACTAGAGCCAGGTTTTTTTTTTTTTTTTCTACAAGTCTCAGTCAAGCTGTTTAGAATATTTAATTAGGTCATGTACAGTTTTAAAAAAAAAAAAAAAGTGCAATCTTTAGACTTGCAGTAATAGCACGATCAATGAGACATACATGTTCATGTACAAATTCGGAGAACCTTGATAGCTTTCTTTGTAGTTAGCCACTGATGTTTGGGTTGAATACTGATGTTTGGAAAGAAACTGGCCAAAGCAAAACATTCTAAGTCATTGTCTTTGTTTTAAATTGCACTTTCTGATTTACTAATAAAGAAAAGGTACAGATTCTTTCAGATAGGTTAGATGTTGAATGAGTTATAAAGGGAGCAATAACCCCGAGAATTTATGCTGCCCTGATCCTGTATGAGGTTCTAAATGAGGGGGGGGTGATGTTCTATTTAAAAACAGAGAGCGCTTAATCGTGAATATGCCATAGTGTATAGGAACTAGTAAACAGTCATGATGGATAGCAGCACTGTTGGTTTGTGCTGTTTTTGATACATGCCTTTGGAGGGAGAGCTTCCCAACTATGTGCTTTTTTTCACTATACCAATCACAACTAACGTACTGGAATGGGCATTATTGGTGATGTACAACACAAACTAATGAGCTTACATATTAGCAGTATAGAGACTCAACAAACCAGCACATATATTTGTATATTTCTTTTTGTTTGTTTTGTTGGTTTGAGAAAAAAAGAAGAGATGCAAAATGAACTGAGAATAATGCCCAGAGAGGACAAACCAGATGTTTATTTGGTGTTGATGACCACCGGTTGCATATGTTTACTGCGTAGTGGAAAGAGGGGCAGAAACCACAACGAGCTGCTCTGTCCTCTTAAACCCCACTCACATGGTCATTGTTCAGCTCATTCATGTAATCCAAGGCTTAGAGAAAATGAACTAATAGTTGGTTACTTGATACAGATGAAAGAAAGATAAATGTAAACTTTCTTACAACAATATGCAGACAAACAGTGTTTGTCAAAAAATCTTTTTGATTTTTTTTTTGTTTATTTTGTTTGTAAATAATAAACCTTTAAAATATAGAAAATAAACGACATATTGTCATTTAAAAACAAGTGTGTGTCTTTCTGTTGTCGAACAGTGTGTGTTTTGATGGAGGCAGAGCGTTTACTCATTTGCAATTTGATCGAGGGAGAAAATGGAGAAATGATAAAAGAGATGAGGCAGTGATGGAGAGGGTCAGAGAGTATTCAGGAATGGAGTCTCTCAGCAGTTTCAGGCAAGGTGAAAAATCTGTCTCTGTGGCCACCAGGGATTTCCATTCATTACCTACAAATCCAGTTATCAGTCATAAAGTCATCTTACAAAAGACAAATTCCTCCGTATGACCATGTACTCATATACTGGAGTTACTACATGCAGGATAATGTGTTGCTTTTTTAAATAATATTAAAGCAACATTGATTTGTGGTTGCATGTCCAATAGAGCTGCTACGTTTAGTTGATTGACAGAAAATTAATCAGCAACTTCTCTGATAATTGAATAATAATTCTTTTTGACCAAAAATGACTAACATTTGCTAGTTTCTGCTTCTCATGTATCTGTATTTGATTGTTTTCTTTGTCATATATGTTAGTAAACTGAATATATTTGGGTTTTCTGCTGTTGGTTGGACATAACAAGACACCTGAGGACGACACCTTGGATATTTGATTTCTGACATTTAACAGACCAAAAAATTAGTTGATTAATCAAGAAAATAATCTTCAGATTAATCAATAATGAAAATAAGTGTTACACTATAACATTTGTAAATACATTTATAAATGTTATCTAACACCTTTGATGAAATCTGTCAGGATTAACTCTGAGTGCGTTACACTACAAGGTCGCCCATCTTCTCCCTCCAAATCCCAAATAGCGGTCGAACACGGCTCAAATTGCAGAGGTGGTTTGCAGTCCCATTTTTAAAGCTGGGGTCATAGGGGTTACGCCAGTGTGTCAAATGCTTCAGTTGATCTGTAGCTCCATTATCGGAGGAACGTTGCCCTCAATTAAGCATTTAAGTTTCATTAAATGTGAGTGATTATATTCAGGGAAAGTGCATTTTTTAGCATGTGTTTGTGGGACATGACTTAGGATATGACAACCAAAGTTTGTCTACAGAGCCACTATCACAGGAGCATCTTTACCTGCCTACACCTGAGCCATTATTAGTAGTACTGTAATATTAATAGATATCATGAACATAATGATTTTCATAAAAAAATATGCAATCTACTGTTTTGAGATTAAAAAGAAGTGAATATGTGGTCTGTCTATAGTTTACGTACTGTATATACAGCTAAGAATAGGAAAATTTCATATGGTTTGACAAAATAATCTTAACTCAAAGTCCACCTACTAGCTTTTTCTGGAACCACATCTAACTGTCTTCTTCAGCAACTTGAGTTTTCTCAGATGTCATGGAGTTGACTCAGTTGTCATCACTGACCAAAGTATGTAACTTCAGACTCATACTATTTAACAAAGCAGATGATCTGATGGTCTGAAGAGATACGGTTGAAAGTTCTGGAAAAAGCTTATAAGTAGACCATGAGTTAAGATTATTTTGTCAAACCACTGTCAAGGTCAAGAAGGTTCATATATGCACTGAATCCTCTAGTATTACTCTCTAGCATCCATCCATATCACAAGTCTTTCTAAAACTGTTACTGTTCTTCCGTTCAGCTGGTAAAATTGTTCAACTTCTGTTTAATTATAGAGATAGCCAGTCTTAATGGGTGAAGTAAGCCTGAATGGCCTGATTAGCATTCTTATACACTGGCAATTGCACTACAGCCAACATTATTAGTCCCTATGGGGGAGAAAAAAAAACAAAAAAAAACAACAATCTGACCCAGAGTCCTTATAGTGCAATCCTATCAGAATTAGCTTGTGTGTCATGGACATGACTTACAGAGTATCCTTAAACAAAAACTTTACTTTAGTATGTGTAAGTCTTTTCATTTACAGTACAAGGCAATCAAAGAAAAGATTCTTCATGACCACATTTTGAGTAATCCGGATTGACCTCTTTGGTTTAGGATGCTCTTTGGCTGCTGTCCAGTACACTTAGCAGTGCATATGTGGGCCTTGTTATATCTGTTCCCCAGACTACTGTTTCATAGAATGAGTTTTAAACCCTGAGTATGGCATGGAAATAAAACATGAGCATAACATCGAATTACGTTGTGCTGCAAGGACCCTATGATTGGGTGCTGAGTCCACAACAAGTAACTGTTGGGTGTCTGCCGGCTCACTGTCCTATAAGCTTTAGAAGCATAAGTTAGATGTTTTTGGATCCCACTTGGTACAGCTTGAATATATAACCACACTCATCTGCATGCCAAATGACTGACCATGAAGCAATGGTCATGAGCGCCCATTAACCCTTTGAACACGACTTGAACCCAGAAACCTGTTGTCTTCAAAGACATGGTTACAGTGCAAACTGGGTCCATTAGACTTTAATGCAGCATGACTTTTTAAAGAGCAGACTGTCCAAATGTTAAGAAATATAAGCTAAAATACAGCAAGGGTACAGCAAATTCTTCTACGTGGTAACATTATACTTCCTGTTTACATCGACCAAAGCATAATGAGAACCCTGGTGTGGAAATTTCCAAGTATACACTCCCTGGACACTTTATCAAGTACACCTGTACAATCTAATGTAATCCGACACATTAGCTTTGTCACATATTCTAGCGTTACGAAACTTACAAGTGCCAGTTTTGGTTGAAACTTTCCAAGAGGCGTTAATTGAAGTTTATGTTTATTGTTCTGGTCGTAGTCGGTGATGGTGTTGTATTGGATTGCATTATATGGAAGTGTGTGTCTAATATTCTTCCCCCCTCATGTCTGTAAATGAGGAGGGCAATACCTCTCAATATAATGCTGTTCAACACCCATGCAAACTATAACCTCAATAATAAACATATACTTAAATTAATACCTCTGACATTGGCAAACAAAACTGAACATTATGGTCTACTGTAAAAGGTAAACTGTATGGTTGAACTGTTGTATTGGATTACATAGGATTTTGTACATGTAACTAATAAGGTGGCCACTTTGTAAGAAAAAGAAGAAGTGACAGAATCCATGAAAAGTAACCTTTTTTTTTTTTTACAGTATTAGTACATTTGTCCTTTTAACACGGTTGTTATATCCCCGGACACTGACACTCCTCTCCATCCATCCACATTATATTGTATAAACACAGGCAAAACAATCCAAATAATTTCAAAGTAGTTCACCACCACCATGCCAATTAATGGCATTTCTTAAAATAAGGGGGTAGGGGTGCTCCGAATAACAGTTGGTTTAGGGCACCGAAACATCCTGGACCACTACATACTACAACAGCACTAGCTACCCAAGCCCACCTGAGCTAGTTATTATTACAAGCTGGTTGTTACCTTGGATAAGGTAACACAGTCTGTCACTACCTTTCATACGTACTAGTTAGGCTTTGTCCTCTCTTCCAGGCCTGCATCTCTATGGTTAGGATTAGCGGGTGTTATCTCCTTTGAAATAAGACTAAAATAAGGTTACAGGCTTAGGCTTGACCCTCACTGATCCCGCAGTAACTCAAGGTTGGCAAACGTGTTTGAGAGAAACCAAATGCATTATATAGTTAGTCAATATTATTATCATCATTAGTTAGAATATGTTATATCCGTTAAAAGTAACCATCACATGTTTTACTGTTTCCAGAAATGTGTTAGCTATAAGTTATTACATTTTCTGTGCAACAAAATGATATACTGAGCAAAAGATGTAGCGTTAATGCTTATTTGTTCTGTGGTAATCTTTAAAATCCATCACTCGTTTCACTATATACTAGTTTACTATATTTACTGATTATGTTCATTTCTTACCTGAATTGACTGTTAGTTGAAATGTATTCGGTCAGGGAGAGTTTGAGGTCCTTGCATAATACCCATCTGTGTGGCAATTCTGTGATGTTGTAGTTTCAGTATTACATTGAGAGAACATGTGCCTTAACCTTGGTATGACCATGAAATGATTTGTAACCTACTGCTAAATTTGCTTGTCCTTTAGTGTGATGTTATCCTATAGATTAAATTTATTTAGAGTTGCATATCAGAGTGTTTTATTTGACCTGCAGCTCTGGGGCCAACAATCACGTTAAAGTTAAAAGATACCGAGGACGGTACAGTACATTATACTGTAAGTTAAAGACCACAGAAGTGTGCGGTAGAGCGTTTGATTAGGGACCGAGAGCCATACTGTTAGTTTGAAATGAGTGACACACTGTAGAGTTCTCCTGAGAAATAATGGATTTGAAATTTAATTTCTTTCCCATTCAGATACATTTTAATGAATCTCTGGCACAAGTGGTCATGACGTATGATTTACCATTCATCAAGAGCTTAATGAACTATTCTGCTTACCCCACCACACCAAGTCCTTATATGGGTTTAGTGACATCTCAGTGTTTAAATCCACTGCTTTGCTCTAGGATACCATATTTTCTCAGATTTGTTTAAAAAAAAAAAAAAAAAAAAAAAAAGTCTTTTAGAGAACATGACCTGCTTGCCAAAAATGTTTTTTTTTTTTTTTTTTTTTTAACCATGCTGTAATAAGCCTTGCAATTCCACAAGTAGAGAAGTATAACTCACATACAGCAGTGACAGTTGTTGTAATCATTGCTGTAGGTGATACAGTTGTGAATGTGGGTTGCTGTGACTTTGCTGATGGTTAATATAATGTCCCAAACATTGATGCTTGTTCTTTTTATCCTCGTCTGAAACATGCAATTAATTACTGCATGCACATCAACACTCAGTTTATAAAAAGGTAGCCCCCTCGGTTTGTGTCCTGTTTGTCCCTGTGATCCAATTTCATCAGGCCAGTCGAATCAATGTCAGCTGCTTAGCTGCCTAGCCTCCATCCCATTTCATTTTCAACAATCACCACAAGACGTTTGTAACATTAGGAACTGAGCGGTTGCCCTCAGGTGCTCAAGAGAGGTCACGCCCACCAGGAGAGACGACCGTAGTAATCAACAAGCCAATTTTTAAGGTTCTGATCTGAAATTAGTCATATTTATGTAGCTTTTCGTTTCAACAACAGTCCAGTGTGTACCCGTTTTTAGCTGGGTCATGTCATTTTCTGTGTGCCCGACAGTGCCCTGCCTTCTTTCACATCCGATATTTCCCCACTGCCCCAAGTTAGACTCATTTTCCTCAGTCAGTGTGTGTATGTGTGTGTTTGTGTTTACTCAGTATCTGTGCAAGCACTGATGACACACACAATGTCCTGAACTGTTGGGAGCTGAAACAGGGGACTCTGATTAGAATGCAAGAGCTGCCCTGCTGCTGTTTGGCCTCTCCCTGTGCTGCTTTGTCTCCGTCTGTGTCTGCCCACCCTATTTGTCTACAGATCTCACACACGCACGCACACACACACACACACACACACACACACACACACAGTGCACACACGCGCACACCACAAACAAGTCTCTTTTGTGTTTTGTTTTTTTGTTCTTTGCTCTCTGATGCAAATGCCAGTAAGAGGAAAATGAGATAAAACATTAAAAAAAACATAATTAGAAGCAAAAAGCAAAAACAACCTATAAAATTTGTTTATGACCTGACTGCTAGGCTCATTACTCATTTGACCACAGAGGGAGTACAAATGGTTTCCCAATTAACACTGACAGTGAACCTGCCAGTGAATTCTTAAAAACATGTTCTCTTTATGAGGTCCTCCTTGTCTGTAGCTTATGTTATGTATAACACTATAGTTCTCAGTAAATTCTTCATTTTTAACATTAATCTCACAGCAAGAAAAGATTCAAATAATCTTGTCTAAGAAGAGTCCTGGGCTAGATTTAGGTAATGCTGGGTCATTTACATACGCTAATAGGGACGACAAAGGTCAGAGGTTATCATGCATTGCAGTGGAAATGGAGTCATATTACTATGCATTTTCTTTCCAAGATGACACAGCAGGAGCGCTGGCTCTGTGATCCGAGCTCAATATTGAAGTCTGTAGCAACAGAAAAGTCGATCAAGATTAGCCGTGTGAGGTCTCTGTCTGCCCTTCACGGGAGGCCACTTTCAGTGTGGGACAGCCGCACATAAATGCAAATTTGGAGAGTGTTGCTTTCTGTCTCGTTTTAGAAATCCTTCAACCTAACCTCTGTGTTAGGCAACATGAATGGAAACACAATGAAACCTTTCATCCTTACACTGCTGCCTAAAGGCCCCTTTACATATACTGTGATTTTTAATGTGGTTAATTTGCATGTCATTTAAAAGCACTTCACAAAATGTAACAACACACATACAAGGAGAAAGTTTGCTGAAATCCAAGTTAATTTTATTCACTTCGAGGTCATTTATTTCTTGTTTTCGCCTGCGATTATACAGGTTCAGGTGATAACGGCATTCGACTTCACACATGGCAACAGCTCAACTACATGGCCAAAATAACAACAATAAAGTCCATAAAAATGCACTCAGACATGGGCACTTGCTCACATAAACAGATGCTTACAGTCTACAACAGCTGCACAAGTGTTGGCATCAGCAGGCACGTAGTCTATAGTATCTAACGACGAGTAGTTTTTCTATTTACATGATGAAAAAAAAAAAAAACTCTGGTGTCCCACAGCCTCAGTCTCTGTGTAAGTTAAGAGTGTAGACTATACTCATCTAAGCGGTCAAGGCTACAGAGCCCTCTGACACTGGATGTGGGCTTGCCTCCCCCCTGTTCACTGACACATCTATGTTTTCCGTCATTTGAGGTTTGACTGGTGCTCTTTTCGTATGTCATCTCTTGAGCTCTCTACTTCTGCAGTGGTTTAATGGCACCTGACTACAGAATCAGCACCACCAACTGTTTTTCCTCAGTGAACCAATTTTCTGGAAATTTGGGTAAAATTTGCGTAAGTTCTAGATGAAAACTTGACTAGATATGAAACAGAAAAAAGCTGCAAATCTTTCTCACATTAAGGAATTTTTACAGTAACCAGCAAATGATTGGTAATTAGTCGATTATTAAACCTGCCATTGATTCATTCTCGGCTGACTGAAAAATTGATCCTTTCGGCACCCTTACATTAACTCTTGTACCAAGTAGACAGCATGCAGCAGCGCCTCCCACAGGGATCACACTAAAGAAAACAGACATTTCCCTCCATCTAGCGGACTACATTTTTCCCTTCTTGGTTTTGTTACTTTCGTGTGGTACCCAGATGTACTGTGAGTCACTTTAACCTTTCCCAAGCACCTTGCCTTCACATAGCATTTAACCTCAAATATGACCGCTGGAGGTCTCCGCTGACCTCACGGTAGAGGTTAGAGGCTTCTTGTTATCTTGTAACTTGCACACACACACTCTCTCTCTCTCTCTCTCACATGCACACACGCACGAGCACACGCACAGACACAGATTTTGTTTCCCCCTGAGCAAAAGCCTCTCTACCTCCTGCATTAGCGAAGGCTGAATCCTGATTATCAGCAAAAGCGTTTTGAGAGGACAGCATGCCTAGGAAAGAGGGGAGCAAACACAAAGAAATGAAATAAACTGAGCTGCATGAGACTGACATGAGGCAAAATTAAATGTGAATATTATTATATTCGCAACCTTGGCTCTCTATCTACCGGCCCTTCATGTTGCTGATTCTGCCCTGCCTCCACCGCTCAAACACCTATTGATGAACTGTCAGCAGATGGTGTTCGTCATCTCCTTCATGGAACACATCTTTCCATCAATTACACTTAAAGGATTTTTCTGCTCTGAAGACCATTCCCGCATCTTTATTCTCCTCTCGTCCTTCCTGCAGCCCCAAAATCTGCTGTCAACACAGGGTCAAAGAGAGGAAATAACAGTCTGTGTCTGTGGATTTCAGAAGCTTCTATAAGCGGGAGGGAGTCTATTGAAGACTAGTTCCGTGACAAAACTACATCCACTATGTGTATCCAGAGAGTCACTTTAGAGAGACCAAATAATGTGATAATCTCAATGGTATTACTAGTTGAATGAAAATTTTTTTTTTTTTTTTTCAAAAGATTCTTTATCAGTAGGATCTATTACTTTGGATTCCTATACATTACAACATATACAACAAGATTCAATTTCCCCCCCAACATCCTCACAATCTAAAGTCTATCAGTACATGCCCACATGGGGGCTAAAACGATTAGAAAGGCACAGAGCACCACAGGTTTGTCTCAATCCAATTGAGCCTCACAATCTAGAGATAATATCTCTATAAACTACTGACTAACTGCAGGAAGAAGAATATCAGATAAGTGGGGGGTGTTATTAAATTCACTGAAAAAGTTTATTTCGTGGCCTTTCCAATTATCATTTATCTTCATTTGCATGCACAAATGCGATTTGGAAATCATCTGCTCTCAGGTTTTGACAAGGATTAATTTGTCACCGTGGGTAAGCAAACAAATGTATCGATATTATCCAAAGAATCTTGTCTTGTGCTGCTTTTACTATGATGTCAAATGCATGACAAATGCGTCATCCCACGAGAAGCTGCATATCTTCAGTCTCTCATCTGAATCCCTCTCTCTGGCTGACTCGCAGCTTTGATCCCACACACATGCAGCGGGGGTCCTCTTATGGGGTCTCGATCGGTAGATTATTTTATAACCACATCAAGGACGACATACAATATCCCTTTACCAGACCCACTCTTCTGCTCTCCAACATTAATCTGTCGGAACAAGCCAGGATTAATACTTTCCTAGAAATGCCAGCATACAATATGAACAAGTGATAGGGCAAAGGGAAACCTGATATCCTGCTACTGATCCACCTAAAGTCAAGGCCTCATACACAGCAGATAGTGTTGACAAATATGCACTGAGCCTGAATCAGTTGTACACTGGACTGATTTACAGGATATTATATTAAACCAAACACAATATTGCAAAGAGGTAAGGTGATTACTAGGGCTGCAATTATTTTCATCTTTGATTAATCTGCCAATAATTTATTTTCGATTAACTGAGTAACCGTGCAGTCTATGAAACATCAGAAAACATTCATCACAATCCTGTAAAGCCCATGGTGACATCATTAAATTTTTTTTTTTTTTTTCATTAACAGTCCAAAACCCAAAAATACTTATGTAAGACAAAGGAAAAGCAGCATTTTCTTACCTTTGAGAACATGGAACCATCAAATATTTGGCATTTGTGCTTGAAAAATGACTTCAACGAGTAGCCGATTATTTAAAAAGATGCCACTTCATATTTTGACGATCGGTTAATCAACTAATGAATTGATCTACCAATCTTGCAGCTCTAGATATTAAAGTGCAGTTTAAATGTAAAATGTCTCTTTGTGTCCTACTGTGCATTTGATAATATTAGTAAAAAAAAAATTTCTCCCCAAATATACTGTAGGCTAAATTGTTTAGTGGGTCATCGCATGCCTCTGCTCTCATTTGATCATGATTTCAGCTATCCAGTACGGACATCAAAACAAGTAAACATTTAAGAAAGAGAGAGAAGAAAATAACAAGACTAAGAGTCTATAGTCATGCTAAAGGGTCTGTGAGGCACAGCATTGCTTTGAGCTAAATGCTAAGTCGGGCATGCAAAAATGCTAATGTTTCGCAGGTATCGTATTTACCCTGTTCACCATCTTAGTTTAGTGTGTAGAATGCTAACGTGTGCTAATTAGCAGTAAACACAAAGTTAAGAAGTCACCAAAATGATAACAATTCGTCCTGAGGGGGACATGAACGTGTATACTACATTTCTTGACAATTCATCCAATAGTTGTTGAGATATTTCACTCAAAACCACGAAAGTGAACCTCATGGTGGTGCTAGATGAAAAGTCAGGGAACGTTTCAGGGTATACAGATAGATAGTAATGTAATAGCAATAGTAATGGGATCATCATATTTTTCACAAAAGGCACACAAGCTAAGTAATATAAGCATTACTTTAAAATGATTTTACCTTGTTTACCTCTGAATATTCTCTTGCTAACAACCAAGACTCCCTCTCCATTTATTTCCTTCATAGCACTAACTCCAAAAAACTCCCTACACATTCCACTCTGACACTGTCATAACTGCCAGACCAAGTGCAACATGTTGTGCAATTAGCTGCAATGTCCCTGACATTGCCGTGATCTGACACACAATACCCACCACTCTCCGCATTAGGATTCTCTACAACGTCGGCATTTTTGCCCTGTAATGAGGTCCCACTTAACTGTAGAGAGAGTATGTGTAATAATTAATTTCTGGACTCCCCATTTGAATGATGGAGCACCACACATATAGAAGGTTACTGACAATTTGAAAAGATGAATGGTCATTCTGATTAGATTGCAAAAGTGGTAATCAATTTATACTGAGTGGATTACCTGGGCTGTTCTATATTAAAGAACTATTATGCTTGCTTTTCAAACTAAATAATGAGTAAATAAGATTACGTTTGCACTCACACGTACACAATAATTAAATCCCTCATCTTTTTGCATGTGCAACGTGTGTAAATATAGCATTGTATAGTATTTCATATCATAATGGTATTAATATGTAGACCAATCTGTGCTTGAGTTCTTATAGCAGGAAAGCTGAACTGCTAGGTTTCCATTTTTAAACTGTAGTAGCAGCAGTTTATCAGTGTCAGAAAATGTCTTTGAGTAACCCCCCCACATCCGGCAGAACATTTTCTCACAATGAAAAGCGTGTGTGAAAATTTTCAGATTTTAAACACATAATTTGTTTTCTGTAGTGGGCAATTAGTATGAGTGTTTGAAAGCCATGATTGTGTTTTTGTAGAGGTTTTCACAAATTTGAATATCATATTTGAATGAAGCACAAACAGAAAGTAGATGTAGTATAAATTAATTACTTTCTCTGACCTCACTTTTATCCCCATTGCTGCAGAATGTGCTGAAATAAATATGAGAAAAAACTACCAAATCATCTGCTTGTACAACTTGGAGGGGCCTTGTAACCTTTAGCATTTTTATAACGTATAAAAATAGAAGAAATGACTCAATGTCATATGATAAGGCTGCACAAAATCAGTTCTGACTGGACTGTCAAAATTATGCTCAGGCATCGCCATTATCAAAGAAAATCAGGAACACAACTCCCATTACTCTTGTCCTTTCTGGCTTAGTATATGTAGAACATATTTAGAACATAAAACATATGTAGAGCACATTTCACTGCTTTAATTGAGTTCTAGTGTCACTATCACAACAGAACTCAAGAGATGATCTAAGAATCACATCACGTCCTCTCATTTATTCTTTTACCCCTGCTTGCATATTCAATGGAGTGTTGAATGCACTGTGCATATATAATCATTTCAGGATGCTGCGTCAATTACTGACTGATCATATACATCCTTCTGTAATTCTGTAATGAATAAAACAAATTAACTCCAACTGAGCATTTCTCATGTAGAACCATGACCCACACTGGATGCATGTGAGGCTATACTTCACGAGCAGCTATTATTCTAAAGAGGAGAGCACTCCATCTAATGTTTTTTTTCCTCCCCTCTTTTAACTTCTCAAGTGCATCTTTCTGCGCAGTCACTGGCCTCAGAGTGTGGTGTAACATGACCAGACATGTTTGTGTGCAGCATTAAAAGCCCCAGCTACTGATCCTGGCCAAAGTGACAGATCACCACCTTTCTGCACTCGCTACAGCCATGACCGGGAGCCCATCTGCTCTTGTTTGATCGGTTACAGGTTGATATTTGAATTAGTGTGTGATTAGCTATCGGTTAAATTAGTAAAAGGTCATTTTGCAGTCAAGTGGCCATATTTACTTTTAGGCCAACTGTCAATCCAAATTGATTGAAAAAAATCCAGTTGGGACTGTCACATGGAAAAATAAGCAACAGACTGATGCTTATTTTTTATTGTGGAATCATAATATTATGCATGTGATGTACTCCCTTTACATGGTGTGCCTTTTTATACATTTAAGAAATCCTTGTGGAAGAAATTAGTTTTGCACAATTCGTTTAAAACAAGCTTTTATGATGGAAACATGCTTTACAGCAGCTATAATTAATATTTTTATAACAACGTATGAATGTACACTACCTGCTCAGCACCAAACAGCAGACAGACACAGTCAGAGATTAATCAGTGAAAACAGTGTAGCATTTAGCAGCTGAAGGGCCAGACTCTTCCCTCAAGAGTTGGTAAATACCAAAAAATGAGCTAAAGGAAAGTGAATACTGGACTTGCATGGACCAGGTGGTGGCCAGAAACACGGTTCTACACTAATTAAACAGTTGCTCCTTAACTTCTGTGTTGTAGATAAGCAGCTGTTTGCTAACAAATTCATCAGGTCAACTTAGAACATAATGATATATCATGATTATTTTTAACTGCCTCCAAGTGGCCGAAAAAAAAATCACTTATTGCAGGTTTAAGTCTTGGAAAAACTCTGGAGCTAGTCTACTTAATTTTGTTCTTGACTATACTGTAGCTATCAACATGATCAACTCCTGAATCCAGCTCATCTCAACTCTCAACAAACCTCTCGCCTGTAAATTATGCTTTTCTTGTTTTGATGGCAAATTACACCGCACAGTAGTAGCCGGAACCTTGACTCTTAATAATATACGACTCTTAATGGTATAAGTCTGAAAATGGCTTAGTTTTAAAAAGGACAACGTGTCTCAGTCAGCCACCTCAAACAGGATGGATTTATGATATGACTAGAGAGTATAGACTTGACATCCGCCATCTAGGCTTTGACACTCCCAGCAATAATAAACCAAGGTCAGTTTGCCCCGTCTCGTAAGAACCAACTATTATGTGTACATCTTCTGTGAGTGGACCAGTGGGGCCAGTACTAACTACTGCGTGGTGGGACCTCAGAGCCTGAGGGAAATGTACCATGTGGCGATCACCTGCCACATTGGCCATATTGCATCAAAGCGCCTCCAACTAATAGTAACAGTGTTTTGTGAATTGAAATGATAAATCTGAACCCAATCCACCTGGTATGGAGGAGCAGTCAAAAATACATAACTATCAACCTGCGCATATGAGAATACGTAGCGCACAAGCACATGTAGGATATGGATAAAAGCTGATGATTGGAAACGATGGCAGGTGAAGGGAGCAGCGATGTAAAGCACAAAACAGAAGCTCTGCAATTTGGATGTGGTAAAAAGAAACCTTACGCTTCGAATGATCTCTAATGATATGCTGAATATTAACTGCAAGCAGAAGATGTTAATACCCCTATCATGAGAGTCACCAAAGCCACCTTGAGTTTCAGATGCAGGGAAATTGTGTTAATGTTTCCGTGCAAGAGAACGGCCATGTCCCCGGAGTCATTATGAAATATGAACCTCTACTAGAGACCCTCATTTTTGCACCAGGAACAACAGGAACAACCAATGGGAAAATATGCCACAAGACCAGCTCAGCTCGAATCACTCACAAGACCCAAACATGAGTTGGCCCTGCCCACAGTTTACCACTGTGTAGTATGAGGGCTTCATTATGCATGAATCAAGCAACCAGCCACTGAGAACTGACCTCTGCCACAACAATTAATTGATATTAATACGCAGTTAAGGACGGTTCAAGTCCTCCATTGCAGTGACATCAAAACAGACATTCGCAGTCAGAAGATCATCGGCGGAGAGCAGAAAACCAGCCAGGAGGAGGTCTGAGGCCCACAAACAAACAAACAAACAAACAAAGCAAACAAACAAACAAACAAACAAACAAAGAAACAAACACAGCCAAAACCTGAAGTTATGACCTGCGTGTTCGCACGGGCGGACAGTAAACAAGGTCTTAGCTCACCTTGGCGAGCCAGTGGTCCTCGTCCCCTCCAGAGGAACTCTTTGGAAAGTCGCTTCAGGCCCCAGCCTGAAGACAGCGTGACAGGGAGGGGGAAAAAAACAAAAAACAAAAAAACAAAACAAAACGCTGCTTCCAACGCGAAGTTAAAGTTTGTGACCGAAGCGTCCACCGCTGACCCGGCAGAGAGGCTTTGCTAGCTACTGGAAAGGACAAGCCCGCGAAAAAAAAAAAAGACAGGAACACGGGGAACCGCTGCGGAGGACGCACGTTTGCCTCCACAGAGATCCCGAGGTCACCAGACGGAACTGTTCGCGGCTGTGCTTGTTTCGTAGATGCTACAACAGCTGGCAGCGAGCTGGTGTCCAGTAGGTCAGTAAAGTTGGTGCATGAGCGGCGACTCAGGGCTGACCGGTTTCCTTCAACTAAGCAGACGTCCCTTGTTTTGCACCATTCACTGAAAGACGATACAAGATAGCAAACGTGTCAATGCCCAAAGCGAAACGGCCGCTGTGGATGGTTTTCAGCATGAAGTTGGGGGACGATTACAGTTTTGATTTCGCCGCTTTTTTTCCTCCATTGTAAATTCGGTCAGCTTTGCCTGCTCCATCAGTGGCTATATGCTATATGTAAAAACATTCAACACGGTTTCCCTTCTGGCCAACGGCGATGGAAGAAGTACTCGGCAGTGGTGGCGTGTAACTGAGTACATTTACTGAAGTACTGTGCTGAAGCATAATTTTTGTGCCACCTGTACTTTACTTGAGTTTTTTCCATTTTATGCTACTTTATGCTTCTATTCCACCACATTTCAGAGGGAAACTACTGTACTTTCTGCTCCACTACATTTATCGGACATACAGTAGTTATTTCACATAAAGCCACATGCGATAAGATAATAAAATTCAACACATTTTAAAAAGATTAAACCAATGGTTCTGAAGCCGGTGGTTTCACAAGTGGAAATGGAAATACTCGAGTAAAGTACAAATACCCCATAATTGCTTTAAAGTTCAATACACTTGGGTAAAGTACTACTTCCCACCACTGTCAGCCAACAGTCCAAAATTCAAAGATATTCAATTTAAAAAAAGATTTAAAAGAAAGAAAAGCAGGAAATTCTCTCTCAAAAGCCTAAATAAAGGACTTGAATGATGAATTGTTTATCAAAGCATCAAAAGTCAAGTACTCATTATGTCCCATTTTTATTGGGTTATATTAAGTCATTATTTTTGATGCCTGAGTATATGTGCTGGTCAAGGTGGTGCTCGTATTAAAAACACTGTTTGCTGCTGGGCAGTCGACAGTATAATCTATAACAATGCATCATATTTTATAAGATGATCATATATTTTGTAATTAAAGTCTTAATCTGCATAGCAACTGATGTTTGTATTTATGCCAGCATGTGATGAGAGTATTGAATTCTGATGTAGTGAAAGGAAATGACCTATGATTACGTAATTGTACCGCAGATCATGACATTGTGTGGGTTATATCATCAGCTTACAAAGGAAAAGAGCAGCCAGTTCTTAAGGTCTTTGTGAGAGAATGTTTTGCTTTCAGAGAAGTAGTCAAAACAATGAATAACTACAGCACAATATTGTTGGGTTATGTTTGATCTGAGGAAACGACCTCTGCGTCATTTTCAAGCATGAATGAACTGAATCTGGTCAGACAATCTGTCCCAAGTGAGGGCATCCAATTTTAACACCATACGCTGATGAAATAATAAAGTACATGTATGTGCGTATGCCAAATGGTAATTCTTACTTGCCACTAGTCCTGTCACCTAAACACATTTTCCCCCTCTTTCCTGGTGGGACATATGTGTTTTATGGCAGTTCTTTTGTGGTGCTGGAAGTAGGAAAAAGTGTATTTGAAAGATTCAATAACAGATTCTCTTCCAAATATGATGACACAGTTTCTCACAATTGCCTACAGACTTTATTTTGGACATTTTGTTCCACAGAAGTATGCTGAACCGCCTATTTCCATTCAGATGGCTGAGTCATTATTTTACAAAGAGGTGTTACATTTGGAAATGTGAGCATTTTGTCCCTGCTTATACATGTATAGTCTGGGCATTGCCGCCTGGTATGAATTACTAGGTCTGCAGGAACATTGTGTTTTTGCATTTTGTTACACGTGTGCCTAGATGGACTCAAATACTGGTAATTCAGTATCAGTTAGTCATCACTAAAGTAAACTGTAATCTGGTCAGTTGGAGGGCAAATGGATGTCAGAGGTTTCCCTCTGATTTAGAGCCCTGTCCCTGTCCCAGACTCCATAGACATGTGACACCTAAAGCCTCCTGTGTAACAGTAAATAATCCTGCCATCGTTAAACCCGGCCAGATTAAAGCAAATCTCGTATGAAATGACTTTTTGTTGTTGTTTCCATAACCATATTAAGGATAATATTATGATGCTCCCCTCGTTTTTCTTTTCTGTGTATCATCAGGACAAGGATGTGAACAGATTACAGAGCTGTTGTGGCCAGTACACACAGAGCAGAGTCCACAGCAAAGCTACAGTGGATGGAAGTCCGTCTGATTGACATAGCACATTCAGAAGTATAAAACATGTATTTGTAATTCAATGAGCTGAGTAGTTAATGACCTCTGCAGCCGGTTAAGTCTAAGCTCTGGAATCCTGAACCGTCTGTTAGATGATATAAGCTTTTATTTTTTTCCCAAATAAAATATGAAAGAGTTCTGATGTAATTCTATTATGGTACTGATATCGCTGCTAATACCTCTGTTAATGTCACTGTTATTGCCTCTCCTACTTCTAATGTAATGAAACCTATTACAAATACTATTTGTACAATTTTACTATATGACTTTATTGGAATGTTATGGTGTATGTGAAATAATAAACTGACCGTAATCTTAATAAAATGCCCTTTCATACTGGTCTCTGTACACTCAATGGCAGTCAGGCAGTGAACCGAGCAGATCTGTGATGTCCAAAAGATGCTGATGAGCAGCACATGCTGGGAATTAAAACGTGGAATATAATGTAATACAATATTGGGATACTTTATTGAACCCCACAAGAAAATTCTCCTTTTTCCCCCTTTTTCTCAGGGAGGTCAGATTCCAGGCTGGGCGACACAACAACACTGCTGCAGAAAGGGATAGGTATTGTATGGGAGTGCAGGTGCACCACGCTTTGCACATAAATTATGTGTGTCCTCAATGCATGGTCTGCAGAGTTCAATGTCATACATGGATGAAACTGTGGGCTATTGTTCCTTGTACAGTTTTTTTTTAACTAAAAATTTTCACACGATAATGGCTTTTTAATAACCATGCCTTTAAAAATTCTTCAGTGTGACATCATTTAAATTAGAAATTCCTAAATATTGGTTTATTGGTTATAATCTGCCTATCTTCCCAACAAGCATAAAGAGTGACGTTCCCTCCTACATCCAGTGCTTTTTATTTCTGCTCTAGCATGTCAAACATATAAACATGTCTTAAACTCTCTATTTCCCCTTCTTAGGTCAACAGATTAAGTTTCTCATCTGCGACACTCACAAGTCATATTGTGCAGTTTACTCAGATCCTCGCATGACAGATGTCTGATGCTGTCCTGATATAATCTGGCATTAAGGTTGGACCAATAGAGAGTTTGTATATTCTTTCTCTTTTTTTTTTTCAGAAATGAGTGCCGTCATAGTTGCCTTAAGTAGTAGACATTTGTGACCTCTTTTACACGCAAGCCCTAGATTCCGAGATCTGTTGTTGTAGTGCAGATGTGTGTCCGAATTCCTCATATGGCCTAAACTGAACTCTAATAAAACTAGTACTTAAGTTGAACAGTTGTTAAGGACAATCAACAGTATTTTTTGAGGATACTTTTCATACATTTATGTTATTTATACATAGTTCGTCAAATTGCTGGGTTACATAACATTGCATGTAATTCATAAAGAGACAGTATGAACAAAAAAGTATCCATTGCTTCATATATAGATGCTACAGTCTTGTACACTGCTGTGTACTGGCCACTGAGCAGCAAATCCTATAGATTGCAATCTTCAAAAAAAGAAAGTAAAGATAAAGAAAAAGGAAATTGTGGTGTCAACAATATCATTTAATTCTTAGGAAAAGTCATGAATATTAGGTAGAATAAGATTATTAGGTAGAATAAAACTGGAGCTTCACTATGAATGGGAAAGCCTCTTAAGGGCAAAAACATTAATATGTTTATAAAAAAGCCGTCTGCATGACCTGACATTCTCCCTCATGTTGCAGGACCTGCCCTCGTTGCACAGAAGCTATGTGGTAATCAAATGGTTTCCTGTTTTATCAGGAGGAAGTATTACATCACAGAATGAATGGACATGTACAGATGTGGTGTAAAAGAAGCCAACCAGACACTGATGGTCAGCCTGAAGTAATGACAGGCACACTCAGTGGCCATGTGGCTGTTATGCAGTCAGTCAAGCCACAGTAGCAAAGCTGCACAATTTTTAACCACATGTTTGACCCCAAAGGTGCATTAACAAATACATAAAATGTTTGCACTCATGAACTACAGTATGAACACTATCTCTTACCTAAAGAGGGCTGAGACGGTCTCTTTGCAGACTTCAACAGTCAGTCACAACTTCAATTGCAATCCATTCAATATCTCAACAACTATTGGATGTATTGCCATGAAATTTTGTACAGAAATTCATGGTCCCCAGAGGTTGAAGCGTACTGACCTTGATGAACCCCCTGACTTTCCATATACCGCCACCATAAGGTTAACCTTTATGGTTTATAGCCACTCTGCATGGCTCTACGGTTGGCAATCAGTCCATCACTTTGGTCAAGACTGAATCATCGCAACAACTATTAGATGGATTGCTTTGAAATTTGGTAGAAACAGTCATGATTCTCAGAGGATGGGTCCTAGTGACGTTGTCGAGTCCCTGATTTTTCTTCTACCATTGCACTGGGGTTGATATTTTTGGTTTTGAGAGAAATATCATGACAACTATTGGATGGATCTCCTTTGGATTTGTTACATACATTCATGTCCACCACAGGATGAATTTAATAACTTTGGTGAACCTCTGATGTTTCATCTAGTGCCATCATCAGATCAGAATTTTAATTTATCCAATAGTTTGGTTTAGTCTTGCTATGAAGTGCTTGGTTCATCCCCACAACTCATGCACTAAATATAAATATTCAAAAAGAAATTAAAAAAAAAAAATTCAGTATCTTTATTTGTTATTACTCAATGTTCTCCTTCTTGGTGAAAATTTGTAAAGTCAATAGGCACATTAAAGATCTGAGAAAGTGCTCCAGAGCTTTTGTAGATTCTGAATTGGAAACCCTGAGCCCTTGCTTCTGTGTGTTGCCATCTAATTCACACCCTACCCATTCATATGCACCCAGGCGTGCCCTGATGATTTACGTAGCTGACACGTGGCAGCTATTAATCAGGTGTTTGCTCGTGGCTGGGAGTGGTGATAAGACCAGTGGTTGAGGATGAATGTGGGTAGGGATGAAAAAGCTTCGTATTTTCGCCCTTTACCGTACATTTGTCATATTGATTCAATCAATTTACATAACAAAGAATCCAGGTGAGCTCTCCCTCTCTCTCTGTGTGTTCTGTTGTGTGTATGCATGTATTCTGTGCTCAGATGTTGCTCTGGAAAGTTTCCTTTTGCCATCCTGACATTGGAGGAGGAAAGCTATTTATGGATCATTGTTTGCTTTTGACTCTGATTTAGCAGCCCAGAGATGTATTGACAAGAGGGAAACTGTTTGGCCACTTGACATACACTACTGGCCAAACCTCAGATGGCCTAAACACAGTGACCAAGGAGGAAAAATCAATGATTATTATTAGATACGTTAAAGTGTTCTGTGGATGCCAAATTCTTATTTTTAAGTAGATTACGAGCAAATTCCATTATTCATCATATTTTTTTTCCATAATTTTTATAAACCATCTCTGCGCTATGTTGGTGGTTGACTTTGTCAACTAACATTGAAATTGTTGTTTTGCAGTTCCCAGCATGACATTGTCCCAGCAGTACAGATACGCTTCTGTCTAGTCACTCTTCTGCAGGCTGACCTTACTGAGGGTACTGCACATTTCAAGTGAATCAGCCTGAATCACTGACATTCAGGCTTTCTTCTTTCTCTCTTTGTTGATTCTCTCTCTTAGAAAGGGGCGCCTATATCATGTGTGTAAAACTCTCAGTTAACTTCAGATTTTCATTGTCCCATAAAAGTAATTTCTTACTGCAACGAGGCAGCATTAATAAGAATAAGCAAATATGACAGTAAGAAAATTAAACACATTAAAAATGCTGGTGCTGTACACAAAAAACAGAATACAAAAAAAGGTTCAGGTGATTAGAGCAAAGAAAAACAGCGACAGTAGAATAGGGATAAGATAAAGTGCTAAACTGTTCCAGGAACAAAGAGGCAGTTTATGGTTTATTAAATTTTAGAGTGTTTACTGCACATAAGATAAATGGAAACTTGACCCTGTCTCATCTAATTTTAGGAAACCATTATCGCTGACAAGAGGTGAGGATGTCAAAGTCCTTAAAGAGTAGAATTGGTCTGTATTTGCTATGATACTATTACACTTTCTGTGTGATCAGCCAACTAAAAATCCAGTTGTTTCCTGTTTTGCACTTTTAAATTTCCCCACCAAGAAATCTGTGAGAAGGTCAGGACTGATTGTATGATGGATGCCCTTTAACAATGAAATGTGGAAGGGATGTTTTTTTTTTTTTTTTAAATAACAATGGTCAATTACAATGTCTTTGGTTTTAGAAGTTTTTAGTCTCAGTATGAAGCATACTGACATTAACTGTGCCATCTGCGAATTTAAGAATGTGTCTGTCCTCGTACTAACTTCTACAGTCATCGGTGTAGAGAATAAACAGTAGTGGCGCCAGAACACAACCCCCTGGCGAGCATATGGAGGAGAGAATATAATTTACGCTCACCATCTGAGGTCTACTAGTGAGCGAGTCCAAAATCCATCTGACAATATTAAAATCAAAATTAAAAAGATGTAGCCATTTGTCATGTGCCTTAACTGTATTAAAAGCAGTGAAAATTAATACAAATCTTAAATAAACGAGTTTTTGTGCCATCAAGGTGCTTATACAGTAGAGGTAGTTAGAGAAGTGGCAGTGGCATCATCCACCCACTGTTTTACCCTATAGGCAAATTGAAAGAGGTCAAAGAAACCCTCAACCCTGACCAACTGAGTCCTGACCTGTCTCTTTGATGCCTTCATTACCAATAACGTTAATGCCACTGAGCTCCTTGTCGGACATTTTCTTTCCTAATGGTACAATGTTTGACTCATTAAATATTCCTCTGCTGAAAATACTATTTATTCGAAGCTTTTTGACCCAAATAGTAATGTGAAAAGGCCAAAATTGATGAAAAAAGGTATATGCACATGATACTATAGTCACCATTATGACCAGGGCAGAGTTGCTTCTTCATGAAAAGTCTATAAACACTGACTAAGGGTAAAACTGAAACGACTTGAGGTCTTTAGGGGACTTATAGTCCTGTATTGCTGACTGCAGCTAGTCATCTGTTTTTACATTTTCTGCTGCAACACACGCAACATATAATAATTCAGAGCCTGTTCTAGCTCACATTATTGTCTTGCTCAGCAAAGTGTCCTCTCTCATCTCCTACATCCATTTCCGTCTTGTCATCTTGAAATCAGAGAGAATATACAAGTGGATGAAGCTAGAATGTCCTGATAATATGCAGTACATTATTACCTTTTATTATGGGAATATGTTTTTGAACATGCAAGTTTGAAAGTCCAATTTAAAATTGATATACAATATATCTTGTTTCAATGTATTTTCTTTCCCTAATTTTGCATTTTAGTTCTTGTTGTTTCCTGTTCCGATTAAATATAAATACAGGGTTAATTTTGACATTGGTCTCTATCTCCCTGCAAACAGAGCACGGAGTGAATCAGTAGTAACTGGCTGGTGATTCATCCACAGTTGGACAGCAGGATGGTGGTGCAGTGTGATTGCACAGGAAGTGGCAGCAGCAAAGACTGAGCAACTCTATTTGACAGCTTAAATAGACTTTTCAGGTGGTAATGGCACTGCACAAATTCAGCCAAGACATCACGAGGTCAGAACACAGCACCGCTCAAGTTGTCAGGCTGAGGATGCTCTGCAAGCTTGTTTCATTTCAGCACTTAAATGTTCTGCTCTGATGTTTCTGAGCACTGTTCAGTCATGCTGAACACTGTAGGCGTAATATTTGAAGCATCCAACCCTGTTTGTCTTTACGTTATATAAATGACAATTGCAATTCAGACAGAGATGTCACGCTGGGCCAGTGTTACTCCCACTATAAAGTGCAATAAGCGTAATGATCAAACACAACAATACAAAACAAAGCATTTAAATGTTTTATTATATTATAATCTGTTATAGTCTTTTTTATCAGAATTTTTTATCACTTTCCTTAACATTGCGACAAAGGGCTTTTTTCTCATTGGCAGAACTATGCACTCTACTGAGTGCCAGTCTAGTCTAACCTGAGGAATTGACAAAAATGTCGAACAATGCCCTCTCTTGCAATTATAAGGAAAGCAATTAAAAATTCCTGGATCCACCCCTTTAACCGGATCCGCACCGAAATTTAATGGGTTCCTCCCTGGCCCATGCCCCATCCCTCCAGTTGAGTACTTTTGTGTAATCCTGTGGACAAATAAACAAACTAACACACAGACATGTTACCTCTGCCAAGGAGGTAACAAGCAGAGATCAGAAGTGGGCTTCAGAGGTATGTTTTTCATTTTTAGACTTGTAGTCTTCAACCTGTACCAACAATGACTCAAGTGACATCACTTGGGGCAACTTATGTCCCTCTGGAGCAAAAGGCTTTATAGAGCTGTAGTAAAGGACAAGTCTTCCATCTTTTGATGCAACCCTGTCTCCTAGAAATTACATTTATAAATGACTAAACTGCAACAGCAAATACGTTTTGTACAAAACATAATTGTGACAGGATTACTGTCTCATTATTATCATAATGAGGGTATGTTGTTAATTTACGTATGTTCGAAGTCACAAATGCATCGATACTGAATGTATCAGTAAAATGTTCAAAGACTACATATTTGTTTTCCACCAAAATATCTGATCTTGCAGTACAATATCCACTTGTAGTGACCACAGCATTATTTTAAAAAAATTTATGATAATGTTTAGGCACTCGCAGCACTTGGTTAAGGTTAGGCAAAGACTGTGGTCTGGTTTAATACAAAAAACAAAACGTTTTATTTTTTAATTTAACAAAAACCACGACTTTTACCTAACTTTAACCGAAGCGCTTCTGATGCCTAACCACAGACGGGACTGTGGATGCAAACCCCAGTCTCTGGTGTGACAGTTTTGCGATTTCTATGCCCACCACCCACCCCAACCACCTGCTTGTGACTCTTTTGACGTTATTACATTTAGCGCTTCATTCATTCATTCAGAAAAATACCCATAACATTGCCTCTGAAGATAATCCAGCCAGCAATTACGTTTCCACCTTACCTGAGGATGTCAGTTTTGAAAAATCTGTATCACCCTTTAAAACAATCTCTTATATACATTTTTAGCGTCTGTTTTACATTTTATAATTTATTTTACTGTTTTATACATCTTATTAATATTTTTGTATGTATAGTCAAGAGAAACTGTTCTATAATCTGCAGATCTGTCCTCTTTCATCATGTACAAAATACCATAGTAAGACAAACTCGATTCAACCTGAATGCTCTGGACCATAAACCCTTGTAATTTATACATCCCTCATCCATGTTTCCGTGAACAGAGAATGTGCCCTTAGTCCAGCCACACAATAAGTCAACTCATGATGCCGAATGGAATTTTGATGAACAGATGAGAAGAGTCAGGGTTTTCTGCTGACCTGGTGAAAGTCATTCATTCATCTTCTAATGGTTGAATTACTGCAACTCTCTCTGCCATTGCCTCAGTCAAAATGAAGTTGCACGCTTGTGGTTTGTGCAAAATGCTGCAGCAAGACTTTTGTAGGGGAGGCTAAGGATACAGTATTGAAGCAAATCACCTCTCGACTGACTCTATTGGACTTGTATTATTCATCCTAACTTTAACAGTGTTTTAGCAAATATTGTGACAGACTGAAAAGAACAAATTTCTCAGTCATTCTCTCCTTTCTTGGAGTGCACCTCTCTCCTCTCTTTCTCCTCTCTGTCTCTTTCCATCATGTTCTTAATTGAGAATATCTCACCACCATCATCTGTCCTTGAGCATGACTGGTAATTAAATTAGCGGGATGAATTGTGCCGGTACTTCAACCAATTCATATATTTCCAAAGTTAACAGCCCTCCAGTTGACTGACACTGTTTGCCAATCAACTTTGTGCAGGGCCGAGATCATGCACAGCCCCAAATGACAACCTGGTGAAGCTAGTTGCGTGAGATGGAATAAAAAGGGCCCTCAGTCCTATTTCCTGACTGTCATTGCACGTAAACAGCACGTTTGCACATATAACAGAATTGTCAGATAATCATTCATTTACAATGTGTTTCACAACATCAGCATACAATACTGGGTATACTCCAGCTGCATACTGGATATGTTTTTGTTTTTGTAATGTCAAATAATCTATTTTATATGGTTTTGAACTAGAGGTTATTTCACTAGATACTGATGCCTTTGGTTTGTTAAATGACCCATTTGATGTGTGGTGAAGGAGAGAAAACACATAACTGCTCCAAAATTCAATTAGATCCATTTCCTCGTCCATCTCACATTTTTCAGCATCACCTGGATTATTACTGTCCTATACAGAGCACAGCAAATTATGCCACTGAAAGAAGCATTAATAAATGATAAACCAGCAGCTGTGAGCGTCAGTGTTATGCAATCATAGTGAATCATGCAAAGTGAGAGTGAGTGAGATGACCATGTGGCTGAGGTGAGAGAGAGGGAGCGAAGCGGCGACGACTCGAGCGATGCTGTATGATGCTGTATTTACCACCGCTGCTGCTCCATGCATTGACCTCAAAGTTACCGTGTAATGCATTATTAAAAAGGCTTGAAGGCTTCAAGTGTTCTAAACAATATATAGAGTATGAGAAGAGTTTGATATTTTATGCTTCAGTGGCATACAGTGAATATATATTTATATGCATATTCGCCGCTTAGTCAACACTGGTACTTTCCAAAGTGCTCAAACAGTAGAGAAGCATAATTCTGGGAGTGAAAAGCACTCATTGAAACGGCATGTACTGCACAGTGCAGCACAATACAAGTAGAACCATGTTTGAAGTGTGAAAATGGTTTCAGAATGTTGGTTATGCACATCAAGTAAGCAGTCGTTTGGTAACCATGAGTCATGCCGTGTGCCTTGCCGCTGATGGTGCTGATGTCTCCTCAGCAGAACAATGCAGTGCTACACATCCGAGTTATAAGGTAATGATTACTTTTGTGGCCTGTACAGTGCAATCAACACATTTGTACATCAACAGCTGAAGTGTAAAGTGCCACATGACATGGCAATGTTTGAAAAATTGCAGAGGAAGCGGGGTAATTGTACGCAATCCGGAGGGGCTTAACGCTGGCTATATATCAAGGTCACTTTGCAGCTGTCTTTGCTTCAAGTTTAATAAAAAACTGCTTTTAGCCATTACGCTCTAGTTGTTGGAACAGTCAATCAGATGTCCAGAGGTATGCCCCAACCCAATAAAATTTACATGCATTGTGTGTGTTTGATGCTTATGCATCCTACTTTGATGTTCTGTATGAGTTATGCTTGCCTGCGTATGAAGTTTGCTTCGTAGGCTAAATTTTAATGGTACTATATGTAAGAGCTTGAAGCAATTTTCATGTAATAACCACTTTTTTATTACCAATGTGTGAACGGATTGTAACATAATTTAACAAGTGAGACCTTCCCCGACGTTCTCATTTGTATATAACAGTCGCTGGACTGATTTCTATGTAAAGGACTTGGGACAAGTTTTCCAGGAAAACCCAAAGGATGGGACGTTTCTGCTTGCTCCTGAGTGCCTTGCCTCAATGCCTGTCTTCTGCTCGCCTACAGCGCCATCAGTGTGCACCAACAGTTAACGTTAGGTTAGAAAGGGAGTTCGCTAATGTCAACAAATGACCGGCTCCCAGCACAAAACAAAACATCTGTTCTTTAGATCTTGTTACTTTGTATATTTTATGTGCATAACCTCCACTTTGATGTTACTAATCCCACTCCTATCATCTCTTTATAACTGATGTTAGTTTAGGATTATCATTGTCTCAACCCACTGCCAGACTCATTCAGTACATTACTTGAAAATATAAAAGTTCTGTCCTCCTATGCTGAACCTTTAGGTTCGATCGATTTAGCAAAATGAGAGTTGTGATGGAAACTATTATGTCAGTAATGAAGTGTGGTAACACATCTTATTTATAATATTCCATCTATTTCACTAATTGTTAGAGCTGTCATCCAGCAAATTTAGCTGTGCTGACATTGCTGAGCCTCTCGGTGAGAACTACGCAAACAGCAACTAATAAAGCTGGCTGGCTAGCCAACGCCAGCGTGTCATATATACATACAATGTATCATGCAAAGAGAATGGATTAGCAAGATGATAACAACATTACGTTTTATAAATCCAATTTTAAAAAAACATAACGTTAGTCAAACTATAGTCGCGCCTAGCCAGGTCTATCTCTGCACATCGTTTTAGAGCTGTGCCGGTGCTGGAGAGTCAGATACAGTCCATGATCTCAAATATAGTGTATGGTGAGTCTACAATAACAGTGTAACTTTAGTTACCTCATCTGTCAACATGATGCTGATCAATCATGTTCAGTCTCATGCATGTCACATCACTGTTTTTGGCTGATGCCCACGATACTAGCTCGCACCTACCAACGCAGTGCAAAAACACGCACAAGCGCAAGCAGCAGGATTCTGACTTCAGTTCACTTAACTGCCACTGTGTCAATAATAGCAAGGGTTTTCTGAATGTTACATATTGTACTTTCAAGTATATATAATTTTATGCCAGTTTGTAATCTTAAAGATTTTGCCTTTTGTGGGCTATATATATGAGTGAAGCTATACTACTTTATATACCTTTCTATATGCCAGTGGTTCCCAACCTGGACGACCACAGAGGGAGAATGGGGTAATACGAGCCACTTTTTACATTTGATGATCTTACTGCAAAAACTAGTTATCTAATTATTATTATTATTATTATTATGGTTTTAGAACAATGATCCATCAAAAAAAGTTAGTCCTATGGCACAACTTGCCCCAAGGTAGGGGTACAATGAGCATGGGGGCAGGATAAATTGAGCCTTCTAGAGATAAATAGTGCCACTCTTAAATACTGATAAAAAAAAAGACACAAAATCAAACAGATTTGGGATCATTTTGAACTTTATAAACGCCGTCAATTTAACCAAGGCAAAAACTCATACTTTTGAGTAAAAAATTTGTGTCTTGTTGTTCCACATATTACCTAAACATTCTCAGTAAAGATTTAACTGTGATTTTTGTGTGTTAGCTACAGAGAGAATGTATGTGTGAATGTATTTGCTTTTGTATATACAGCATATACAGTTTGTGTGTGGCTTAAACTTAACATTAGTTAACAATTATGTATTTATTCATCAATATTGTAACACTTGTAACAGTGATCAAACATTAACATGAACTTGTAACGACAGAAAGTGTGTGTGTTTGTGTGGGTATATGTGTGTGTGTGTGTGTGTGTGTGTGTGTGTGTGTTTGCGTGTGCAAGTGTATGTGTGTAGGTGTGTATGTGTACAGTGAACAATGACTGACCATTTTCAGTGTTGCTCAGCACAGCACAGAGTACATGGAAAGATGAGCTGTTTTTCCCGTCTATCTGTTCCTCCATCTGTGATTGGTATTGCCAACTTTTTTGAGACATCCTGTCTTGGAAAGGTTCCTTCATCCGTGGATTTCAGTCTGAAAGTAGGCTCACTCTGCCTCTCTTCGAGAATCTTGCCTCGAGCTCATCTTCTGAAACTTTCTCAAGTAGTCCAATGTACTGGTATATTTTGGATTTAGCCGTACCAGCAAATTTGACCACAAAAAAATCACTTACAGCAAGGGTTGTGAAAACATCATCACTTGATTCTTTTGAGCTTTCATCATCTGCAGTCATTGAGGACAACAATCACTATCATTTGAGCTGCTTTCCTCTTCAATTGTTCGCTTTGTGCCAATTTTCTTCACCCCTTTCACAAATTGCTTCTCAATTGCTTATTTGGAGCCTTCTTTTCAGCTCTTTCTTGGTGTGCTTTCTCTATGGCAAGTTTCTCAAGATTGTTTTTTCTTTTCCCTTGCAGAGGACGCTTTTGGGAGTGGAACGATGTGCTCTGGTGACACAAAGCCTCTAGTGCCTCAAAGGCTAATCCACTGTAGACACCTGATGAGGCACCTGCTGCTCCATCCTATCAAACTGTGGCTCAGCAGAGGTGGACTCTCTGCTGATGCACAGCAGACTTCTCTGTACTTTGAGGTAGATGGCTCGGATGTCTCAGTAGTTGCAGATTGCTCAGGACTGCATCTGTGACTGCAGATGGCTCAAACACGTTGTCAGGGAATATGTTCAGATAAAATGGACAGATACTTGTGGATCTGAAGCCAGACAAGTTGTTTCTAGGTGTCATTGCTTCCACAGATGCATCATTCACCAGCCCTGGGACATCGTAAATGGTGAGTGTCTTTCCAGGGTTGGCTCGCATCCAAGCATCCATTGCTTGGTTGTAGAATCTTGTCAGGGGCAGAAAGACAGTTTTATCCAAGGGCTGGAAGCGATGAGATGTCTGAGGTGGTAGGGTCAGCAATTCAATTCTATTATCTTTTGCAAGGGCTTTGAGGGAGACACGAGATTCATAAGTTGTCAAGAAGAAGCAAAGTAGGATGCTCTTTTGAGCAGTTGGTGGGGTTGATGAAGTGCTCTAGGTAGCATGTACAGACATCTTCATTTGTAATGATGATAATATAATAATAATAAAATAATAAATACAAAGGTTACTCTGTACATATGTAGCGTATTTAAACTTTTGGGGGTAAATTGAGCCACTGACTCAACTTGCCCCAACATCACTGGCACGTTTTACCCCACGACCTCCATTTTGACAAAACTGTTTAACACAGTGGCTGAGATCCACATTTATGCTAAGTTTGTAACGTTCTTTTGTAGCTTACACTGAATTCAATTAACATGTAATAATGTCTAAAACTTATCTATTTTAATTAAGATACAAGACTGTTTACTTTAGTAACATGATGAAATCACTTGGCCACTCTCTCCATGTGCTTGAGTCCAAGATGGATTGGGTAATGTGAACTATACTTCCTTAATTGGTTGTCACATGATTCCTTTTGTTTATGGTTAGCTTGATACGGGGGGTGGCTCATTTTACCCAGTGACTCGACTTACCCCATTCTCCCCTACAGAATTTCTGCAACACAAAATAACGTTTGTTTGGGTTTTTTTAGACAAGCTTGCACCATGGCTGTAGGGAGACGATGCCCATCACTCTGTCTGCTGGTCAGTCGTTCCACCACTTTGGTCCAGATTTTAATATTTCAACAACTACTGGATGGATTTCCTACTGCTGCAGCTTCACATCAAAAGCATTTAACAGGTGAAAAATGAGTTGACTTTTAGTATGAAGTAGTCACAAGAAACGCAATGTCTTTGTCAGTGAGCATAGCACTTACCGCTAGCGTTCATCAAAAATGTGTCTACAAAACAAGGCAATGGTCATTTTCTGCATTTTTTGACAGCAGATTATTTTGAAATATTGCAGGGAGTAATGGAACAAGAAGGAGCAGCCACAGTGAGCTGTTAGATGAAGAGCTGCAGGCGACAGGCCGCACACCTCCAACTTTCAGCGAGGTAGCTAGCTCCTTTTACTGTGTCCTGCCGTTCACGGACTCATGCTGCGTGCAGCATAAAATCAGATCATGGTTGCTACCAGAGAGTTGGGAGAAGACCGATTATTGCCCGACTTCTTTCTTAAAACGACAGTATTTTTTTTTGCTCCCCCCAGAGTTCTCCCACCTGTAGTATTAAACCACATCTGCTGTACCAGTAACTATAGGTGACGCCAAATCGACTAGGGCTGAGAGATTTCACTTTAACAATCCATTAAAAAACAAGGGGGAAAAAAATCACTCTTTGGACATTAATGCAACTGGTGACAAGAGCTGCATGTAGACTCTTCACTCTGCTTCATTTCAATGGGTCAAAAACCAAAAAGCTTGTAAGCTTTTTAGACAACAGTGACATAAACCATTTTTCCCATATAACAGCATCCCATAAAGTATATCTAAGAAAACTGAACATTTTCAAAAAGCAGAGAAGATCTGGTTGAAGAGTTTTCTATAATTTTCACAACACCTTTACACAGTGATTCAAACTTGAATCTGCAGTAGGCTGAAGCTCTGTGGCCAAGGAACCTCATTGACATTGCAACAGGAAATGCAGAAAGTATGATTTGATGTTCTTGCACTTTGCTCTTTAATGATGTGCATTATTGTTCAGGGCACAAAGCTTTTCCTAACAGCAATCTTGCCTTTTTCCTGACTGTATTGTGAAAGAAACAACAATATGGGAAAACAGGAGGCTTGTTTGTCTGAATCTAAGTTTAAGGAAAACTCATGTATTTACATTTAAATGAGTGACAAAACAGAATAACTCTGAATTCTTAGATTCCTGGAAATTTCAAGATACAAATAGTAAAAATGCATCCACAAATCAGGGCCATTTTCATGCGAATACTCTTCTGATCATAGAATGATCACATAAGATTGATGTGTTAAGAAAATAATGACTAAATAAACCATTAAATTGGAGATCAAGTGATTTTAATGAAATGGAAGCTATTTGGCTTTTTGTTTTCATTTTGTTTCTCATCTGTTGTGGCACAGCTGGATTGGGGCCACATGTCATAACTGATCAAGGTCAGAGATTAGTTACAGCTTAGGTGAATCTGAACAGCATTTTTCCTGATTGTGAGCTCCCCAAGACTGTGATACAGCCGGAAAAGGACCCACAGCAGTTTTGAAGAGTGTCCACTAAAGTGTCCACTAAAGGACACTCTTCAAAAACTGTGAGAAACAAGATTCTCTGCTCTGATTAAACCAAGACTGAACTGTTCGGCCTCAAGAGTCAGGTCTGGAAGGAAACCAGGCACCGCTCAATATCTGCCCAATACCATCCTAATAGTGAAGCATGGTGGCAACATCGTGCTGTTGGGGTGTTTCTCAGCAGCATGGACAGGGAGACTGGTCAGGGTCGAGGAAAAGCTGAACAGAGCAAAGTACAGAGATATCCTTAATGAAAACTTGGTCCAGAATGCTCAGGACCTCAGACTGGGCCAAAGGTTCACATTCCAAACCAAAGCACACAGCTAAGGGCTTAGGGACAAGTTCTGTGAATGTCCTTGAGTTGCACCCAATCGAACAACTCTGGAAAGACCTGAAAATGGCTATCCAGTGATGGTCCCCATCCAACCTGACAGCACTTGAGAGGATCTGTAAAGAGGAATGGTAGAAATTCCCCAAATCCAGGTGTGCAAAGCTTGTTGCATCATACCCAAGAAGACCCATGTCTGTAATTGCTGCCAAAGGGGGCCTGAATCCTCACTGTGATATTTCAGTTTTTCCTTTTTTAACAAACTTGCAAAAATTTCTAAAATTCTATTTTCACATTGTTATTATGGGGTATTGATGATGGAAAACATGAATTTAAACAATTTTAGCATTAGGCTGCAATATTGCAAAACGTGAAAAAAACTTAAGGGGTCTGAATACTTTCTGAATACACTCTATTTGTTATACATGTGGCAACTAATGTAGTTGGCTGGCACCCATACGACCGTTAGACTGTCTCCAAATATAGTGGGCCATCAGACAAAGTAAGGCTACCCTAACATTAGGGAAAGGCAAGATAGACTACCAGCTACACAGTAAAGGTATATCTTGCTAATAACATCCTCTAATTCTTTTTAATGCAAGCCATCTAAGATCATGGAGACAGGATTCCCTTCATTCCCAAATACTGATTGCTCCTTCAGTCTAATTTAGGGGGTAACTGCACTGATTTTACACATCAAAGTCTGTTTACAGGTCTTTGGGTGCACTACTGCATATGTGAAAAAAGTTTTATGAAGCCTTTAGCTGCTCCAGTGGGAACTGTGTGAAGGCGGAAGAATCTGGAGGTGTGGAGTTAGAAAGAAGTGAGGTTACCAGACCTCTGTAGTCCACTCCTCATTTCTGCCTGAGGCTAGCAGCTCAAGAGTACATTAGCCACTGCTAGCATAACACACACAAATGTCCAACTGAACAGTATGTAACGGTATGCGTGTAGGCAATGCAGGGAACATGGAAGAAGCCTGCACGGAATAAAAAAGACAGTATCCCTGCTTCTGCAGCATCAGTTTTGATGACTGTCATTCATTGTTGTGGGAGTGCAATGCCAAATCGGGCCAGTACTCTTTTAATAACCAACAATCTTACATATATTTTAGTAGTTGTATTCCTGTCAGTGAAAATGCAAATCATTTAACCCAAGTCATCAGTTGATGACTGTGCACAACAAGCAATTTCTATGGAGTAATACTGACTAATCTCCATAAAATGAATGCTGGCACACAAACACAGTAATTGCATGCATACAAACAGAAAATATAAAAATTCAAACAACCCCACTGGCAGTATACAATAATTGGGGGAATGTTTTCCTACAGCGGGTGTCGGGTTTAGCAGAGGCAGTATACGAGAGATACAGACAGACAGGGAAGTAACCCATCCAGAGGCGATATATTCACCTTTGTGTTTAACGCTTGCCAGGAATGATCACTGTAGCAGTGAATGTTGCACCTGTCCATGTCCAGGTCAACCTAAGAACCACCCCAGGCCATTGTGGACAAATCGAAATAACCCACTGTCTTGGTTCTGTTCACATGAAACTACCTGCATTTAATCTTAAAGTAATGGCTGCTGGAGTGAAAAAATCAATGATTACTGTCACTGCTGCAACTTCATATATCCTGTGACAGTGAAAATAAAACAAATGGGTATGATAATAGCTTCCCTAAACACTGTGGCTTCGTGTACTGGTGCATGTTGCCACAACTGGGCCATTAAGATCACTGATACCCAGGGCCAATTCTGCCTAATGCTTCAGAACAAATTTAAATAATTATGAGCCATATCACCAGACCTGCGCTAGTCCTGATTCCCAGAGCCCCCAGGAGTCACCATCTTACGATACGGAGAGTTGAGGAAGGCAGTGGAGGAGAGAAGCGTGGAAGAGGCAGTGAAAACCATGGAAAGACATGGAGAGAATGGAGGAGAGAAACTCAAGGTGACTAGATAGCTGCAACTGAAACGTTGCTAAAAAATTCTCTGACAAAATAGCTCTGTTTTCATACAGATCAATTTTTGTAAAATCCTAATGCATTATTTCAGATCTGTGAAGTGTCATGTTAGTACAGAGTGTCTGCTGGAGACCCTTATTCCCATTTTTCCCGCATGGGTTGCCACAGTACAACCATCTGCTTACTGGCTCTGTCTTTCAGTGCATCCAGATCAAGAAATTTGCAGCACACTCCATGTCTAAAGAAATTAAACCATCCATCTGTAGGAACTGCCCATTGTCCTGTCAGGCATTTAACTGAAGGTTAAGCTAATCAGCACTGTCCACTTCACTCATAACTTAATTTATCACTTGCTTTTTCCTCTTCTACTTAACTCCATGTGGTACTTGTCTCTCCAGTCCACTGCGCACACATACGCATATTGCTTTGTCGCAGAGGGCAGTGGAAACAGACCAATACATTCCTCTATCAACAAGTATCTGAATCTGATAGAGGGATGAAAAGGAAGGAAGAATTCAAGGAGGTATGCAATGGACTGTACGTGTGTGTGTGTGTGTGTGTGTGTGTGTGTGTGTGTGTGTGTGTGTGTGTGTGTCTGTGTGTGTGTGCGTGTGTGTTGGCACTGTGTGTGTGTATGTTAGTGGTGGGCAGTAAGAATGACCCGGGAGATCCAGGGATAATTGCAGGGCGGGGCGGTGAAATGTGGCCATCCCAAGGACATTGCACTGAGGTTACATTTATTGATCATGGCACAGTTGAGGGGACATATGCAGAGACGTACTGTTGTAGAAGTAAATTCCAGTCTCACAATAATTGTTACTGTTTTTTGTACTGTATCAACGGAGGAGAAGTGCTTTAAACCGGCTTAGTCCAGATTTTGATTGTTGCCACAGTGAATCCGTAAGATTGAACTTGTAGGATTTTAACAAATATAAATAAATAAAATGCTATTTTTACCATGCTGCAGTATTATTGAAGTCATGCTCTTTTGTCTAAGGACAAGCATCATATTCAATCATCCTCCTTATATACATGTAGCGCTTGCTTTTGCAGGATATCTTCTCTGTGGCTGGGCATGTTTACAGCCACTGAAAAGCAAGATTTTCTCCCACAGCACAGCTCTTTATACCTTATGTGACTCACCAGTGAGCCTTTGAACAGCTGGTGCAAGTGGAGAAAGAGAGAAGGAGAGCGCGAGTCAGAGTCACAGTGATATGTGGTTTGGGAAATCATTCCCACTGAGATGACAGGAAGAAAACTCTTCATTAACCTGCTGCCACAACAGTAGAGGAGTAGGAGCAAAAGCAATGATGGCTGTGCTTCACTTGCTCTGCGTTCCCTTCCTGATTGGATTGCTGTGTATCATCTACCCATGATATTTATTGGAACTGGTTTAACTCAGACTGCCGAAAGACTCATATTAGCTTTGGCCGAACTGCACAAAAGAAGGAGTGTAGATTTTGTGGCACCATTTTTAACTGTGGCACTGTGTGAGTGAAGGGATCTCTTCATGGTGGTAGGAGAGGAGAAACACTTACAGCAACCAAAAACTGTTTTAGTGTACTTAAGAGCACGATGTTGTATGAAGACTGACTTGAAAAAATGTAACCCTATCCATTTGCAGACTATTTCTCCTCCTCTTGGCCTGCACTCCATTCTGTTTGATGCAGCAGAAGCATCATAAAACTGTGCAAAAAAAGGGAAAAAAACCCACTTCCCTTGTGTTACTGGCTTATTATTTCTTTGGTTTTCCAATCCTACCAACTCACCCATGTGTCTCCTTTATTTTTACCTTCTTTGATGTCCTCTCTCCTGTTATTCTCCCATTTATTTAGTCTTTTTGGTGAGTTATGAATCACAATGTAGATGCTCTTTGATTGCATCGTTGGTCTATTTTTTCCAACTCCAAAACAAGGAATAGTCTATTGTCCTGGCAAACAGGCTTAGTGGAGTAAAGCATGCAACCACCAAGATTTCTCTAAATGAAAAACCCGGCCCTTGGAGTTACTAAGCCACCAGACTGTTTGAAAATTGGACAAATAGCTGAGTATCTTCTCAGATTACATTTGCAATGGTTTAATGTAGCTTGCCGTGATATTAATGTAACTGGGGTGGCTTGGTTGTTTGATAAAATATGCATACAGTATATGGTGCATGAAAAAGAACCATGCTGAGATCTAAACCAGTAAAAAGATTATTCATAGACAGAGTTAAACACAGTATTAAGCTAAAAGATTGTAGTAATTATGGTAATGAAAAATTAATTACGGCAATGAACAAAACTGACATTACTGACTGAAGAGAGGTTGTGTGATACTGTACATTAAAACTGCACTGACTGTTTGCACTGACTGTTTGCATAAAAGAGCTTGTGGGAGGCAAAGTGACCTTGAGACAAAAGAGAGCGATAGTCTCTGGTTGGATTATTATGTGGCAAATGTGTCCCCATCAGTAACATTTCAAAATGTCAGCGAGGAATTAATTTTCAGTTGCCCCAAATAACAGTTGTTCCTGATGCAAACAAAGCTTGCAGTAGGAGCACATGAACGTGTCTGTGATGCAGGCTGTTAATATTTCTAGTGAGCTCAAACTTGTTGTGGCTCTCTCCTCTAGTCTGTCTGGGCATGTGCAGAGAAGCACTGCAGTGCTGCACCGTGAGAGGAGAGAGAGACGGGAGTTTTGACAGTGGGGTGCTCATTCCCTGCAATATTCTCGCTGCCATCCCATGTGCGAGAGAGCATTTAGAGGATAAAATGACTATATTTGTGTATAGTCCACTGCTGGAACCCGGCGTTATGAAGCATCCATTAGGCATTAAAAGGTTAATGTCCATGTTAGCAACCTGAAAGGCACTCAGTTGGCTCTCATATTCTCATAGGACGGTGTACTCGAACTTGTTTCTTTTCTGATTTTCTCTTACCGAACAACCTCACCGAGTCTGTTTGGTTCAGTACAACCCCTAAAAACATCACATCCTAGACCGGCAGTCTAGTTGTGCTCCACCTTTTCTCAACTCCTTCCATTTCAACTCCAGCCATTTCAGGCTCTTACAGGAATCTTAAGGACAGCTCCCTAATAAAGAAGAACAACCAGGTCCCATCACAGACAGTTTTAGTCTTTATTGGCTTTTGTTTGTTCCCATATAAACCTCTGCCAACTGTGTCCTTTTCTCCTTGGGTCACTTATCTTTCGTCTAATTTAATTTCGGGTCCATTTGTTCTCTTAATGGTGCAGATTCCTTCCCCATCAACTCAGTAAAGATGGGAGAAGAGTCTCACTTGATGTGGCACTGTTAAGTGAAAAAAAAAAGGTCCACCTGCGCTCTAACCTTTTCCTCTACTTCAGGAAACATCCAGCTCAGATCAACAACCCTGATGCTGATTTGGTTAAACAGTGGGAACAGGAAATAGAGAGTGAGACCCCTCAATGTCGTAGCTCAACCTGTCATTCAGTTTGGAGTGTGGCAGCCAGACACACAAAGAGAGAATTCTGATTAAAGCAAGGATGCCAACAGTCCCAGTAAACTAGGTTTAACTACTGTTATATATAACATTGGTAAAAGCTACTGATAGTTATATAAAAGGAAACTAAGACCACATGAAAAAAAAAACATTTATTTCAAAAGGGGAAATAAGGTACATCAACAGAGTAAAGGGAAAACAGGCTTCCTTTGAGCTCTGTGTTGTTTTCTGGAAATTGATGACATAGCAAAAGAGTCACAGATAATTATTTCATATCTCTAAGGCAGAGGATGTTGTGATTGTGGTCATTAGCCCTGCAGCTTTGATACAGTATCAGCCTGCAACATTAATTGGCTACTTGTGCTGTTGCAGGCATGATCATTCTCTGTCTCTGGGGCTGCTGAGGCATCAGAACAGGTGGAACATAAATGGCACAGCGTGTGCACCTCAGAGTCGTGACGCACCCTGGTATTTCTAAGAGCTGTCATCCATTTTGTGGGCAATGATGACGATAGTGGCAAGAGGGGGGAGGGGGGCGAGATCTCTCGGTTGAAAGGGGCCATCAAGTGGTCGGGAATCGAACTGCACCCTAAGTCAGTTGCTTAGCCACAGAGGCTCAGTGGAAACGAAGCGAGCAGACCAGTGAATCGCTGCTTTCCCCTTGAACTGAAAGGTTCATGCTTGAGCAGGCCCTTTGAAGAAGACTCAAGGTGTCATTTTCAGCTAAATGATTCTGGAAGAGGCACGATTCCCAGTCTTAAATTAAAAAAAAAAAGAAAAAAAAAATGTTATTGTACCAGGATACATTGTATTACGTTTCTCCTGAATAGACATTCTGAATAATGTCATATTCCGAATAAGGTTCGATCACGCCTGAATGTCCTCACAGATTGAAAAGCTATCATATTGGCTTTAAGTGACACCACAGTCCCCTTGTTTCTCCGGCATCTCCTATACAGGCTCCTCGGTGGCTCCACTATCCAAACCCCCTGTAATGCCAGACTGCATTCCTGAGAAACGGAAGAACTCTGGGGTCCTGCAGGTGCCAGTGAAGAGCGTTTGTACTCAGGTCAGGCCGGGTTGGTAGAGGCCATCGAGGTCGAGGTCGTTGAGAACGAAAGTCGGCGGCACGTTAGTGTAGGGTTTCTCATTAACTCCATCAGCTCACTTGACCCAAAGAATGAGCAAGTTAGTGAGGTGTGTTTGGGTTAACAGAGCATGAAAGCTACAGCTTGCTTGATGCTTATCATTGCAACGTACAGGCTTGTTTGTAAAACACTGAAAGGGAATCAAATTGAGATTTTTTTGTATTCACAATAAAGATCTGTTGGAATGAATGCACTTATTTTACCAGACAGCAGTGAGATACGGTTGTTGATTAGCAGTCTTCTAATTCGTAAGTTGGCTACACAATCAGTCATGGTTGAACATGATATAGTGAAGCACATGCTGGGCCACTGGCCTCCAGGCTATAAATATATCAAGTTTGCCCTACAAGCCTGTAGTTGATGTTTCTTAACTAGATGCTCACTTAATTCCCAAACTCTGCTTTTCTGCTCAGCGTTGTTTGTGATGATTTAGCTGATATTTTGCACCGCAAGTCCCCGGCGTTTTGACACAGTTAATAAAGACTGTAATCTGCTTTGTTTATGCAGACAGCCTTCCCTTAAAAAGCTGCCATCTTCTCCCTGAGGGATACGAAGGCAGCTTGATGCAGCTGATTACACTGCAGTTACAGTGTAATCAGCCGCATCAAATGTGGCAGAAGACTTAAGGCAGTGGTCTGAGTTGTGTATATGTAAGTAAATGCTGCACTAACTTATTCTCCTTGTTGACATTATGCTGACTACTAAACATTTTCTGATGTTTGTTTTGTTGGGATGAAAACCTGCATGTCCTGCATGTTTCTTTATGCCGCGTGATCGGACATCACAAACTGAACATATCACCATCAGTTAAGTCACGCATTTAAAACTATTTCGAAATATTTTGTGATGCTTGTGTATATGAAAAGCGAGTTACATTTTCATTATTTCACTTTGTAAATCTAACTTCAGTTCTTAATGGGGTACTCTAGTGATTTGGTGGTTTACTTCCATAAAGTTTGCTGGACTGGTGAGACGTCGGCTTTTAAAAAAGGAGTGGTCAAAATTGAAACAGTAGTGGCCAAGGTAACCTGACTTTAATTCCTTTGGGTCTAGCCCAAAAATAAATATAAGATACTACACTTCCCATGATGCAACTCAGTAGCATCTTTAATTAGATATTTATTTTTTCAAACTTCGGAAAGCTTCCTCCAAAGACGCAGAAGAAATTAAATAACTTTTTTCACAGGCAGAGCAGCACAAACGGAATTTCATCTGTAAAATCTGTGGAGGGCCCTTTAATATTTTAGGAAATCTCATTAAATCAATGTATGAATAATGAATGCTTAAAACTTCAAATAGAGGCAGAATAAATGAATTACATGAAAAGTATTTGTGGTCATATTGCTGATGCATTTTAGTGTGGGGATTTTATGAGCATCCACTGGAAGTGTCAGATTTCTATTTAAGTGAAACACAGACACACTTAATCATTTTTTTTTCTAATTGATGATGAACTCACAGTCACAGTCTTTGCAATACGCCAGTAGAGTCGTTGTAACCCAGATTTGTACTGTACTTGTGGCATCAAGTTTCTGATGAGGCACCATTTATGAAGATAAAGAAGCTGTAATTAATGCTTTATTAATGATCAATAAATAATTTTATTAATACTTTTATAGATGAGCTATAGCCATTAATAAGGACTTCTGACTTGCCAGATAGTGGAATATCCTCCTCCACCATGACTTTGCTTGTCTTTTTGGGCGCTTTAATTTATTAGGGAGACCCCTCCAATGGACTGTTTGACAGCTTAGCTAGTTAGCAAGTAATCTGCAATTCTAAATGTTAAAAAAATGATTGGTTCTCGCAATAACCCATCATTGTAAATGTTAACCAGCTGTTTAAAAAATGGATTCTGGTCCAGATGTTCTCTAGCCTTTTCAGAAAGTCCATTGGTGGGGTCTCCCTAACAAATTAAAGGGCTAAAAAGAAAAGTAAAGTTTCATGTTGGAGTAGTTTTTTTCCCAACCTGGCAACCCATGAGTTGTTCTTTTTTATGAAACCCTTTATGAAATCAGACAACGGTACTGTAATTCGTTTTTTTTTTTTTTTTATATTCACTAACTGTCGGGTAGTTGTCATTACATTGACAGCCGCGCGGTGGTGGCAAAGGTGCGGGCTACTCATCCTGACGCACATGGCGCGTCCTGCCACAACGTGCGTGTGTAAAAGCGGTTGCGCTCGTGTGGTCCATTTACACGGCTTCGCCGAAGAGAACCGGTAAACCAGAAGAAATGCTGCAGTATGTAATGTCACGTTAAATGTCATGATGTCCCTCGTAAAAGACTTTTTTTTCTTTTTTTTTTAAGGAGTTTTAAAAAGTTTCCTTCCGGCTCTCCCGGTTTTCCTTCAACCTGCCAAAACTACACCGACGCACCACAGGAATTACAAGCAGTTCATTCATCAGCTGCTAAGGAGCCCCCGGGCGAGTAGGAGGGTCTGTCGGTCTGCCGCACCACTTTACGCACCGAGGCTGGGGCAGTAGGGGAGGTTATCACCGCGGGTGTGGATTACGGAGAAGCACCCAGGTGACTGGACCGATGAGATGATACTACAACGCAACAGGAGCCCTCTTCTGCTCACCGTCACCTGCATGTACTTCTCAGGAGGTCTGCTGTGGTCCTACCAGGAGGAGGATGCCAGTGACGGGTAGGTTTGCTGACATGGCAGCACCCTATAAGACGAGGACTTCTTGCATTAGATAAAAGGAAGTGCTCACTTTGCTTCAAAATGTTTTGTTTTTTTTTCCTTTTTCTTTCACAGTGACGAGTGCTCTGAAAGTAACATTTCCACCACAAAGTACCCCTGCGTGAAGTCCACCGGGGAAGTCGCGACGTGTTACAGGTAGTGTGATTCACACAGTTGGATGCTGTGGTCGGAGCGGGAGGATCGCCACAGTGTGGGGAATTATCAGGCTGCGGGCCACGAGCCTGCGTTCTTTCCCCGTGAGCTCCAGATTATGTAAAACGGGACTCGTCATTTATCAATCCAGAGCAATAATGCTGTCCACGTGGTGCTTGTTGAAAAGTTAGTGAGATGGAAAAATGTAAAACAAAAAAAACCCCAACTTTGCTTGACACTGGGAACAGTTCTTCCTTTTAAAGCACTGAAAGATGAATGTAAGTGAAAATCACATAATATCTTATTGCCTAAACCTTTCCCAGCCTTTGTTTTTTTTTTTTTTTTACCATGCATGTGATGTATTTATTTCCGTTGAATCAGCTGCTGGTCAGATGTTGGTACGAGCTGTAGAAGCGTGCTTCCTCGCACGGGCACCGCAAAACATCACGAACTTTCATAAGTTAGTTGTATCTGATGTGTTGACACAAAAGGGATTTCTGGAGACAAGAGCGGCCAGTGGGGATCTTTCCTCTAAGTCATCCTTTGTGAAGTGAAGGGGATCATAGCAATCTGAATATCCGCAAGCCCTCCAGATTGGCCTCTGCTCTGCTCCGACACCAGCTTTGATTGTGACAGTTCACAGACACAGTGGACTCAGCGTTGCCCCTCAGCAGAACTCCTGACAGCGGCTGCGGATTAAGTTGTTAGAACCTAATCTGTTTTCATTGCAGTGGGCCAGCTCACAGGCATAATAAAAGGGACTCGTTTTGTCACCAAAAAAAAAAAAAAAAGAAACCCAGAGAAAACTCAAATATCCACTCATTTTGATGAAAGCTACGTGATTTACGCATCAGAGGTGTGTGAAAAAAACAGAACAGATTTGGTATCCAGCAACAAAGTTTAACAAATGTCTACAGTCTTTTTGATGGAAGTAAGTAGGTCTACCAGAAAGTTGAATCGCTTCATTAAAACGAGAGCTGCAGATGTGCTACTCCAACACCCCACACATCTCCTTAGGGTGTTCTGTTAATATGTACCCTTGGGAAATATTTAATTTCTGTCCCTGACAGCTGTTAAATGCCGAATCACCCCTTTTGGGGGATGCATTGCTCTTTTTTCCAGGAACACTTTGATTCGGGCTGATGAGATGTGCTGTTGCTTTGGAAACAAGATCACGCGATTTATTCAGGAAACTCATTTCAAACATTTTGTGAATGATCCTGATTTACAGCAAATCTATTTCTGTATGTGCTTTGCTGGGAAAGAGGCATCGAGCACTAAAGAAATGCCAGATTGTTGAATATTTGCTGTCAGAAGTCGTCCAAATGTTGACATTGTAAGGTTTCATCTCTGCATCACTGGACAAAACCGCTGGTTATGGTTCAAGCACACAGTGACATCCCGTTTGATCTTCAAGTCTTACGCACACTCTTAACGTAACTATGTTGTTTTATGGCTATTGGCTGCGGGTAACAGTTGTTTCCCACAATGTTTATTTAAAGGAGAAAAACGGTTTCAGCCAAGGGCCGAGATAATGTGTCCTGGGTGCATTTCAGTTCACCTGCACAGCGTGAGCTGATGACTGCCCATCGGGAGGTTAGTAGAGAAGGTTTATTGTAGTGCCAAAAATTCAGATTGATGATTTGAATTTGATAAGATGAAAATGGCATTTGCATTCTGCAGTTGTTTTTTTTTTTTCCAAAATGCAGTCACATGCCGGTGCAGTTATGCCTTGGCATGACTGAGATGTAGTTCAAAGGGAAACAAGTGGGATTTAAGTTGGCACGGCTCAGTTGCTAAAGGAAAATACAGGCTTATGGCATTCATTAGGCACTCTGTAGAGTATCAGTGTGCCTGCACATCTCAGAACATTTTGCTGCTGTAACTTTTTTTTTTAACACAAGTCATAAAAACTATTTATGTAAAACTTGTTGCCTGTACAGACAGGTATGCTCAGGAATTTGATGCTCAGTTTTATTTTTGGACAGGTGTTAGATAGACATCAGTTTGCACACCCCTTGAGCTTACAATGCACATGGTGTGAGCAGTTCCTTTCGCGGGCTGAATACAGGGGTCGGGGTCATGGTTATCTTTTAGCTGTTCAGTCTGATTCTGACTGAACAGCTAAATTAATGCAATCATCATCCCCGGAGCTTGTTCTTGAAAACATTTCTATGCTTATTTGGTAAATTCGGTGAATTTGATAATGCAATTTTTACCAGCTAGCAAAAGAAATTAAATACTGTATACCACAAATGCATTACAAATCTAATAATTATATATACGAATATGAAGACAAAACAATGATCTTGTTTTGCTTTTTAAAGAACTTGTCTTTCATTTTGGGAAATGCACTTATTCGCTTTCTTGTGAAGTTAGATGAAAAGATCTATGGCACTCTTACATCTGTACACTAGGAGCAGTTGCCAGGAAACCACCGGAGACTTCAGAAAGTCACTGCTCTCAGCCAAGAAAAAGTCCGGTACATAACCTCCCACTTTTTACACTTCAGTTTTTGTACTGATTAAAAAAACAAGATATAAAGTGTTAATTACTGATCTTCAGAGGTGCTGGCAGGTGGATTTTTTCACCCTTTGGACAGAGCAATGCTAGCTGTTTCCCCCTGTTTCCACTCTCTATAGTAAACCAAGCTAACGGGCTGCTGGTTGTAGCTTTATATTTGACAAATGTGAAGATGTGAGAGTGTCAATCTAAGTCTTGACAAGATGGCAGATAAGCGTATTTCCCAAAATGTCAAACTGGTCCTTCAAATAAGGCGTTTCAGAGGCACCGAAATTCAAACCTTCCCTGGGACCAGTGGGAGAAGAGGGGACCTGGTGATGGGATTTTGAAACAGGCCCCCAATGTGCATGGCATGCCCCTGTGTGAGCAGTTTAACACTCATCCTTGGAGCATTTATCATATTGTGAAACAGCACCAGAGGAGACACCAGAGTCCCAGAGAGCATATGTCACAGTACAAGAGAAGTACCAGGGCCTCAGCTGACTCCGACCATATCTGTCTCACTGTCAGTGCAGACACATTCCTCTCTCACTGTCTCTCTGGGTTGTTTTATGCAGAGAATGTCATATTTGGTTTATACTTTATCTGTGTTAAAGGCCTAGTGTGTCAGGATACAACATTTTCAGGCGTCACAGTATATTCTTATGTTTGTAATTTTTACAGGCTGTAGAGTTAAATATGCTTGGCTGTTAAATTTTAAAGGCTGCGCCCTGGCTGGCCATTCTAACTATGTTTTTGGTCCTTATAGTGTATTTTTTTTCCAAACCACAGTTGCTGCTGTCAAAAACCTTAATCCATCACTTTCTTTGTCCAAGAGAATTTTCTTTCTTTCTTGTGTCACAAAGCAGGATTACTGAATTAGCTGGAGGAGTATAACCCAGAAGAGCCTTTTATTTTTGAGGCCATGTTGCAGATTTGAAGGGCTTCCAGGTTTTACTCAGCAGTTATCCAGCTAACTTCGTAATCCTACTTTGTGAGACAGGCCCCCCCCCGGGGGAAATATACCTGACAGCAGCTGTTAGCAAACAGCAAATCTTTGAGCTTTCATGCTCTACTTTAGGCCAAGTCAATACATCAGTGGGCAATAGAGAGTGGCAGAGGAGACATTTATGAAAATATCTAGTGTTATGCACTATAGGTGGATCGTTTTAGCGTTTTTATGCTGTTCGATAAATGAAATTTCACATAGTTTACTCAGACTGTAGACGTGTTTTCTGCTCCTGAGATTAAGTATCATATGACATCTCAGCAAATCCAAGATGGGAGCCAGATCCAACGTGTTAAACCTCATCGGATCGAGACACATTAATAGTCTATGTTCATAAGTGTTCTTAGGTGACAACAGGGTACATCAAACAGTGATTACACAGGTTTGAATTATTGTGTACACGATGTCGACCTTTCCTACCCTGTAAAGGAAATGCTTCCCTGGGAGAGAAGCAGAACACACGCAGAGCGAGTCTTTCCACTTTACAGCTGTAACAGTTACACATAATTGATGTGTGGCATGTGTAATTGTTGCTTAGGTAGTTTTCCAAATAATTCCGGTGGTACGAAGCATTTTGTTGTTTTCCTCACCCCCTTTCTCTCCTGCTCCCTCCTCTTCAACTCTGGAACTCCAGAAAAAATTCTGGTTTACGCAGTAAGGAAACTGAGGATAACATTCCTTCTGCCCCCCTGTGAGACGTGATCGCCATGATACTTCACACACACTTGGCTGATGCAAACAGCATCGTCTGTGTCCTGTAAATGTCCCCATCACCTCATTCCAATGAAATGCACTGGAATTTTTTCTAGGTTCTTTTGTTTCTCTCTCGTTTTTACTTTCTCCTCTCATGCATTGTTTTGTAGTCAAGCAAGAGAGCCAGAAATTTGTCAATAGGAATTTGATTGGTTTTCCATTGACGGTAAAACCAGTAATTGAATCAAGTTGCAACTCCCAGTTAGATTCAAACGCAGTGGGGATACTGCTCAGTTCCAGTGAAATGATCACTTAAGTCTGATTGTTCTACTTGGCCACGAGGCCTGAGCACTCTCTTGTTTTCCTCAGTTTTCAAATCTGTTTTTCACATAATAGTCTTCTGTATCTTGGAATGATCCTCTCAGCTGAATTTATGCCCCTTCTCCCACTTCAAAAAGCTTTCAACACTAGAAATACACTTGAGGCTTTTTTGCTGCCATATTGTCATCCCTCCAGTGATCGTTGCTCCATGAAGGATGTATTCTGGCGTATCATATGGAGTTCAGCAGGCCTCATTTAGTTATGTTGTGTCCTTTTGGGCTACTATGTTTCTGATACAACTATAAATGCTTTGGACTGAAAAAATAGCATGAGTCCAGATTTATGGACAACATATGAGTAGCATCTTTCAGGAGAATTCCTTGGTGGAAAAATGCGTAATTCGGGAAAGCCTCCGTGTCTTGATATTACTACGTTAATGCCAGCTGACCCGTGGGCACACAACCACTACTTTAAAATAGATCTTTAACAGGTTGGAGTCCTTTAAAGAGATGGCAAACTTAAAATTCCCAACAATTTTAAATACCCGCTCATACTTAGGTTCTAGGTGAAATTACACATACATTGGTACGGTATAATTTAGTCATTAAATGCACAGTGATTATTCCAGGATAATGAAAACCCTGGAAAACTAATGACTGCACATGAATGAGATGAAAAATATTAGGCAGTTTAAAAGTGATTAATGTGATTAATTTTTTTTTATTACTTACAAACCCACTTATCAGGCACCTGACGTAAAGACAGAAATGCATCATGATTAAGTAAATAATTTGTCTGAGGAAGGAACATGGAACGAGTCCAAGCTGTTTCTCAACAGCCCTTTGAGCGAAACAGAGTTCAACGGAATTAACCTGAGTAGTTTCAGGATGAGATAACGCTGCTGAGAATCATGCCAATCAAAAATACCTGTAATGATTTACAATACCTGGCACTCCCAGCATTGTCATACTGTATACTGCAGAGTAAAAACAGAAATAGTAGGGGTGAAAGCTGCTGGTCTCCATTACATTACACAAGAAACTCTGTTATTAAAATGCAATAGACCTTTGTTTTTACAAACTGCTCAAAAAATGTGCTCAATAACTGACACAACCATAAGACTGCAGTCGGCTATATCCCGTAATTCATCGTAACCCAAATGTCCTGTCAAGCAAAAGTCATCAACATCTGTTTTCTATCAATATTCAGGAAGAGGATATAAAGCCTGTTAACTGAAGTAGACTGCTGTATTCTTGTACTGTGGTTTCAAGGAGTTAACATGAACATTTGGTGTTGCTCTCTAATGAAAGCTCCCACACAGTTGAGAGTTTAGAAGATCTAAAGGCACAGAGGGGAGGTTGGCCGCTGTGTTCAGCTAATGATCCTAGTCTGTTTGATTTGAAGCCTGACGGGGATCAAGTGAAGATGTCCAGCGATATACTAATGCTAACTTGTTTATTATTTTTTATTCTTTTTCTTTTTTTTTTCTTTCTTTTTGGCACATTTATTGGCAGGACAACAGCATTTGTCAGTGCTTTACCTTCCAAAAAAAAATAAAAAAATCTGTTTTAAGATCTGCCAACACTATGGTCAAGGTTTGGTTCTCTTTCCAGCACATTATCTTCTCAGTAGGTCAGACAAAAATTTCAGATCTTTTCATCCCATGGACTCTGAATTTAGCCCCGTTTATTAACAGGCCATATGAAAGCCCTATAACTGGAGCCCCTAAGGTCCATATATGCACCAAGTTTAATGTCATCTGGAGCTTTTCCACTTGAAAGTGAACAGGCTGTTTCAAGTGCATTTTTTTTATGAGCAGCTTCTCTGCCATTGAGCATCTCTGATTGGCAGGAATAACTCTCCTCCGTGCGTTTGACTGAAGAAGAGGGCAAGATGCTTTCACTCCCTGTTGCACATAGACATTGCCGTGTTCACTGGTGTCTCAATCAGAGGCTTTTCTTTTGGGATGTTTGGCCTCAATTTGCCTCCTCCTACAGTCACATCAGCACAAGACAGAACCATTATAACGATCGGGTTATTTGGCGCATTGCCCCATTGTTTGGTTAATTTTGCTCGTCCACAATTTTGATTAATGATCTGCCTGTCTGCTCATGTGCATGTCCCACTTTAGTAAATAGCCTTCACAGGTGGGAATAGCTGCACCTGCATGTGCAGTTCGGGACTTATAGACCACAATGTAAATATATAATTACCTAAAAAATGTTCCTGTCATGCAGAGAGGAAGAGAGTTACTCAAGGGGAAAGTATTATTTTTGTACATCAACTTTATTTATGATTGTTACCTGTTTTTTTGCAAATGCTTGTCACTTTTTTGCTGTTTTCCTGTCCAGGAGAAATATTATTTCGGTTGATGCTACTAATTCATAGCACATACGCCCCTGACCCGGCCATTGTTGTTTGTCATTTTAATGGTGCCGCACTTTGCACCATATTTTTGAATAATATTGTTAGAGAAGTCGAGCCAGTTGGCTCTGGGTAATTTCTGCGGGTCCTGTCATTAATATATTAGTGTGCTGTTGGAAGTTCTCACAGTCACTGTTGAACTGTGGCGTGAGTGGGAGGTGGAGGCAGGTTTTTCAGGTTTGATTTACATTCATCATTCGTCTTCGCTCCTGTAGGCGGTGACATTTTACAAAGCAATTCAATAGCATACAGTATCTTTATTATTTTATTTTAGTTGATATGTGAAGTAGCTTATAGTAGTTTATTCACAGTCTTGTCAGCAATTCAGCTGATATGCCCTATTAGGTAATGATTCCCTGTCCTTTTCCTTAAAAGCACCGAGGACGACACGCCGGAGTGTAAGTTATCATGGTGAGAGCAGGGGAGGACATGTTAGTGTTGAGGAGCATTCCTTAGTGACGGATGAAGAGCGCAAGCAACAGCAAACATCCTCTCTCTCTCTCTCTCTGTCTTTTCTTATTTCTTTGGTGCATTGCACTCCATATGTCAGAAATATATATTAACAGGTGTTCATACGTTTGGTGTTGAATTTACTGTCTTTTTTTTTTTTCAACAAATCAACAAACATTGCCTCTTCTCACTTATAAATAACAAATAAAAGGCTTTTTTTTCTCTTTTTTTCACTCATCAATTTTTCTTTCTCTGAATAATTACAAACATATTTCTTTTTTTGGATTCTAATCAGACTTCAGACTCGGTTTCATTGAACAGAGTATAATTTGATTTGGTTCCTTACAAATGCACTTTGCCATCTGTTTCAACTTGAAAGAAAACGGTAACGCAAAACATGCCTTTACCGGAAAGACCATGACTTTCAGAGTTCAAATATGTTATAATGTGTCCGAAAGCCTGGAGTTGTTTCGTGTGAATAGTTTGACAACTGTTGCTTGAATGATTTTGACCTATTGCCCAGAGTATACAGAATTCAACACTATACAGTAGTTATCAAAAGGTAGGTTTAAAGTACAGAACCAGCTCAATATCAAAATAGAAATTAGGACTGAATGTAAAAAGAAAATATATAGTGTAGTTTCAAATCAGAGTAATTTCATATGCCATAAGTACATGTATGTTAAAATAGGAACAGGTTTGTGTTAACTGATAAATAAGCACTCAAACATTTTAATATTCAACACACATTCTGACTTTCAATATCAGTTTTAAACAGATGTTAAACTGTAGTACATCCTACCTGAAATGAATTGCAATGTTGATTTGGTGCCTGGTGAACTTTGAGACCTTGTGGGGTCTGTTTCACATTCAGATTAATATTTTCAGTTCAGAGGCATTTTTCCTTCTCTAAACCATCTATTATTTTAGTTTTTTGTGATATTTTTGATTTCTTAAAAGTCCACTCTTGTTTGTCTTGGCTGATGCTCATTCACCCATCTGTTTCTTTCTATGGAGATCAGTAGTGTGGTCACACTTTGGTTGTTTTGCATTGGTTAAGAGATGTGTTGATATGTAAACTACAGGCTGTGGTTTTTCTACTCTGTAAAAACAACTGTGCTGTCATTGTATAAGCCATGTTATTAAATTGTAGCCATTAAATTGTTATCATTAATAACAATAATAATAATAATTGCACTTTGCACAAAAACCAGTATTTGTACATCCATTACTGTCAAACAGGAACTTCTTGACAAGTTAATCAGGTAATTGAGAGCAACTGGTTTTGTGTTTCAACTCAATTCATCAATTCAAATCATCGCCAGGCCACTTGAAGCCTAAATTTATTCTCCCATTAGTGATAAGAATAAGCTGCTAATTTATTAGTGCTGAAGGACAGCAGCTAACCAAAGGAAATGTTTGGCTGCACCAGTGAACCCACAGCCGAATACCAGTCTTTTTAAATTGTAAACAGCTGCAGCAGTCAGTGTTAATAACACATTTTGGACAAGGGGCTTCATGTTTGTTGGTTTTTGGCAGCACAGATGTTGCCCCTTCCATTGAGCTTGAATGCTGCTGAATTTCAATATCTGTGAGTCAGTTGTAATTCAGTTTAACGATATCCACCACTTCCACCACCATCAGTGTGTTTGTCCACCTGTCAAGACCATATTATACCACAGTTGAAGAGCTACATCATGCCAGTCTGCTTAAATTACTAATTTGTCTTCCTCCTTGCCCTCTTCCCTCTATCCAGGAGGGCCAATTATGGTTTATTTGTGAGGAACTGTGAACATTAATAAGAGTTATTTTAAATTATACTCTTGAGTTAGCCAATGCTTGCTAATTTTTATGTACAGTCTCTGGACAGAATAACCAATTTCACTACATGCAAGTATTAAAATAACATGAAAACCACAAAGCCTCAATGGGGTAACATATGTCACATACCACACATCTCAGTAAGCTTACACACTGCATGTCAACAGATATTATACAGTAACTACCTCACATCTAGGCATAAGAGTCTCAAGCCATGACACAACTTCAGTACAAGGCTTATATGAGATATCCTGCATTTAATGTATATCTGGTCACCTGGCAAAATGAACAACTAACAAAAGATGGGTCATATGGATTAAAAAGCAAACCAGAGCAGAACAGCAAGAGGCTGTGAGGCTGTGCGGTTCTTGTGTTTTAGCATAGCTAGCATTTGCTTATTAGCACTAAAAACAAAGTACAGCTGAGGCTGATGGGAATGTTTCTAGTTTTGCACGTATTTGGTCATAAACCAAAGAGTTACAAAAAAGAAAATTTGACCTGATGATAGCACGAGAGGAAAAGTCAGGGGATCACCAAAGTTATTACGAGTCTTCCTTAGGGGAAGTCTATCCAGTGGCTGTTGAGATATTTCAGTGTTGGACGGACCGACTTTTCCTTTCCTAGAGCCATATCACAAGCATGGCTAAAAACAGAGGACGTAGGAACTGGAAACCAGGACCTACTTACTAGTCAAACACACGACAAAAACTGATCATGACCATAGATACCAAAGTTATACTCGCCCAGTCTTCTGAACACAAAGAGGTGCCAATCACGTCTCGTGGCTTTATAACACTTCATTGAATTCTCCCCAGTGTGATTGCTGATAAGAAATTTCTGTTCTGCAGAAAATGAACTGTATTGATTTCTCTCACATGCCAGCTTGAGAGCCCATTGTCATGTAGCTTGAACGGACTGTAGATTTATTGAGAGCTCCCTTTCAATTTAGAGCACGTTTTTCATTGTAGTTTATATATTTCTTGCTACATCGACAGGAGACGTTAGTGAAACGGTAGACCAACTCTGACAACTGCACGGTCCTAGCCTAGAACATCTGCTTATTACATCAAAACCTTTTTGAATAATGTTGCAGTCAACCGTACATTTCTTCCTCGGGATGAGAGATACTCCTTTTTAAAGGCAAATAGTCTGTCATAGTCTATTGTTGATTTTAGTTCACTTTTCAGGAGGCCAGTAGTTTAGGGACCAGTTTTCTTTAAATGGATTTTTACATCCGAATTTTCTGCAACATTTCCATTGTGAGGCTGTTCATATTGTAGGGTTTATTTTTTTAGCAGACTTTGTCGCACTGTTAATGCAATGAGCTGTTAAATTCTGAATAAAAACATAGGAATTATATTACGAATAATCCCTTCAAGATTCTTTTAGCATTTCCCTAAAGTGTGAGTTGCACGCTTTCAAAGTAACCTCAGTGTTGGAAGGGGTTTGGTAATATCTGGCTTGTGTCCAGTAGAGTGGTTTGAGTTAGAAACACATGGAAGGGCTGATGACGGTTTACGGTAACAGGCCACAGACAGCAGTGCTCTGAATAATTTCCTGAGGTGTCAGTATCAGAAACATCACACATACCTCTGCACTTGCCCTCAGCTTTTGAAAGGAAAGTTTATATAAACGAAAATTTGAGTTTCTTAACTCAAAATGTGACACAACAGCAGATAGATTTCATTATGGATTACTTCACATCCTAGAGCATGTGGTCAGAGTCAAATCCGATTTGTTTGAGGCAGGTACACCAGTGAGGGAAAGTAACATATAGAGGCAGAGGCTCAAACTGCTTTGCTTATAGCCGACTAGTAGTATTTTGGCTCCAGCTATCTGCCGGAGTTGAAGAACTGATGTGCCTCGTTCCATTGGGTCTCATTGAAAGCTGACAGTACTGAGAGAGGTCCTTTTTCAAGTGTGAAAAAAAAAAGTAGCCATTGTTCAGTTGCCACGTACTACAACAATCATTAATTTCCTGCTGTATATGGCTTCGTATTGGTCAGACAGACAGGAATACATGTTTTCCATTTTTGATTTGGGCTGTTACTCTGTGGGCTCACTGTTGTGAACCTCATACCCAAGCCATGCTGGTCCATGCAGTAACTGTGTAAGTCTTTTTGAGCAGGAAAACACAGAGTCATGAATATTCCCGGAGCGGGCATAGAGTTGTTTCGAATGAATGGTTCTACATTTTGGGAAATACACTTATTTTCTTCATTGCTGAGACTTAAATGAGAAGATCATTCTCGTGGATGTAGTTGGTTAGCCTAGCTTAGCACAAAGACTGGTAACAGGGGGAAACAGCTACCTGTTTCCTCCTTTTTCCAGTGTTTATGTTAAGCTAAGCTAACCAGCTGCTGGCTGTAAATTCAGATTTGAACAGACATGACAGTGGTATCAATCTTCTTAATAAACTTACTGTAAGAAAGTGAAGAAGTGTATTTCATCAAAATATGAAGTATCCTTTAATAGACTACAGTAACCATGATGACAGACTTTTGCATAACTAGCAACAACAGTTCCCTTTAAATTTTTGTCTGTATAGTCTACACAGCATATTTTCTTACTTTTTTCACATTTACCAGGCCGTCCTGTTACCGTTGTGTCACAGGAGAGAAAATGAAAACAAAAGGGCAAGAATTAAAAGCTGAGTTTTGAATTAGTGGCGTTAAATTGAGCGATGCATTGCTCAGTTTTTAAACCAGACTGCTTGTTTGTTTAAAATGGGGGGCCTCACCAAAGGGGTTTGTACCAAAGCTGAGTGACTCTTACAGGCAGTGAACTCAGAGTTCAAACAGTCATTAACCAATAGGTTATGTTAATGTACCATGTTAGTCATCAAATGGGGTGCCATAATTTCTCTGGGTGGACGTAGTATATATGCACTCACCCTGGATACAGACAGAAACAGCATTGCATAGAGCAGATCATTTTAAATGGAAGAAACAGCCACTGAATTGTTTTGATTGTGAAGTCTTGTGCCCCAATCTGGCCTTTTTTTCTTTGTCAAATACCATGCCTCTGTAATTTTTCCTCCCAGTTGCTCTGTTTGTTGCTTATTATACTATATTTCTGTCCATTCAGCAGCATTTACTTTTTTTTTTAACACTACCCCCCTGGATGTTCAGGAAGTCAGCAGAGTTTGGCTATGCAATAAGTACAAGATCGGTGACAGGGTTATCGTGTGGTCAGTACTCCCTTTAAGCTCCATTAAGTTGTTTTGCGTATTAATATTCAGTCAGATGACTACCTGAAATGTGAAAGTGGTTGCGTGCAGTTAAGAACTCACAGTTGCAGCTCTAATGAGCCTTTTAACGTCATTGAGCTCACAGTTTTTGGTTTTATAGATTCCAATGGGTTGATAATATTTCTATGTGGAAATATGTTATTGTTTTCTAACATGTTACCCGAAACTGTTTGATAAGGTGATAATATGTCAGGGCTGTGTGCCGCCTAGCGCCTTGTCTCGGAGTTCTTCTGTGTCTTGAAAATATAAAAGCTTGAAAATATCTGAGCAAATCCTCGAATAGCAACAGGTGGAGAAACTCAAAGTTGCACATTGGCTAGGTTATAAGGTATATCGTTATAGGTATGGAATAATATGCTCTGAAATAGATGCTTTTGCACATTTATCAGTCCTCATTCAAATAATCTATCTGGTGCCATCTTAGTACAACACCAGATACCATTAAACATCTAACTTTTGATTTGTGTAGTAGAGGGACTGTGCCAGTAACAACTAGCCTGCTCCATCCTTCCCTTATAAATTTCAGTGTGTGTGTGCATGAAGCTCTTGAACAGCTGAGTTGTTGTTGGAACATGCAATCTATGTAATGTCCCTCTCCAACAGACAGATATCAGCTTGTGGAAAAGCATATTTCTCTAACATCATTTACCTTTTACGAAATCTCCAAACAGTCATCTTTCATTACACTATAATTAGTCACGATAAAGGGGATGTAATATAGCATAGGTGAAGTAACAGCAACACATTTGAGGGAGGAATGTTAGTGCATTATTTAGTATTTTTAACAGAATAAATGAAATTTCCAAGAGTGTTTTGTTTTTTCAGTCTGGAGATTTGGAAAACACAAAAGTATCCAGGCATTCTGAAAACACGTTCTGTGTGTTTTGCCTTTTTACATGTTCCTATAAACCTTTCCGCTCCTCAGGGGGTTGTTTCTTTGGATACAGCACTGGCAGAGGTAATTATCCTTCTTAATATACTGTAGTTTTGTCTAGCTCTGGAATTCCTAATGCGTTGGTTTACTTTATCTCCTGTTTGTCAAGTCGACCAGTGTGTGCTTACAGACACATTTTGACATGTTGGAGTTCCATTTCTGACATAATGTGAATCTCCAGAACAAATGTCAAAACCAGGAGGCATTACAAACTGCAGCGCTCCTTTGTTCAGCTGTTTATATTACACTGTGGCGACCCTGAAGCTGCAGAGAGAGACTGATGATTTTTGTCTGTGTGCGCGCACGCGTGTGTTTCTAAGCATGACTGAGAGGGTTTATATGAAAATGACAGCATTTAAATAGCCCTAAATATACAGTTATCAATAACGCACAATTTGAAATATCATGTGAATCTCTTATTTATTACGTGTAGCTAGTAGTATAGTAAGGGAATCAGGAATCCATGATGATTTTAGGATGAGACAAATAACTTTGGTTAATCTAGTTTCTAGTTTAAGTTTGACCTGTTATCGAAAGTGGACTAATTTTTTGCATTGACAATATTCATCAGTCGGCGCAACATACTTTGGTACGAGTGGGTTTTAACTTGTCTGTTTTAGTCACAACGTGTGGAATACACATTGGAATACAAGAATGCATGCATACAGAGGCACAACTAAGTATATGAAGATATCCCAACATTATATACTGTGATTCTAGAGGAGCAGCCAACGATTATTTACAGTATTGATTAATCTGGCAATTATTATATTCAAGCGAAAAATGACCCTCACAGGTTCCCTGAGCTCAGAGCTGAGAGGAATATGAAGTGTTCATATTTGCGAAGCTGGAATCAGGGAGTTTTTGCTTAAAAATTGCTTTAAAGGATTAGATTATCGGATTTAATTAATAATTAATTTGTCTAGCTCTGGACAGACATCGAGGGTATTAATGAATTAATTAAGCCAATTCATTTTCTATCGATCGACTAATCGATTAATCTACTAAACGTTTCGGCTCTAATCCCATCACTAAGCCGTCAGAAAACTGCCATAGGAACCATAGTTTGCAAGATGAGGCCTGTTACTTCTGATTTGTGTTTTGGAGCTTTTATAAAAAAAATAGTTGTATCATGATGTAACATCTGGGAGGTATCAGGAGCACACACGTCTGCCCCAGTAGCTGCTAAATGGTAACTTTGCCTAAACATGGCTGCTCAAGAGTTTGAGCAGACACAATGACTGGTCTCTGGTTTAAAGAAGAGGAAAGAAATTCTTTCATTTTAGCAGAGAGAATCGAGTGAATTGAGTTTTCTTCTCCTCTCTGTTCACCTTTCTTAAAGGACAAATATTTCTTCGTATTCATTGAACAACCAATAACCTTTAGGAAACTGACTCTTTGATTTTTTGTGTCAGTTTTCTGATGACTGCAAATGGCCATAACTTTTAGCTGCTGAGAGAAAAGTTACGAGTAGTGCCAACAACCCGATCCACTCAGTGGAGACTTAAAAACTTAGAAATACAGTTAGTCCCACTCTACGCTTCTAAACATGAAGAATTTCTAAGAAAAAAAAGCAAAGCACATGCTTATGCCTCCTATGCGTAGCTATTCACAATACCTGTAATTATCCTTTGAGTCATTATTTCCCTGATGGCTAATTTAACATAATATATATTATTCTTTTCATGATGCAGCAATCCTTCTCTCAGCTCTGGTTTTCTCCAACTTAAGTGTTAAAAATGAGAATGTCATACCAGTACCAGCTGCACAAGAATATCAATTTGGTGTATCTGTGATACACTTTGAGAATTGCTACACCGCATTATGTAACGACCATAAGTCACTGATAACTGAAAAATTCTAGTTTAAATGTAGAGCTAGAAAATTTGACTTTGGGTCTACAACAGATGATAATGAGTGATCCTGTTGTGTAGCATTGAGAGTGAGTGAAGCATTGACCCTACTACTGAAGACTACAGAGTGCAAGTGTCAGTGCCAGGGTTTTTGGATTTGAAATGAAAAGCTAAAAAGAGGGAGAATTCAGTGAGGAGACCACATCTGGATGAACTGGACGCTGGCTAGGAGGGAACTGCTACAGTCCAGACTGTAGGTTGATCCTTAAAAAAGAATTTGGCCAGAGTTGATGAGGAAACATCTGATTTAACAGATGGCTTTGTGCAAACAAAATGAGTTATGCCTTTGTTGCCGGTTTCGCAAAACAGTCAGTTGACTGCTTCTTGGCAGTCAAAGTAGGAGGCACCTTGGACTTGTCAACAGTGACATCTTGTAGAGGGTGTAATTTTCATGAAAAAAAAACAGCAAAGTATGAGGTGGCTGGTAGATATTCACGGCAATGATGCATGAAACAACGATGCAAGTGGAGAGCGGGAAAGAAGAGCTGGATTTCACCGAATCAGAAGTTTTGGAATTTGGTAACAGGGCCAAACAGCGATGTCAAGGGAGAGAAGAAGAGGCAGCAGAGTCTGAGCTGTAGAGGACTCCAGAGGATGGACTAAAGAGTGTAGATCAATAAGTAGGCAAATACACAAGAGGCCTTTGACACTGATTGACGAGTGTGGAGTCAGATCTCTGCGGAAGTTGATCGTAGTCAAAGTTATGAACAGATCGCAAGCTTTTAGACAGCAACTCGTGATTACTTCAGTAATTTATCTGCTATTTCTTCACTTACATACTTCTTTCTGTTTCCTATATACTCTATCTTTGTTTGTAACCAGGAAGAAGTCAAGAAAAAGATGAACAAACCTTAAATTATTTCATGACACTCTCGACCAATCATAATTTCTCGTGACAGAGAGTAGATATTTATTACCTAATGTTTTCAAACTGCAAAAAGTCTATGGAAGATCAACTTGCCACTGATGAATGTTTCTTGTAATTTCGAAATACCTATATTTACGTACCATTTTTTACTTCACTCACTTCTTTTTTATGTTCTGCTGGAAGCATTTGCTTGCTTATTGCCTCTTGGCAGTATGCGCTACCTTGCGACAAATTTACAAGCAATTTGGCACTTTTGCAATAAAAGCCTTCAGTGGGGGAACAGTTCAAATAAATTACATGCATGCTTTAAGGCTGCAACTGACATTTTTTCATGCACTTTTTATATCAATGGATAAGTCATTTAGTCTATAAAATAGTAAAGAAAACTGGCAGTTACAACTTTCCAGACCCCGGGGTGACATCTTCAGATAGTCTGGTGTGTCCGATGGTGAATTTACAATGAACAAAAAACATAGAAAAGCAGTAAATCCAAAAATTTGGGAAACTGCAACCAGATTATGTTTGACTTTTTACTTTAAAAAATGGGACTCGTTATGTTGTCAAAATTATTGAATTATGAACTGATAACTGTTTTTATGTCACACTTAATCCTCCCCGTTCAACACGAGCAGGCTAATAAGCGTGAGTGTAGAAGTTGTGTCCTCTCCACTTCAACAAGCATCTCTTGTGTGGAATGCAGACGTGTTATTGTATATCACTGGCAGCAATGCTAGACAAATAAGCCTCCTCCGAGCAGGCTGCATGTGTTGTCTCACAGCTGTGTGTGTGATACGCTTTGGTTTTGTAGTTGTTGTCCCTGTTAGAGAGGAGAGCATGCTGCGATGTGATGAAGAGGACCCCTCGTGTGAAGGTGCATGGACACCTCTGGTTTGTCATCCTTGTGCACTATTCGTATCGACCGAATAAGTCTGCGGTTGCTTCCACTATAACTCGTTTGTCTGTGTGAATTAGTGTGTCTCTTTACCAGACAAAGCCAGGCCAGGCTGGTGCACCATGTTGGTTCAAGAGAGGTCCTCTGTTTATGAGGTAATTGGAGTGCTTATGGTTCACCCCGGGTAACTGCGGTCAGACTAATCTATGTCTAGATTTCAGGGGGGGCTGTGTAAAGTGATATGGCTCGCTGGCAAAATTAAATAACCTTTCGGCTGAAAAAAGGCACAGGTGGCAAAACACCAATTGTCTGTGATGTCCTGGTCATTCTGAGTCAAAAGTCCTTGAACAAGCTGATATTTTGTGTGTGTGTGTGTGTGTGTGTGGGGGGCGGGCAGGCATGTGACTGTGCAAACTGTGCTAATTGATATTCTTGTAGAAAAGTGTCGTGAAGGCATTTGGGACACCCCCCCACCCCACCCCAACCCCCACTCTCTCTCATGAATATGAATGAAATCCACATGTGCTTTGAATTTGTTTGCTGATTTGCATGAAGTTCCCGAGCAGCTAACAAGCTTCCACAGGATTGTATTCTTAGCTGTTGTTATGAAAGGTGCTAAGGCTCTTTGCGTCATCACTCAGCATGCTCTTGTTTTGTGTTCTGAATATTATAAAGAGCTTCACCGCTAATTACCCATGCTTAGTGTTTTGGATAGTAGTTATTCTGTTAAATGCTAAAACAACAAAGACAAATTCATAACATGCTATTGGACTGTCCCTTTGTGTGTCAGTTTGGAGAGTGATCTGGATCTGAGCTGCTTCTACTGTTCAAACACAGTGAGAGGAGCTGAGCTGGACTCCTAAATAGCTTTTGGAGAATCGATGCCAGATATTGACAGAAACAGTTATTTAAATCTAGATGAATCTGTTTGGAAAGTATTATATCCTTTTTGATTTCAAGCATTAGTGTGCTCCAGCAGAGGCTCGAGTTCATTCCAAGGCTTCATAGAGACTTCATTTATAAAAGAGAGTTACTTCCACAAGAGTTCACTTGGCCCTCACCATAGGAAAACATGACTATTTTACCCCAAGCAACTCCAGCAGCCACCACTCTGGAAAGGTGTGTTTGGAGCACAAGCTCCAATTGCAGCTTTAACCACTGCTACAACATGCCATCAGACAAAAATCTGCGCAAAGTAGGCAACATTATTTCAACTGAACCATAACACTTCAAACCAGGCGGAGAAAAAAAGTAAATTTTAATATGTGATTTCAACTATTAGCCTTTAGGTGTATTGTAAACTCCATATAGATCACGTAGCTACACATAAATCTACATCTGGTATGTGATAAGAACGTAATTAGTCCTAATGCTCTCTGAGACCCTCCATATCAAATGCTTGACAGTTTTTCTACTCCCAGAATATAAATAATGTCGTTGGTTTGAGGTTATTTTATTGCTTTAGTGCTCTGACCTTCAGCTGTGTGTCTTCACTAGACATGTTTTTTTTAACTTGTAGACAGGTCATGTCATTACCATCTCAGTTCTCTCTCGGTCTGCCTGTTTTCATGTCCACATGTCAAAATATAGAGGGTTAACAAAGGGACAACAAAAGAAATCAAATATTTTAAATCAGATCAATTTGTATAAATGGAAAATGCGAGATAATACTTAATTGTTTTTTAAAAGTGCTTTACTCTGCAAAGTAACCACATATCACTTTTAAGACGTGTTTATTTAATGATATAATGAGAGAAAGTGAAATAATTTAGAATATTATAGGGATAATAAGCATTTCCCTGAATGATAATTTAATAAAGATGCAGTTCAGTAAAAATGAACTCAACACAGATATGGATCCAGTTTCCATGGGACGTTGTTGCTTCTTTCATGATCTTCTGGAGACGGACATAGATGTTTGTTTTCTCACGATTGTTCAACTAACTCTGGTTATTTTGCTAAGCTGTTTATTTGCTATAAGTGCCTTCTGTCCTCATGGGGATGTTATTATGACATGAAATATTGGGTCAAACAGGAAACCATCCTCAGAACAACTCTCTCAGGGTGTCCGGACTGTAGCTTCTCCCACCCACAGACACCACGACACACAGCGTGCCGCAATGTGATAAACTAGATACATAAATTGAAAGACAGATGTTGCATATAGCAATGGCATGAACGTGTCCCTCTGTCAGTTATGCTAAAAAAAAAAAAACAATTAAAAAAAAACCCCTCGTCATGTGTAGAATCACACAAATTCAAAGCCGCTCACACACGCAGAGTATGGTTCAATGCATACGCACAAACTCACAAAGATGCACAGCACATGGCTTACTCTCATCTCACGGAGGGCCTCCTGAGTGGTGACTGTGCCTCTTCTACAATAACCGCACAGTGTCGAGTGTCATTAAAGACTTGAAATGTTGCAGGTTAATCTTCTTCAGTGGGAGCTTCAAGTTCAATGATGGAGGTCCTTATTGCCCCTCTTTAGGTAGTAAATATTCGGTTTTCTGAGTGAATAAGCGCTTGGCTGCTCTGTATATCCCATAAAAGCAGTCGACTGTGGCAGGTAGACTCGCTGCATTGCAGTGGTGCAGAGTCAGGGATTTATGTTGCTCTACCAAGTTTATACTTCTGTGATGATGTTATGGCAAAAGTGCAGCCTTTTTATAGATGGGTCATCTGATTCATAAATAAAAGTGGAAGTAGCAGGGTGGAGAAACTGAAACTAAGAGACCCTTGGTTTCAAAATGTGACACTGAAATACACCCTGACTCTGTTCCAAGTCTCAAACGGACTATTTAAGGGAACGATCTCACAGATCAATCAGCGGTCTGTCTTCAGATAGCATATTCTCGTGTACTGTCTCATGTGCATGTCTTTATTTCTCCTCATGTGTGGTGTTTCGGAGCAGGGATGCAGACAGCTTTTAAGCATGCTATCGCCATCTTGAGGTATTGCAATGTCGGTCTGTCAGTTGGTCAGCCACCTTGGTCCAGACTGACATAGCTCAGCAACCACTGGATGGATTACCTTGAAATTTTGTACAGATATTCATGGTCCCCAGATGATCTAGGCTACTAACTTTGGGGATCGCGTGACTCTTCCTTTAGAGCCACCATTAGGTTGATATTTGTGGACTTTCGTGAACACATGAACATTTTCCTCTCAGAATTAACCAGTAACTTTGATGATCCCTCAACTTTTTCATCTAGCGACATCATTAGGTCATAATTTTAATTTGTACGATACTTTGGTCTACGAATGACACTCCAATCAGCTTCATTGTGCGCTTGGAGCTAATTTGCAAGTGTTAGCATGCTTACACACTAAACCAAAACGGTGAACATGGTAAACATGGCACCATGGTAGCAGGCTGATATTAGCATTCAGCCTCACAGAGCAGCTAGCATAGCCGTACAGAATTAGTTTTGTTTTCCTATGGGTAACGCGGTCGAGTTTAAATGAGTCATGTTGTGTAAAATAAATGAATACATAAATCACATCAACTGTGTTTGAATGCAGGCGAGCAGAGGAGGGGGAGCTTTCATTAGAGCAAATTACAAGACAGGCCCATAGGAAATCCCCTATCATCAGAACTGCTCCTGAATAGAAGCTGTAAAACGTTACGGAATAATCTTTTCTTCTGTAACTCTATCAAAGTGAGTTATACTATACTGGATGCAATGACTTCATGGTGTAATTTGATTTTTTTTTATCACCTCTTGTTTGAAATCGACACCTGGTAGTACTTTTCCTTACAGATGAGTGTGAGCGAGGGATGAATAATGGCTCACGATCATGTGGCTTAAAATTTAAAATATTGCATCAATATGTTATCACCGAGATGGTATTGATAAAACTTAACACAGATGTGGGAAAATGTGATGACACAGATTTAAAAGGAAATCTCGTTGGTTTGTTGCTTCATGTCGTCTCATCAAGTTGTTTCTCTCTCACCCTCACGCACTCACACACAAACGCATGCATAAACCATTTGGATAAAAAGTACGTCTGTTAATCATGGCCTCTTTGAAATTACATAAAATCTGAGTGCAGATTGATGGATTATATTGGAAAATTTGAGTACTGGATAGAAAAAGAAGTGTAAAAGTAAGAACGAGACAGAAAAATCGAAAGAAAAAGAGTGAGTGAAGTTAAGTACAGGTATTTCTTCAGCAATGACGGATTTAAAAGATAAATACTCAAGAGAAAGTGGCAGTGCCTGGGTAGTATATCACCATAGTAAACCTGATGGGGGATTTTAACAGTAATTCAGAGGAGTGTGACATGATTGAACAGGCAACAACAGGCCAGACACAGCAATGAGAACTTCAGTAAGCAATGTGCGTGCGTGTGTGTGTGTGTGTGTGTGTGTGTGTGTGTGTGTGTGTGTGTGTGTGTGTGTGTGTGTGTGTGTGTGTGTGTGTGTGTGTGTGTGTGTGTGTGTGTGCATGTGTGCGTGTGTCCGTGTAGTCTGGCCATATTAAACCTCACTGAGATGTTTTCCACATTAACATAATTGTAAAAACAAACAGGATCACTGGATCACCACAAACTCAGCACATCTTTATCAGTGTTACATGTCAAACATTATACACATCATGTGAAAATCTGTATTTTGGGTTATTCTTCTTATATGCACCTCCATTTGATATTTTACAGAAAGAAATGTTGCAAGGGCTTCAAGTTTGTGTTGGGCCAGTGCATTCCTGAAGGTAGGAAAGACTGTTTGGACGTCTGTCTTTTGTATTTCTGATTATTTTGGAATTTACTCTGTCTGTCCCATAAGGTCTTTTGTCTTTTAATGTACTTGACTTAACCTTCTCTTGTTTCAACCACACTGAGTGTTGAATGACCTGGGCCAGCGACGTTGCCTGACGTTTTGAAATGAAAAAACTGAGAGACACTGCAGATGGATGTGAGATTCCCCTTGTGTTCACACTGGTGATATGCCTCACTGTAGATTATGACGTGTGTGCTGGCGCCCCCTGTGAGCAACAGTGTACTGACCATTTCGGTCGAGTTGTGTGCACCTGTTACCCCGGCTACCGCTATGACCGGGAGCGCCACAGAAAGCGAGAGCAGCCCTACTGTCTGGGTGAGTCCTTGTGCAACACCTCATCATTAATAATAATAATGTCAAACTTCTTCACACAGTTTCTAGATCTGCCTGGTCTGGTGATTCCCATTTTCCCATTCGACACCCACTACTTCCATTCTTATAATTATCATTATTATTACTATATTTAGTTCTATTAGTATTATTATTCACCCTATTATGATAATTATTAGTTTTTTATTGTTAGTTTTTTTATTCTTATACATGTTTATGTGGTACCTGTACTGTGCTATTTTCTCTTTCCTCCTTCCTGCTCCCACTCGGATTCTATTCAAGGTTTCTACCTCTTAAAAGGGTGTTTTTCCTTGCCACCGTCACCAACTGCTTGCTACTGGGGGAATGTTGGGTCTCTGTATATCTATAACTTTAAAGAGTACGGTCTAGACCTGCTCTATATGAAAAGTGCCCTGAGATAACCCCTGTTACGATTTGGCGCTATATAATTTAAATTGAATAGAGGTGAATTGAATTTCAAAACCAAACTTGTCAAAAATCTCCACTCAGCTGCAATTAACTGCAGCACAATGTAAAACTGGATTGATTGATTTCTTTGACTGGTTTTGAAATATGAATTGAGTCCTCCGTACTTGTGAAATGCACTGGTACAATGCAATGAGTAACTTTGAGTAACTGTAGATAATTTTTGGTTTAATTTAATTTTTAATCCCAATCAGGATTCATTTTTTATTGTTAGTTTGATATATTTTTTAAGTTATCATCCTATTTATTCTTGTCATATTTGATTTAAGTAGCAAATTTGTTGTTTCTTGATGTTTTAATTGTCAGGTTTCTTATGTAGTTTTTTTACCCTTTGAGAGTTAACTACTCTCATTGGATCTCCCTACAGTATTAACATAAACCTTAAAATAATTAACATGTATTATACATATATTGTCAATTACTGTCAAATTTTCAGAATATTGACTAGATCAACTATTTCTCTGCCCTTTTGCTGAATGCTGCAGTTGTTCTTCATAAACTATGCAATCAATAATTTGTGCAAAGGTGGTGGTAGCAGAGTAGAATTGCATAACATTACTGCGTAACATTACTGAAAATCATGAATTTTCAAACCAAAAACTTTTCACGAGCTACGAAAAAAAAGCCCTGTTTTCAATATGTATTCAATTACACTTTTCAGATAATCCCATGGGTTTTAAAATTGTTTATTTACCTTAAGAATTAAGAGAATTTTGTGAACTCGTGAAAAATGAAAAATTCAGAATCACCTCATTTGGAGATACATAATTTTCCTTTGACAGCAGTGATTAAAAAAAAACCTTGAGGTTATTTTGTATTTTTCAGATTGATCTAATTTTTTGTATCTGTATATGCTACTGGGTATGTGCATTTTGATGGGTTCTATGTTATTTTGATTGGCATTTTGTTCTTCTCTAATTTGCGTGCTGTCTCCCCTCTGTCCCTGCCTTCCACTGCAATGTATAGACATTGACGAATGTACGGACAAAAACCTGACGGCGTGCTCTCAGATCTGCGTCAATTCTGAGGGGAGCTACAGGTGCGAGTGTGAGAAAGGCTATTTCCTGGAAGAAGATGGGAAAACATGCACCAAGGGAGAGAGAGGTGAGAAGACATTTTCTCTTTATAAAAGGGCATATCTGACTGTGATGTGGAGCTGACCACACATTGTTTATTTGGTGAGTGTAAGAAGGAGAGAGAGAAGGGGGTACTGCAAACATAGGCACCTGGTAGTCATTACATATCCCAGCTCCTTGTGCATGTCAGAACATTTCTGTCTCCCAAACATACTGCTGCCCCCCATGACTCCTGGTCAGTTCTGATTTGCCAGATGCATCTGAGGCAAACATCACAAATGGTCCAGACAATAATAAAGTCTTTTTTTTTGTTTTTTTTGTTTTTGTTTTGGTTTTTTGTCCCAGATTCAGTTGCCAATGAAGCGGTCAGAGGCTGTAGATTTGCTACTTCCTCCCATGAGTTTATCTTCCATTACCTACTATAACATTTCAGGAGAAGCTTGGAGAGTCAGAAATGATGGTTCATAAAGTCATGCTCATGTACCGCTTTGTAACACAGTGGGGAAAATAGAGTCCAGACACTTTCACTCATCCATTAAATATGTGCATGCTTGGAGCAGGCGCCATTCTACTACAGGCCAGAGAAAAATCTGGGAGAGCTAGTCAGCTTTGTACTTATCATGTTGTTTTTGCTTTTTCCAGGATTGTGCAAGTTTATTGCTTAAACCTTAATGTTTTAATATGGTGAGTGAATAAAGAGTAGTAGAAGGAATGTGGATGGAAAATCAGGGCAGCAGTGATGTGCAGTCTCACAAATGACAATGTTACAGAGTCATCTGGCACTGTATAACTCATTCTTCCCCAAATAGAAAGTTAGCTGACGCAGTTTGTAAAAACCCATCAAACTGTCACCAGAACAAATAAAAAACATGTTTTTATGACACACGTGCCCAAATCATGCTTAGTCCACATATTTAGAAAGTAAGGGGACATTGTGTTTTTCCGTTTTCTGACCTTTTGTGATGAATTTCTGAGAAAACAAACATTTTTCTGGTAACGTCTTAGACAGAAACATTTTTTCCCCAAACCCCAGCAGTGCACCTCTTTGAGAAGTCTGACAATGTGATGAATGCTGGAACTTGCTCAGCCACATGTGACGATTTCCACCAGATCAAGATGTCTGTCCTGCAGCTTAAACAGAAGGTAACGGTCACAAAATGATAACAAAATACACATACACATTTCAATCTTAAAACATAAAATTGAATCCAGGTAATTCACCTGTGACACCACGCTATTTTATCTTAAATCACAATCTCGCAACCTGCAGTCCTGCAGCTTTTCCTAGTATACAATGGTTGACCAGAGATGGGCTCCAGTGAGGATTAAACATGCATTCCTGATTCAAATGAATGTAAATATCTGCACATGTGTTCGGTTTCTTCATCAGCCTTTATCAGATCTTGCTTTATCTCCAAGGAAATCATACCTGACAGTATTTTAGAAACATCAGCAGCCCGATTTTTTTTTTTTTACAACTCTCTTGAGCTGCATTAGAGCACTTACTGTAGGTAGTTAATATTAAGTGTGAGTTGGTGGGCAGTTTGTGTGAAAGCAATGCTGTAACATTTACCTCTGTGTAATCACAGGAGTCTGAACCTATATGAGCACGAGTCTGTCAACAGTGGCGCTCAACACCCTCGACTGTAAGACATGATATATTGCTTCCAGCTGTGTGGTCTAGGTGCTCCTGCAGCTGTACTGTATATGCCGCTTTTTTTCTCAATGTCAATATACTAAGAAAACAGAGCGAAAATACTATATATGCTTACTATACTTAGTGCTACATTATTACAGTACATGAGCACAGAGTCATTTATTCATATCACAGCGAGGTTAGAGTTTGAATTTAGGATCCCGCTGCAGTTCAAACACCTGTGCCCAAGGTCACAGGCTACAGTCTTGCATAATACTTACTGATCAGCCGGTGAACCTGTGTCCGTGTTTGTGCGTGTGTGGTGTGTGCGTGTGTGTGTGTGAGCATATGCTTGAACGTCTATGCGCATGAATCCCGATTTGTCGGCCCTTGCAGCATAGCAAGGTCCTTCGCGTGTTTCCCTCTGGGATTGCCAAGTCCACATGATGTTATACAGAGATCAAAGGTAACTTTTTGCGAGGATGCCACTTACCATACAGAGCAGGACTTTGCCTGGTCATGTTGAATAATGTAGAGGGGTTGCCTGGCCCTCCATCTGTCTGGGTTACAGCTTGTAGCATGGTGCAGATGGAAGATCAGCTTTCATCTTTGCCAGGGTGCATAATTTTAACATAATTTTACTTGAAGTTGGCCCTTCTACGTATAATTTTCTTGTCCTTTTTGACAGTGCAGACCTTATGAATCATTGTATGTAAAACCATTTTAGGAAATGAATCACCAAATGACAAAATTGAGCATTTACGCATTTGGATGTCTGACATTACTTCCAAATGAAGGAAAAAAAGACTTTCATCCCATGAGACAATATGTATTAATGTTGGCTATTTGATATATTGTTAATTCAATTTTTTGTAGTTGCCTTCTAGTTGACCTGTTCATTCAGTCTTTTTGTTCTGCATCCTTTTTTTTAGATGGCCATGCTCTCAAACAGCGCTGAAATCCCTGAGCAGATAACCAGCGAGAAAATCTTGACGTCCCCCATACATTTACCAGGGCCTCCAGGTCTCCCTGGCCCTCCAGGTAAGACAAATAAAGCTAAAGACAGTGTCAGACTCTGAATAAGGGAACTGGCCTGCATCCAGTAGGGGTAGTATGAAACAGGAATAAATTGTCTACAGCCATGCTAGCAGCCCTGTTAGACTGTATTTAGGCACTGCTGTGCTTTAGGCTAAATGCTAACATCAGCTGACAATGACAACGCTAATATGCTGAGGTTTAGCAGATACAATGTTCACCATTTTAGTTAGAAAGCTAAAATTTGCTAATAAACACTAAACACAACGTAAAGCAGAGGCTTGTGGGAATCTCATTAGTTTTGTAGGAATTTGGTCATAAAAAACAGTACTGGACAAATTGAAATTTTGACCTGATGATGCCACTAGAGGAAAAGCTTCAGCTCACCAAAGCGAGTGAAATTCATCGCAAGGAGCACAAGAATATCTGTACCAAATATTCATGGTAATGTATCCATTAGTTGTCGAGACATTTCGCTGAAAACCACAAATGTGAACCTGGCGCTAGAGGAAAAGTCACCAAAGCCGTTAGGATTCATAATCTGGGAACCTTTAATATCTGTATCAAATTTTGTGCCAATGTATCCAGTAAATGTTGAGATTTTTCGACAAATAAAATAAACTTGACCTGCTAGTGACACTACAGGAATAGTTAGGGGATTATGAATACAAAATTTCATGGCAATCATAGTTTTTATGATATTTCAGTCAGGACCAGATTGGTGGACTGGCCAACTGACCAACATCGCCATCTCTGAGCCAAACCACTAGCTTGGCTACAAAGCAAAAACCATCATATGCTCTGTGTGTTGTTTTCTTGTGATTACTTCAGTTATCTCTAGTTCACTGATATCGGTCTGGATTATTTTAGGAGATCCAGGACCAGAGGGCCCTCCAGGACTTAAAGGACTGTTGGGGCCCCCTGGCCCTCCTGGTCCCAGGGGCTTGATGGGGCCCGTTGGACCGACACCAGACCTGTACCACATCAAACGTGGCCCTCGAGGACCAGTGGTAAGTTTATATATACTACTTTTCTTTACAGTTATTATAAGTAATTATGTTTTAGGGGCATTTTTTTCAGAGCATTTAATTTCTCATATACCTCATTTATAACAGCGCAGGCTTCTGAATCAGCAAGTATGAAAATGTGTGTGTGTCCTGACTATGAGCTCTACTGCTCTGAATAACCTTAGGATACCTTAACCACGCTCTTACGCCAATCTTTGCCTTTATTTTCTGTTGGTTCAATTCCACACTTCAGAATTATTAAATTGATCTGGAATCCAATGTAATCTGGAACACAGTAAAACCTGGACAAGCTCTTTTCACTTTATCCTTTGTTGCTGATTTTACGGGGTTCAGGGTTTTACTCAGCAAAGTAATTCAGATAATTAAGTAATCCTGCATCATGACACAGGGCCCAGGAGAGCTATGATTGATTTGTCTGTGTGAAGCAACCGAAAAGCTTATGTTTCATTTGACACATTTCAGAAACCCACAAGACACACCCTCTTAAAGTTACCCTCATCTTCGCAAGATGACAAAGAATGACATATGGGAATGGCAGTAACAACAGAGGACTCAATCTATTCACAGCTTTAGTTGTTTTCTTTGGCTCACTCCGTTTTTGTGCAGCACTTCGTCTTGCCTGTGAGTGTAAACCCTCCATGTTGAAATGTGGGATCTGAATCAAGAACGCTGAGGATGTGTCCAGTGAGACATATTTTTAGTTTCTAAAACTCTTGTATTTATGCAATCTCATTATTGATAAATCAGAATATCAACACCTGCAATCAGTCATATCACAAGCTGCGTGATGCCAAACCACAAGTGTTATTGCAATAGAAAGTGATCTATTGCTTTGTACGTTTGACTTTTGAATGTGTATTTTAATCCACGACTATTTATATTCATGACCTGCATTTAATCAGTGCAGAGGATGCTGAGGTTTGACTAAGAGGGAGTTGTCCTCTCTTTACACAAAACACCGATTAGATTCTGAGTACAGTTATGAGCTTTGACAGCCAGGTCACATGTGTTGGGGGTTTCAGAGACGGTGAATGTGGGATAGAGTGTGACTCAGAGGCTTGATACTGATCTTATTATTGGCCCTACTCCCTGTTCATTGTCGTCACACTTCTTTAGTGGTGATTATCCCAGGAAAGAGATCAAAGCACTCTCTACCATCAAGCTGAAGTCACTCAGAAATGGCCTAAAGTTAATCTTGGAAGATCTCTGCTGGTGGAGCACGATGACAATCTCAGTTTTGTGCTTTAAAAAAGATTTAAAGTAAATGTGTCTTCTGGGTGCAAGATATATGATCAATCACATGCTTATTTACATCTATGGGCTGTTACAGTATCTGGTCCACTGGACTTTGGAGTGTGAAAGGAAACTGACGTAAATAGGCAGTGTGATTGAAACACTAATGAAATGCATTTTTTTTTTTTAAATTTAACAGGGGCCTCCAGGAGCACCAGGAAAGGATGGCCTAAAGGTAAGGTCAGATGCTAATTTGTCAACCAATCTTCTGTATTTTTTTAAATTCAACGTTTCTACAAGAGGCAAACTATTCCTAGCAAAAGTCTCTTTTTCAGTTGCACTCTGTAGAGGGGGGGTCCACCACGCTGCCCCTCAGGCAGACTCTTAGATGTGGGTAGCAGAATTTGAGTCTTGGCTCACTGACTCTGATCTCAAAGGGAAGGAAACCAAAGTTCGTGCAGAAAGTTTGAAAGTACAAACTAGATAGATTTGGCTCAACTGCCAACACCATATCTGTCAAAAGATATTTATCAATAGCTAAATTATTTCTCAACTTGTTTGAGATTTGGAACAGGGTGCAATGCACAAGGCAGGTGCCAGGATACTCACAAATCTTCAGCTGGATGCTGCAAAGGCAAAGTCTGTCCGTGCAGAGGATAGAGTCACTTACCTGCCAGTTGGTATAAATTGAGAGAGGAAAACTGGTGTGCCAGAAGGTAGTTTGCATAATTTTATGCGCAATATGAAGCAGGGCATTGTTAGTTGGAATATGTGTAGCCATGTACAAGTAATTGTACCTGGTATAAGAGCATTTTGGGATTAGACATTCTGTTGGAGAATCACTATTCATTTTAAGTGAGGTCATGTCAATTGATCATGATTTCTCTCACCTGCGAACAAGTTTCTTCTGCATCTTAAGTCAGAATGGACCCAGTTCAAAGGGAGCTGAGGCCAAAAGTTAGTATGGTAAGTGGCAACCCAGTAACTTCTTCATGACTACCCGTGTGAAGACAGTGGATACTTCTGGGTTTTTGCAATTGATTGAAATATCATATGGATTACATAAACAGTGCCTTTGGATATGCTACCGGGAGGCAGTAGCCACTTTTCAAATGGCTTTTTCTGATTTTCTTTCTTGGGAGGCCTAATGCAAAGTGTTGAAAAAGAGGCTCCAGCAGATGGTTAAGCCTCAGATTAAGGAGGCACAATGCGGATCCCATGCTGGTTTCAGTGAGATTTGTGTTTGTGCATTTTTCACATTTGTGGCATTAAACCAGATTTGCCTGAACCGTCTCTCTCCTTTTTGTGATGCTCATTGACAGAAAATCCCAAAGCAGCTGAGGTCAAGGAAATACGGTGGCATCCTTGCTGTTTGATGATGATATCTGTCTGTGTTGAGCTTGTTGGCTTTTTTCTGCAGTGTGCTTTGGCGTCGTTGCAGCTGAGTTTTGACATTGGTCCACTCTCATTTAGATGGGAATTACACCTGTCCCAAATGAAGATGTTCAGCTGTTGTTTTTATGAATGAAGATGCAACTAATACGAACATCGTTTCAGACTGTGGCAACAATGGTGAGACAAAGATCAGCCACAAAACAAAGGCCTAATGAAAAAGGAGAAGCTGAAGCCCTGTGATCCTACAGCATGTCAGAATCAGTTTACACTGAAAGCAGCCAGTTGAGGTAGTACAGGCAGCTAATACGTAGCAGACTTTGAGACATTATCAGAACTAAAATTGACCCTTATTAGTAAGGAATCTGGTTTAGATGCTGTAAAACTTGCTCGGAGGATAACATTTGCAATCTGTCACTAGTTAGGGCTGACTTATTACAGCATTACCTGCGTGAGGTCTAAATTATTCGCAATTTTGATCAGTAGAGATTTTGTTAGTTGTCATCAAGAATGACCAGTCATCCATGTCACACTGACTAAGAGGCGTGTGAAGTATAAAAGCTGACGAGCTTGCGGATCACGTATGGAACAACTTGGGTGCATCTGCCTCATTGACACAGTACCTCGGTATTCTTTCAGCACAGCTGGGATGTTTGTGTGGATAGATTGGAGGGCGATGGTAATCTGTCTCTCTGAGTTACAAATCCAAACCATCTGCCAAAACACTCACAGCCTCAGTTTGACCCTGAGCCCGGCTAACAACCACAGTAGTCGGGTCAATGTGTGTATGCTACTGTACGTCAACAGGCTGCCATGATACTTCACAGTCAAGCTGCATTTACAGTATGTTTAGTATTGTATCAACAACACTTTTTTTCTGTCACATACACGGGACCCAGCAAGGAATAGCGTGACATTTTGGAAAATAGCTGTATACGCTTTATTAGCGAAAGCGTTAGAAAAGAAGGTGGATACCGTTTGTTTAATCCAAACAAAAAAACCGAAATAGAAATGAAAAGTTGAGGTTACACGGGTAGTTAAATCCCAGAACTACTTCTCTCTGGGAACAGTAAATGATTGCTGAAGAAACAGTTCCAGCACATAACCCCTTGTGGAAACCACAACTTGTGTTTTTGCATTTCAAGTTGGATACAACATGTTAAATTAGTGAGCTTTAGACGTGAAGTTTTGGGGAATTTTTTTGCGTTGGAGACAACCGGGTTAGCTGTTTCCCCCTGCGTTCCAGCCTTTATGCTAAACTAAGATAATCACCCACCAGCAGCAGCGCCATTTTTAAAGCACAGACATGAAAGTGGTATCAATATTCTCATCTAACTCTCAGTAAGAAAGATAATAAACATATTTCCCAAATTGTCAAACTATTCATTGGACTGGCTAAGGCATAATGCATGTTTCTTTAAAATGAGGCACTGGTGGCTACTCTCCTCCTGATCTCAGCTTTCTCTCCCTCCCTCTAGTTCCTTGAAAAACCAGAACATCATGAATTCCTCTCATGTTTTTTTTCCACTGTAATTCATCTAAACTAAATACTTGTTTTGTTTCCCCAGGGGGATAGAGGAGCTCCTGGGCCCGTCGGACCACCAGTAAGACTCTATGGCTATCTATACTGATGCCACACTATTGTGACTTCTTACTGCCATCCAGAACAGAAGTTAAACGAAAGCATGTATGGAAAACTGATCACTGTGGACTCTGGACATTAAACTCCACAGTCAGTGACACTGTCAAACCCAAAGTAAATAGTATCCAGTACAGAATAAGCATTATTGCCTTAGATAAACACTGATGGTGCTAACATTAACAAATCATGAGAAAACGTTCAGGAGCCACCGGCCTCTCTTAGACAGTCCATTGAGCTGCTGGATTTCTTTTGAAATAATCTCCTCCCAGGCTACTGGGTAATTTCATCTCTCCATTAAATGCAGTGTTCCTTTAAAAAGGAGAGCAACCTTAGTTTCATTTTTCCAGATCGTTCGTAAGAAAAACGCTTGCTTCATTATTTGTTTTGGTTGTGCTTGACTCCCAGGGCCCTCCGGGCTCCTTTGATTTCCTGCTCCTTCTGATGGCTGACATCCGTAACGACATCGCTGAACTGCAGAGCAAAGTGTATGGTCGACTGACGCACTCTCCGGAGGAGGACCTCGCCACAGTCCCCGACAGCTGGAGGGACTACCAGGAAAGTCTGGATACAGGCTCAGGTGAGGACTACAAGGAGCCTCCGCAAAGAACAGGTGGAGGGACCAAGAGGACCAGGAAGAGGAAACCAGTGCGAGACAGAACAGACTTTGACTGGAATATTTAAAGAGGGTGGATTTGAATACTTTATGTCAGGTGTAAATGTTGAAGCGGTTTGCATTTTTTATTTAACTGTTTTGGAACAGAATGTACTGTATGTCTCTTGATCACAGATGTTTATTTTTATATGATATACAAGATTATGTGTGACTGTTTTTTAACAAAATGAGTAGACTGTGCGAATGCATTTTTTTTTTTTTTTATCCTATATTTCCAGAAACGTATGGTTCCTTCGCAGCACATTACTCAAGTCTCTCATGAAAGCAGTTCTTTCATCAATAATTTATGACACCTTATTATGTAGTGTCACACAGATTGTATAAGGAAGTGAACCACCCAATACCTGAATGATGAATCAACTGACGCATTCATACATCAGTCAATTCACAAGACGGATTAAAGCAGCACAAATGTTGGACTGGAGCATGAGACCTAAACTGGGGCTCCGCTGCTTTCGTTCCTCCGTTTCCGTAAGACACCGACCCATAGCGTTCAGTTGCCATGGCAGCAAAGTGATAATGTTTAGAAAGAAGAGCCACCTTTTTTTCTAAAGCTTGAACTAATGATCATTTTTATTATCGATTAATATGACCACCATTTTTTCCATTTAGTCAATTTGGTCAAATTTAATAGACCAAACGATTAGTTTGGTCCATTAAATGTCAAAAAATATTTTAAAAAGACAGAACACCTAAAGATATATGACAAAAAGAAGCAACATATGAGAAGCATTTTTTTTCACTATTTTTGCAAGAAAAATGATTGAAATGAGGAATTATTTTTCTGTCAATCATCTAATTGACAACTATTCATTCCAGCTCTAGTAGTTTGAGGGGCATGGTGCTTAACAACACTGTTCCATCTTGTAAATCTTTTCTAGACCTCAGATTATTTCTTGGAAAAAATAAGGCATGTTTAAGGCATGCATATTTTACAATACTTTATGACGTATGGAACACACAAGCCAACAGAGGATAACAACCTGACTTTATGCATTTAACTTTATAAGCCTGACAACATTATTCATTTTTTGCGGATATGGAAAGGACTGAAAAAGATATAGAAAGTAAAGAACAGTAAAGTTATTGCCAGTTCGGGCTGGTTATGTCTTTATATTTATTTAAGTCCCGTAAAGCCAGTTAGTGTTTAACTGCGTTCCTGCAGGAAATTATCATTTAAGAACTATTCATAGTTGGCCAGAGTTGTGTTGCTTCCCACTAATTGTGAAATCTAACGTATATCTTTACTAAGACAGATATATTTAAACTAATTTTAAAGTCAGGCAACCAAAACTCTCCTTTACCGCATTCAGACAACTGTTGGATGGCTTTGTGAATGATTCTGTGTTTGGCTGAATTCCTAACACGGTTGGATGCTGTTCTCCACCAGAGGGAGACCTTCCCTTCAAAGTACTGACATTTACAAAATTCTGGGTAACTTCATGTTATCAGGATTTCACCTGCACCATAACATTGGTCAGTAAATGAATCCCTAACATGTTTAAATATGCTTAATCAGTCTGCTATGACAGTGATAGATTTCCAGACTCTATTGACTTCTCAGCAGAAAAACAGCAACAGAACTCTTGCAAACGATGGAAGTACGACGTCAGATTTAAAGACTGGAATAATAGTGGCTTCTGTAACAGAAAACAATGTTGGAAACTTGAAATTAAAATATATATGTGGTGCAGTTTTTCAAGGCTTCAGACTCTGAACACATATATAAATTCATCTTATGGTCAGTCCGGGGATGTACTTACATGAGCAAAATGTTAGACAATCACTGTAAAGAAAAACTTGATATTTAATCCGTGTTCCTATATGCAGGAAAAAAAATATGTTTGTGGTGTTTTTATTAAAGAAGATTATGATGTTGGAAAATTTGATGGTGACTCTAAGTCCCTCTATTAAGCATTTAACAGCCACAAGGCTCACTGACGGCTGGCCCGTGCGGTCCAGTCCCCCACATTAACGTGGCACAAATTGCTCAAAACTTTAATGCTGGCTCTGATAGAAAGCTGTCAGAGCACACCGCGCGCCGCGTGTGTGGCTGCGAGTGGCCACACTGACACCTGTCCACCGCCGAAAGTGCCCACACTGGGCATGTGAGCGTCAGATCGGGACCATGGATCAATCTTCTGCTGGGAAACCTTGGGTCCCGGTGTTCATGTGGGTGTTACTTTGACACGTACCACCTACCCAAACATTGTTGCGGACCACCCTTTCATGACAACGATGTTCCCTGATGGCAGTGGCCTCTTTCAGCAGGAGGCCTGCCACACAGCTAAAACTGTTCAGGAATGGCTTGACGAACACGACAAAGAGATCAAGGTGTTGACCGGGCCCAAAAATTCACCAGGTCTCAATCCGATCGAGCATCCGTGGGATGTGCTGGAAAAACAGGTCCGATCCATGGAGGCCCCACCTCGCAATTTACAGGACTTTAAGGATCGGATGCTAAAGTCTGGGTTCCTGGTACAGACAGGACACCTTCAGGGGTCTTGTGGATTCCATGCCTCGTTGGGTCAGAGCTGTGTTGGCGGTATGAGGGGGCCCTAAACGATATTAGGCAGGTTGTTTTAATGTTGTGGCTGACCGGTGTATAAGCAGGAGGATATACAAGCAGTTAATGAATGGTTTAGAACACGCTATAATGTAGTTACAAGCAGATATCGGACATTTTTACGTGTTTATTAACGAAAAGTAGCTGTCAGCAGCTATAACTTTTTCTATCATTCGTGTTTTGCTATGTTGACATTCACTATCTGTTTATACACCAGCATCCACCACCAGCAGCTGCAAGAGGCAGAACAGCTGCCTCTGATGTGAGAATGAGGTTTGGCATTGGGCTTCCATCTGGGTTTTGGCCGTAGTGCAGCCTTCTCTGACGTCGGAAACTTTGTAGTTTCACTCCTTTTTGTTGACCAGTGCCTGTGTTACTCATAACTTATGGCCCATTTATCTTACTCTGTCTTTATTTGGAAGAAGAGAAGTTGCAGACATGACCTCGGGAGCTTGACCAAAACAAGGTGATGTGATGTCACTCTATTTTCATGAATAACAAGACCATCCGTTAAAACTCAAAACGGCCCGCTCTGGAAACGCTCAGTGTCATTTATCAGCGCTGATCCAAGGCTCTGCTGGAACTGTTTTCCAAGTACTCCATCGATCACAGGAGAAAAAAGTGACTTACCACATCTGTTAAGTGAGCATGGAGACTTCACTTTGATTTTATTTTACACAGTGTGCACATTTAATTATTTTAAACTAGTTTATATGCAATTTGACATCAATATTGCCCCATAAAATGCATGCATTAAGTGCACTCTATGTTCTTTTAATAAGACTAATTCAGCAGTTTCTCATCCTTTAGTGTGTGAGCCAACATGTCAGAGTCCTCCGTGGGTCAGAGTGCTAACCGAGAATGGACTCTTTTTTTTCTTTTTTTTTTATGAAACGAAAGATAAAAACGTGTCAATCTTTCAAGTTTTTGGAAAACTTTTGCTCTCAGTGAGAGAATGTATTACTCCAGTACAACTTTGCCTGATAGTTATCCAGTACCCCTGGAAGTCCACTAGGTGGCAGTCTTTACCTCAGTCATATATACAGCGTGTACTGATACCGTATATGATTACGCCCCTTTGAATGATGCACAGCACACTGTGTTCAATAAACTCATTAAACTTTGTAGTGTAGTTCACAGAGAAGTGCATGAAGATAATCAAAACACAATCACGAATAAAGCTTTGCGGACATGTTCACTCAGCATGGCTGATGTCTTTTTTTTTTCAGATTCAGATTCAGATTTCTTCAGATTTAATGATATTAGATGTTCTTATGCAACAATATTTTTACATCTTTCCTCTCAGACACTGGCCTGTCTCTGTCAGAATAAGTATTTTGACCCTTTTTGTTTGTTCATATTCATCAGCTTTTTTTTTTTTTTTTTTTTTTTACACATTCCTGGAATTACATTAAATAACAATCAAATAATATCCACAGTCTTGGATGTCAACTAAAATAAACCTAGCCATAGCATAAGAATAATTATCAATAATATCACCATCACAATCATCACCATTTATATTATTCAAAACAAAAACAACACATGCCAAGGGTTTCTATATAACAGTCAGATGCCACCTCCATTAAAAAATTACATCATTGTTTACATGCTGTGTATTTGTTTCATAATGAGTATATTTTCAGAGGACGGTAAATGCATTGATTTGCATTTGGTTAAAGAGAGACTGAAATTAAAGTCCTGTGCACATTCTTTTAACTAGGCTGTGGCATCCAGAAAGATAAAGAAAAAAACTTGGCAATATATTTCTCCCAAATCCCTTCTGGAAGTAATTAATCACCATCATACAAGGGCTACCCTTAAAAGATTTCAAATATTTGCTGAAGTGCCCCCTTGTTCCTAATTATATCTCCCTGCTTGTTCCCCTCATTATTTAGAACTACCCACAAAAAGATGCAAGACTGAATGGGAACTGTCACACACCCAGCCCCCTTCTAAAGAAAATTTTTATATAGCAAATGAATGAGTGGGTTACTGTGCTGCAATAAAGGCCTTAATGAGGTAATTTTATTAGGAGCGGCTGCCCAGAACTGCTGGAAACAGACGGAGGAAACAAACAGAGAGAGGCAGCATAGAGAAAATTAGTGTTACCCAATTCATTAATTAATGCATTAGTGTGGGCAGCAAATTAACTGCCCCAAAAATCCCCCATTCAGTGAAGATTATGATGTAAAAAATACATTGTTGCTCTCAAACGTAATTACAAGACAGTGCAAATTCAATTCTAATGAGGCGAAAGGCACCCCCTTAACATGCATCCCCTACTTCCCTCTCTAAAAGGGCTTGCTCTTGAATTGAGGCCTAAGTTTAAGGAAGTACCGAGAGTGAAGGAGACAATAATGAGAGATCGGCCTGGCCCTAAGTGCTTTATATGCTGCAAACAGGTAAAGAGGATTGAATGGCTCTCTTTCTGGGACTCCTGGGGGGCCTGTCTTCCCAGCACAACAACACTTGGCCCTGAGAAAAGGGTCCGCTGAGGAGCCTGGAGAGTGAATGGACCTGTGTTGCAGCGGGTCAAACTGAATGGCCACAAGTTCTTCAATGATTACAAACTATGTCGTGCCGGCCTGGGCTCCACACATGTGCGCAAACACAAACACACACACACACACACACACACACACACATACACACCTACACACACACCTATATGCGGACACACTCAGAAACACACGTAGACAGCCCTCACCCTTCCACCTCTCCCTCTCATTGAGTTATCTTTACTCGGGCTTTGTCTCCTCTAATTGGAGCTGATGAGGGACTAATTGGTAGCTTTTTTTACAACACCCAGTACTTAAGCAATGGCAAGCCGAGGGAGGCAGCATGAGTGGAGTTAATGAGAGGCTTTGCACAAATAAAAGATTTAGTATGGGCCTGTTTCACAGAATGGGAGAAAAGGAAAGTTGAGGATATCTTTTGTGTCCTCCACATCTTTCACTTATGTGCAGGTATCTGAAAAGAAGAGGGAGTGGTGAAGGGCACACAGTGGTTGCTGAGACGTTGAGCACTTGTGCGCATAAAGGGATCTGTTCTGTATTGTTTGGGGCCCATAGTTTAGTGTGTCTGTTAATAATGAGAAAGGGCTGCTCCTCAAATGAATGTGGCAAAGTCCTTAGTGGACAATAAGTGCCCTCTCTTCCCCGGACCACACTGGACTGTGTTGAAGCAATCTGGAATAAAGGTTTAGTCCTTCTCCATTGTTGAGGGTGAGTATGTGGCCTATGTGCACAGAATTGAGCCAACAAATAATACAGCGGCAAAGCCAGTCTATACATTATTGAAAGCTCCAAAAACCTTTGTAGATTATTGTTTCATAGCGTAATTAATCAATTTAAAAATCTTGTCTTAATTGTAATACATAGGGCGTCTGTGCCTCTTGCTGGGTGCACGTCTATGACGTGTATGGTAAACTGTAGGAAAATCAGTTTCATTACATGGCAATTTAGACCTAAAAATCATGTTCTCTGGTCCTCTTGGATCGGTCAGAGATTTGCATCATGGTGGTAAACTTAAGACGCACAGCAGGTTCAACCACAGGACATTTCCTTAGCATGCTGTCATCTTAGCAGACATTTTGTTCATGTGATAATGTTTTTCTTTGTGCTTTTCAGGGAATGAATAAAAACCGTGAAGCAACAGGCTTCATTTAACTAAGCCGTGGTGTCACACCGGGAGGTGACAAGCCACTCTCCCTTTTCCCCCTAACGGGACACGGGTAATACAAACATCTCTAAATGCCCAGGTCTTCCAGGGACAAGTAGCCCCATACACAGTACAAATGTTATTTGTTTTATCTGATTACGCCGATTCAGAGCCTCTAAAGCTTGACTCATCCAAACGATGGCCTACCATAAACAGATAAAGTGGGGGTGAGGTAGAAAAATGTTATGATATGAGGTTCATTAGTGAAAACCAGGAAAGAAATTAAAGAAGAACTAATTAAACTACGCTCATGGGTATAGATCGATCAAATGCAGACTAAATAAATCCAAGCAGTACGGTATTATTTAAATTTAAGTTTAAACAACAACAGGGCAGCCCTCCAGTAAATGGAGTACGCCGCAAAGCTCAGATTAACTTGCTGTCACTTCCAAGATACATTTCCTCCACCATCGTGTAATTCATTGGCCAAATATTTGTGCTGACTCATGTGATAGGCTATTCACAATCTCAGTGACCCATTAACATCCTACAGGTTCCCATTGTCCACCTCTAAATGGATCCATTAGCATTGCTATTGTTATTTAAATCCTACATTTCCTAACAAAGAGTGTGGTTTAACTTTCTAATGAGGACTTCCTCAGACAAAGGACAGAGGCCTCTATTTTCTCTGCTCCCTAAATCCACTGGAAACCTGTTAGAGTTCATGAGTTTCAAATGTTCTTCAAGAGTTAGCATCTAATTTATAATTCCATGTACTCCACTTAGAATTTTCTAGTGTGCTCTCTGGTTTGGTGGAGGTTTTTAGTGATTTGTTTTAACACTTTCTTTTCCTATTGCATTCTGTCATTCTTCACTATAGTAGCAGTGTTTGCTGATGAACCATCTTAATTTTTTTAACTGTATCATTTAACACCCTACATGGAACCCCTTTGACAAGAAGCAACATTCCTGTCATAGAATGGATTTTATTATTGTGCTTCTTGAAAATCAACTTTGACTTACAAAAATAATTGCCTTGTCAATTCTGTCTTGATGCTGATTTTATCTCCTGTTATTCTGTTACAATAAAAAAATAATCAAAGTGTCAGTTTTATGTGTGCTTTTTGGTTTTGTTTATTTATGTATTTGTTTGTTTGTTTTTTGTGATTGCCATTCATTTTAATCCACTATGGATTCGCTAGATTGACCGTATACCGGCCACTCATGAAGGATGACTAACGTAAAAATGATAGATATGTAAATTGAAGTTTTGTATCAGCAAAGACAGACAAAGAAGATACCTCAGAGCTGTGAGAAAACCCTGACTGTATTCTGCCCCTCCACCCTGTGAGTGTTGTCTATCATCTGGCTACACTAACAAAGGAAATATCTATTTCAATCGTGTCCATTTTCATGCCTTCATTGCCCTTTATCACCAATTATTTAGTTTAAAAAATTAGGTAAAAAACAACACAGACGCAACATTTTTGCCCAAGAGACAGCAGACTAAGCTACCTGAGACAGAGTAAGATGTATCATAGTTTTAATTGTATTATGATTAGCACTATATGTGTTGTGTATGTTCTATATTTGAAAACCAAATCCACTTTTGTAATTGTGACTGAGTGGTTTGTAAAGGGGGAGAAATGATTCAGTGTTTAACACATGCAAAGCAAAAGGTCCAAAAAAAGCAACAGACCAGCCCGGTTCATGTATGTTCAGTGACTATAAAGAAAATGTATCCTTTGCCTATACAAATAAGACAGCATCAAACTTTATCACTGTAATCCCATGGAGATCAGTCCTTGCCATTTGCTGATCATTTGCCAGAATAGTCAAAATCCCCAGATTAGTGTCACCACAATAGCCTGTTTTGTTCTGGGGTTCGTTCTTGAAGCCGTAATCACAGGCCCTCACAGAAAGTGATGCTGCACCTCCGAGAGCAATGGGAGGAAGCTGGTGAAAGTAAATAGAAATCCAGTGGCACATAATTGTGTCATTTCCCATCACCCACTGAGGCTTTCAGAAGGCAGGGAAAGCTCCTGCAGCCGGCACGACTTTGTCGCCTAACCTTTCGCTGACCTTATGCAGGCTTATGGGCCAGTCCAGAAAAACACGGGCGACATAATAACTGAAAGGACAGAAATCACCTCGTGGATTTTTGCCCACTTGATATGTTTGCTGCTTGTTACATTGTCAGTCTTTCGTTACTAATTCAGCTAATTTGCAGATCAGATAATGATGTGCAGGCAATAAACTACCAAAAATACATTTAAAATGTGAATAAAAGCAGCAACATTGATTTCTCAAGGACAATACCAATACTGACATTTCGATCTAACAACTCTCGTCATGGTATACTGGCCAAGATTTTTTTTTTTTTTTTTTTTTTTTTATCATAAAAATGGCATGACCAATCATTTCTAACAAGGATCCCTTAAAATTTGTTCTCTTAAAGAATTGTTATAACAATTTATAATGACATACAGTGGATAAATAAACTTCTCACTGCTCTCTGGGGGAAAAGCTATGTAACGCTGACACAGGTTCAAAATAACGGCAAGCAAATCTTTGGCACTTCTCCAACATATACGCCTACTGCTGCTATATCTGTGATAGCAAAGGTTAACAACATGCATAAAGGTTATGAATCAGACAAGAAGTAGCTATAAATGTACCAGGTCTAATATTTAGCATTAAAATAGTTGTAAAAAAAATAGCACAGTTTGCTGGACTATTTCATTGCATAGTCTCAAATACATAAAATCCTGTTTGTAGATGTTGTTGTTCGGAGAACGGATGTCAAATAAGATGAGTGAGTAAAATTAATTTTTTTTTACTGAAGGCATCTGTATTAGTATTAGTATTAGTATTAGTATTATAGTATTAGTATTAGTGTTACCATTAGTATTACTACACTACGCTATTAGTATAGTATTACACCATTAGAACAAGGAATAGCAGTAGTAGACTGTTACAGTAAATATTAGCATTAGTGTTAGTACCAAGTTAGAATTCATATTAGTATTACTGTCTATTAATGAAACTGTGACCGTTCCACAACCTTAACCACGTTTATTATTGTTACGATGATGAAAAAGGTCTGGTGGGGACAAACAGCCTACAGTGGTGTCAGAAAGTATTCAGACCGCTTCACTTTTTGCACACTTTGTTTTGTCGTAGATTTTATTTTCGATGGATTTAATTTAGAATGGATAAAATGACCACAAGTGGACTCCAATCAAACTCTAGACACATTTCAAGGAATATTTAAGCAAACCGGATGCACCTGACCACGATTTGGAGACACAGCAAAGGGACTGAATACTTCTGTATATGAGAGATTTCAGTTTTTGGTTTTTAATAAATTTGCAAAAATTTCTTAAAAACATATTTTCACTTTTACATTTTACATTATTGAGTGTAGATTGATGGGCAAAAATTGTAATTTTATGCAATTAAAATTAAATCCACTACACAATATAGTGTGCAAAAAGTGATGGGGTCTGAATACATTCTGAAGCAACTGTATAAGTTCGTTTTGGTTGGAGGACTTGTCCTGAAGAAGACGTTCTCCACAGCTTTGCCGCCTTTATACTCGTTGGTAAAAAGCAGCTCGGCTTGTCTGTCCAGACAAAGTAGGCCGATGTGCTTTTTCCAGATAATGTTGTCTGCTCCTTCAGTGATGAAACCATAACTCAAAATTTTCACTGACATTCTTGTCTTGTCTGCAGGCTCTAAACACTGGGTGGAGAGGCTTGTTTCTGTGCCTGGCTTGCTCGTCTGTCCTCCGACGGGAGCTGCGGAGACGAGCTAAAACACCTGGTGTGGACACACGTCGTTTTTGCATGAAAATGGCATTTTTAGAATTTAGCCAGCTTAATGTAGATGTAGCCCCCAGTGCTTTTAACTACTTAAATTTTTCAAGTTTGCTATTTGGTCGTTTTGAGGAATCTTCTAAAAATAAAAAAATTTAAAAAATGAGATTAAACTAACACATCAGGTTCTAAAAATACCCTTAAACATTCAGTTGAGAAGACAGGCAAATTTGATGCTGCTAAAGGTTTATTTAAAACTGTTTAAAATGTAAACACATTAACACTGTTCCAAACACAGTAGTAAAAAGATCATAGGCTCCAATGTTTTTTTGTTTTTTTTTGATGCCAGAAATAGTCAAAGTTAGAAAATAGTCAAATTATTCAGCCAACAGCATTATAATCGTAATAAGGTAACGTTTCCAAAATGCAGATTTTTGGGGGCCCTCCACACGATTTTTGGGGGCCCTCCACACGTCGGGACCAGTAGTCGCACTATTGCCGTCACTACTACGCCCCTGCTTTTACCGCGTGGCTGACAGCGTGACGTGGAGGCCTCTGTTGTCGAACTCTTTTGCAAAAAAAAGTTAAAAAAAAAAAAAAAAATAGAGAGATGGAGAGGGAGAGAGAAATGACCACACACACACACACACACACACACACAAAAAAAATCGTCCAATGAGAAAACGCCCTGTTGGCCCTACAGGCATCCCGTCATGCTCGCTGCCTCAGCGCTACGTCAGCAGTGATACCGAAACATGGCGGTGTCCGTAGCGCGGCGCCCGGCTGCCAGTGCTCGTATGTTGATACTAACTTTTCTCACAACGCTAATATTTCACCGCAGCGTCGCCGATACTGCCGCGGGGGCCTCGTCGCCGGAAGAGCCTCCTCACCGCCGGTTCGAGTACAAATACAGCTTCAAGGGACCGCACCTGGCGCAGACCGACGCCAGTATCCCCTTTTGGATCCACACTGGAAGTAAGTGTGTATCCAGCTGTCAACATCGCCGAGCCGCTGGTCACCCCCACGGTTTTTACCCTTGGCGCTCGCGAATCCAGATAGCCCGAGGACAGCCGACGGGGGGGGGGGTTCACGTTTGCGGTTTGTAACGGTCGTGTTTCCGTTTTTTATGCCCTGAGGTGACAGCGTTTTCGCTTTGTTCATTCGAAACTGCACTAGGAAATGCACAGATTTTGGTGACACATAAACGGGTTCTAGCCGGATTTAAAAAACAAAAACAAAAAAAACAACAGTAAGATCAAGGTTGTGACTGCTGCAAGAGTCCGTGCAGACACAAGCAAGTGAAGTATTGAACTTTCCTCTTGCAATCTGGGCCTTTGGATTCTTGCATCACTCAGTAGTGAGTTGTCAGGCTGCTGACATGAAGCATTCAGCAAGTGCTGCATGAGCTTACACTGCATTCCCTCTAAATCAACACTGATCTAGGATTGTAGCTAAATAGTATTTTCTTCCTCAGTTAATCTGTACGTTTTTTTTTTGTTTTGTTTTTTTTCTCTCGAGTTAATCATTTAGTCCAAACAAAAATATAGCTAAAATGGACTAAAATCATTTAGGCCAAAACAGAGGTGACAGGAGACACCTCTGTATTGACAGGAAACAAGGGGTTAGAGATGGGGGATGACATGCATAAAAAGTCTGAGGCTGGACTCAAACCCGGGACGCTGTAATTACATGGTTAGCTGCTTAAACACCTAGGTCAACATGACGCTCAAGTTGTCTTTGTCCCACCAACAGCCCAAAACACAAACTTATCCAGTTTGCTGTCACGTTAAGCAGAGGCAAGCAGCAAATCCCCACAAATGAAAAGCTGGAACTAGGAAAGATGATGTCTTCGTATTGCTTGGTTTGTCCAGGCCAGCACTCCAAAACTAAGATTTTATTAAAGTTATAATCACATAAAACAGAGAAAAGCCGCGAATAATAAGTAGTGACATTAGCAATCAGTCGATTATCAGAATTATAGATGAGTAATTTTTGTTTCAGCACAGCTACTCAAATCATTATGCCTAGATGGTACAAACTAATAATCAGTGGAAAATATGCTACAGTATCAAAGTCATATACTGAGGCAGTGCAGAGATTAGAGACCAGGCACACCCTGATAATGTTGGTCTGTAATAACAGTGCTAGAAGTTAGCTGGCACTCCGTCACTAGAGATTACTTCTGTGAGAATGTTTTCTTACATACACTGTTGAAGTTGTAGACAAATTAAATTAAATTAAATCTATTTCATAAAGAAGAAGAAAAAAAAACATCGAACTTAAAATCTCAGTGAAATCTTGCTTTCTCTCTCTCTCTCTCTCTCTGTTCCTCCTCTCCATCCCAGATGCTATTCCTAGTGCAGACCAGGTGCGCATTACACCGTCCCTCAGGAGTCAGAGGGGCACTGTGTGGACAAAAAACCGAGTCAGCTTTGAACACTGGGAGGCCGAGGTGACCTTCAGAGTGTCTGGAAGAGGCAGAATGGGAGCAGACGGTCTGGTAAGGAGGGGTGAAACTGCAGGGGAGTGGGTTAATAAACCAGGGAGACAGCCCAGTTTCCTTTTTAGGGAATATCATATAGTATCATGTACAATTAATCTAGTGCATAAACTGATGTCCCCCTCTCTGTGGACATCCACTTCTACAGTTGAAGTTTAGTTTAGGTTTAAAGGTTTTAGCCTGCCCTGACAGGCAGCACACTTACCCTGATACAACATGAACTGGCGTACTTACTGTATCTACTACTATAGGCGTCTACACTAAGGCTGGATGTTAAATCTCAATAATTCGAGTATCGACCGCATTGTGTCCGTGGCATCGAGCGTCAAGAATCTGAAGCTGGCTTTTAAGATGCTTTGGTCACATTGTTGCTCGCTTACTTGTGCGCAAATTTTATAATCTAAATCAGTAAACCTTTCTTACATTAGACTGATGGTAACTTCTATGTAGCCAAAGAAAAATTCATATATTTTGTTAAATGAAAAAGTGGTTAAAACATGCCAATATTTCCCAGACTAAAGTGTCAAAAGTATTGTTTTTGTATCATTACAGAGCATCAGGTGTCATATTGGCTCTGATCTCAAAAATCTTCAAACAGTATCCAGCCTTTATCCGCACTAATTTACTCTTAATCCACAGCCTTGCACCCGGCAATTTCCAACCTCACACTTGATGAAGAAAATAAACCGTACTATAAGTTGACCATGCTGATGTGAAAAATATAGATTGCCTGTAATGAGAGCAGAGTAAGATATACTGTATAACACTGAGCGTAGGTTGCCTGTCAGACTTCGCATATTGAGTTGAGAAACTTGGATCTGAAGGAGGACGTGTGTCATGCATACGGGGTGAAATGACGAGCGTTTCCCCACCTGACAAAAAAAAAAACAACAGAGAGCAGCAAAGAAGTAGCCAGGGGCTGGGTTGTACTGTAACAGTCCAGATCCATTAAACTCCACGGGACAGCCTGAGTCAAATTTAAAATAAAAATTAAAATAAATTTTTTTTTTTTTTTTTTTTACAATGAGTGAAGCAAATGAGTGAGCTACAACTGAGCGTGACTCCTGGCTATCAGATATGGACCATAATTGCACATGTGAGCCATGGATGTGACAAATTTATACATGCAATGATTTTGTTTAAGTGTTTTTGGTCATATTTCGGCAAAACTAGATGCACTGATCAGAAGAAATGACGTGATGGTCACATGACGCGGTACCCAAGACTTGGTCTGTGCTGCACAAGCAGTTGAAGTTTTTTAATGTAAATTTAATAATAGTGGTTTCTGCTCTTTTTAAGACGCGCTTCTGGAAATTTTCTTGTATCAAAGTGCGTCGGCTGCAAAAGCATAGAATAAATACTTCATTTAGTCAGTCATCCAACATCCTTTCCTTAATAACCCTGTAATATTTACACTCTTATTCCTTGTGTCACTGTTGACGCGACTAACCTATTTGTCAGGATAGAAGCCTACCTGGCAGATCAAAACAGAAAAGATTGCCACCACTTTGAAATCTTTTGTCTCATAAAGGTTTGCTGAAAGAAATACTTTTCAGTAAAATACTTGTACCATTTTTTTTTTCTTTGTCCAACAGGCTGTGTGGTTCACAGCTGCACAAGGCCTCGACGGTCCAGTGTACGGCGCTGCTGACAAGTGGAATGGAGTTGGAATTTTCTTTGACTCTTTTGACAATGATGGAAAGGTTGTTGTCAACTTCACATTTCGAAGAATTATTTAGCCCTAAGTATTAATGAAATAACGTATATTTTCCAAGAGTGTTCCTAGGGAGCTTTGTAAACGGCATGTGTCGAAAGATAGCTGGTCTTTGTTTCTTTCTGCTGTTGCCTGGTGGAAACAGCCAGTTCAAAGATCTTCTGCTACAGAGATAGCCCGCATCCACACGACGACGGCTTCTGTTTGGTTGTTATCAACTGTTGTTGTCATATAGAAAGTCTATTGAAAATAGAAATATAATTGCAAGATGATACATCCATCCATCCATCCATCCATCCATCCATTTATCTATCGCTGTCTTGCAAAACAAGTATTTATTTGTGCTTTTAGCATAAGATTACCTAAAATCCAAGCCACTTGATGAAAAAAGGATTAATGCGTTTCCTTGTTTTCTCATCTTCCTTCCAGAAAAATAACCCAGCTATAATTGTTGTGGGAAACAATGGCAACCTTGTTTATGACCACCAAAAGTAAGTCAACATTTCTTTTGCTTTGCTGTGATCATCACCAACTCAAATTTTAACAACTTAAAGAAGATTAGGAAATATTATTATGTTTGCTTGGAAAGTAAATAATCCTCTATCTTTCCTAATCTCCCCCAGGGCAGTGAAAGCTTTAAATCACTTTTTCAGTGCCATTCCAGTTTGTCTTAGAATTCATAGTGTTTTCATCACCACTAAATGAGTGTTTACAAAAACAGACATGGGTATTAATGTTATTCACTTATCTAATAAGCTTTGATCATACTGTTTTTTTCCGCACGCATGTTCAGTGTCTTTGCGGAGCCCTGTACTGTATGTGAATGTAAGTTATAGTTATATTTTTTCCTGAAAACGTTGTTTTCATCCAGTGATGGCACCACACAAGCCCTGGGTACATGTTTACGAGACTTCCGCAACAAACCGTATCCTGTCAGAGCCAAAATAACGTACTACAAGAAGACACTGACGGTAGGAAACAACATCAACATACAAACGCAAACACGCACTCACCTGTTGTTATAAGGGTTATTGCCTGTATATGAAGCTGTGTATATGTATATGATGAGAGAAAAAGGTAATTCTGCCTGGCACTTTCAAGCCAATAATCGTATAAAATCTCATAGTATTTGATGAACAGCACAGTAAGCAGTGTTTTTTTTTTTTTTGTTTTTTGCTGCAACACTGCTCTTTTCTCCTCCTCAGGTGATGATCAACAATGGCTTCACTCCGGACAAAGAGGACTATGAGTTCTGCACAAAGGTGGACAACATGATAATTCCCAGTGAGGGCTTCTTTGGCATTTCGGCCGCCACCGGTGGTTTAGCAGGTACTGTTCTATGCGCTGTGTTTAACACCCTTGGAGTCTATTTTTATTTGTCTAAAAAACCATTACCCTATGCCAGGATATAAACCCTAACATTACAAAGATATTCTCATTATTACCAAGATAATACCAGCTTATTACTCTGTATTTACTCTGTGGTTCCCAAGATTTTACTACCTTATTATCTTGTTATTGCTGTGCTGTCATTTGAAGTGTTAACGTAGTTTTTAATATGCTTTTCTGTTGTCATTTTCTAATTCAGAATTTCTTTCCCCCATCAGATGACCACGATGTGTTGTCATTCTTGTTATTCAGACTCACAGAGCCAGGCCAGCAACCGGTAACTACATTTTCCTCGAGCTCCTAATACTCTCCAAGTCCTGTGTGCAATTTACTTTTCTGTAGCTATGTGTGTCAGTGTGCGCATGCCCGCATGTGCACAATATAGCCTAAGCACGGCCTCTATTGAGTTCAGAGTGGGTTTTTTTTTTTTTTTTTTTCTTCTTCTTTCCCATTGAAGCCCCCACCTGAATCTGAGATTCCTAGAGAAGAGAAGGACAAGTACCAGGAGGAATTTCAGAACTTCCAGCAAGAGCTCGACAAAAAGAAAGAGGAGTTTCAGAAAGAGCACCCAGACGTCCAGGGAGAGCCAAGTTAGTGTTCTGAAACCAAATGGCCCAATTGATTATGTAAAATACGTCTCAAAAGATGAATCATAAAGAATTGTTTTCATTTTTACTCTTTATCAGACTATTAGAATAAACATAAGACATGAGCATGTCCGAATATTACATTTGAAATACCCCGTGAAAAGTTTTTAGGTTTTATTTTAATTGGTTTTAACCTTAGATTTTTCTTTTTCTCCTCAGTTGAGGACTTGTATGAGAGCGTGAATGACCGGGAGATCCGTCAGGTGTTTGAAGGCCAGAACCGGATCCATCTGGAGATCAAACAGCTCCACCGGCAGCTCGCTATGATCCTGGACGAGCAGCGCAGATATGTCTCTGTTATCACTGATGAGGTTGCCAAGAAGGGGACGAACGTGGAGTCAGGACAGGTGGGCATGTCGTTGCCAAAATAGTTTACACAGGATGTACACAGTGACAGGAGATACAGGATTATAAATCGTTTCATATCATCCAGAATTCCCCTTTTCACACAAGCAAAAATGTAGGGACCCAAATGATACTGAGAGGTTTTTGTTCTGCAAGCCTTAGATTAATTTCTAGTCAGTGTATTAATGTAAAAGGTTTATAAGACACCACTGGAAACCTGCTCAAACAACATGACAACAGGAAAAAAATCCCACTTTGTTATGCTTTGAAAGCAAGTGGACACATAACTGTTTTTACAACAGGATATCCAAACTTATAAACCTTTTTTATACCAGCGTTATCAAACGTCACCACTGAAGTGTTTAATCTTCAGACCATTGTGCTGTGTTTTTTCTTTTAGGTGGACTCTGCCAGTCCGCAGTTGGGCTCTGTTTTAGCCACCCAGCAGGAGGTTCTCAGAAACCTGAACGAGTTAAGGTAAGTAACAACAGCGTCATTTGTTGTTGACCTTTGGTCACTCTTAAAAACAAGCTGTTGTTTTTGCAACAAAGATAAAGAGCCGTGATACTCCAGAAAAACAAGGGAAATCCTGCCGGTTAATTCCTTCAAGTCATATTTAATCTCAGAATGCAGTGGCTGCAACATCACAGGTGTCTGCCAGCCTGATAATCCAGCTGCAGTAACAGCTTCCTCCACAGTCGGCCCGCTACCTAATGGCTGCTCCCCACCCTGCCCTGATCTTAGCACTAAACCATTTTACTCATTTGTTGTCTCTGCCTGCGGCATTGACAAGATAAAAATAAAAAGACTGATTACATTTTAGGAATTTAGAAGTTCCATAATTCAGGACTGTTGGGGGGAAAAAAAAACCAGGACTTCCTTGTAGAAATTGGAATATATTCTTAGACGTGTTAACAACTGCCAAATGATTTTGGCTGTGTGGGAAACCCAACAGGTAACTGGGTCAGAAAGTCTTTTCTTTTTTTCTTTTTTTTAAATACATTATTTCTGAGAATAAGAATTCCGTCATGGCTGAGACATACAGTAGTTATAGTGTGATATGTATAGTAATGCCCAGCTGTAATCTTCTTTCTTTATCTGTAAAAATGGTCTCCTTATCACTGTCAGATGACAGCCTGCACAGATTTTTAATGCCAAGATAATACAGCTTAAGAGATTTTACGATGGTGTGCCTTCCATGGCAAAGACTCAAATGACTGTTTGATTTTGGTACTTACAATGAGTAAGCCTGATTAGGTGTACAGAATGTAATTTTTCGATGTTTAGAGATTTTATTTTGTCAATAACATATTTGGGCTTTTGTCCTGCTTGCATAAGTTTCTTGTGGGCTTAGTCATTGTGAGCACGCAAGAGATTTAAAAAAAAAAAATGCCATCTTCTAAACCCTTCTTGTAGATTAGTGAGTGGATTTTAATCGCTGTTTTCCTTAATTTCCCAAATAATTAAGTTATAAAATATCCAGCTACTCTGCTTAATCAAAGCTTGTCAACCTTTGGCTCAGCTATTAATTGTTGAGAAAATTAAAGTCTTGAGGTTCTTAAATTTACTTCAGCACCGTGAGCCCTTTCGAATATTGACTTTATGAACAAAGAAATAGTGCTTATTTATTCAATAACTGCATATCTGTCCTGCCGCTGCCATTTGATTGTGTGTCTTAATTTTAACACACCATCTGCATAAAGAATTAATCAGAACCACAAGATATTAAAGATTTTATTTTATGTAACATTAATCTCTTAGTCTCGTGTATCATAAAAGAACCAAGCTGTTTATATGCCCTAAATCCAACAGAACATTCATCCTCAAATGATTTTGCATACATGATTTTCTTTAATATATGGCTGACCCATAACTCACATGTACTCTCACTTGTCTCATGTGTTCATTCCACCCAAATGCCTCCGTGAGTGAATTATACCCTTTAGATGGCAGGGAAAGACAGAGTTTCTGTAACGATTCAATTTTAAGAAAGCACATTATCAGAGTGGTAATTTGAAGATAAGGTGGTGCACAGGAGTAAGCTGATTGACAGAGTAAATAAGTGCAGACCCTGGCAAAAGGCTGCAGCTGCTCCCTCTAATGTGCTAATGTGAGCGACTGATCTGTATTACTTTGTAGATTAAGTGCTCAGTTTATCCTGACCCGTCTTTTTAGACACCGAGTTCATGATAGGACTTCATCTCAGACTCTCTAAATATCTAAGGAGGGCTTTCCGCCCATAAATGGGTCACTTGTAGTAAATGAAGATTAGATGTAGGGTTTAATAAATGCTCACTTTCTCAAGGGAGATTTTTTTCCCCTCTCTGTGAAACAAATTAGATTTTGTTTATATGTTGTCCCTGGCCCTCCCTTCAGACTGCAGCCGAGCAAGAAAAGGCCACATCTTAGCACCATTTTGTCCTTATCAGATTAGTAGTCTTTAAATACATCTGTCATACACAGGCAAAACATGGTTTCCCTCCAATTGATTTCTTGTCACAATCCCCCCTCAGGGCCTTCCTACTTGCGCAGCTGGAATTCCTTTCATTTGTCTAGTCACTTTTTTCTTTATAATCGTCTTAGATGTGTTTAAGATGATAAGGGAAACTTATTGCTTGCTCCCTGTAAGTAATCAACTTTAAGAAATTACATTTTGTTGAGAAATATGATCCAGGCTTAGACATTTTCATTCTCTTCTGAGAATGGTTTCCACTGTATTTTAACCTCATTTACTGATGAATTTTGAAAGCGCAGATACACACTTAATAACTGGTGAGCCATGACAGTGGCAGTTTTGGATTGTACATTTTGATGTCCGTGTCAAGGAACGATGTATGGACATTTCTGACAGTTAGTAACAGAAAGAAAGGTAATCTGACAGTTTAACCAGACCCAGACCATTAGCTGATATTGGCACTGACTTTTAACCCTGCCAATCTTTAATTCTGCTCTTCTCAATCGCAGAGATACTTAAAGGAACAGTTCAACATCTGCGCCAGGCCAAGAAATAGTCCAGCATATCACCCCCCCTGTCTTTTTGTTACACTTCAGTTTTTGTATGGAGTAAACAAACAAGATAGCGTGTGTTGATTAGCGAGATTTAGAGGTTCTGGTAGGCAGATTTTTTTTATGTTTAGACAGAGCTAGGCTAGCTTCCCCCCCCTACTTCCAGTCTTTATGCGTAGCTTAGCTAACTGGCTGCTGGGTGTAGCTTCAAATTTAATGGAAAGATGCAAGAGTGGTATCGATCCTCTCATTTAACCCCGAGCACAAAGGTGTTTTGCCCAAAATGTTCAAATATGCCTTTAAACTTGTAGAAAGGGAGATCTGTACAGTGAGCTTACCCTTGAATTATGTCATTATGTTAAATAACCAGTGTAAATTTTGTAATGCCCACTTTAAATGCACTAAAAGTAGACAAAAATCAATATACAGTATTTATTTTAGGCCAAGTAATACCTGACATACCGGTAATGCTTCAGCACTAATGTGAATGAAAGTTGCAGATTGTGCTCCTGTAGGTCATTGGGTCAGTAAGATGTCCTTGCAGTGTATAAAAACGGCACCACATACTGTGTAATACACCTGGGTCGATAACATCTGTAATAAATTATTGCCGACGTATCAGGTTTTATGTGAGCCAAAATATATTTGAGGTAATGGTGTATTTAATGGGATCTTAATTAATCCTTTTTAATAGAAATTGCCATTCTTCCTCAGTCCACAATCAACATAGACATGGGGAAACAATGGGACAATGGGAAACCACACTAAGTTCGGCACCTCTGAAAAATATCCTCAAGAGTTGGGGTAGATGCAATATATAAAGATGCAGTTAATCTCTCTATTATTGTATTATAAGATGTTAATCTATAAAGGAAGAGGAAAGGTCGTCCACCGATTTAAGTTTGCAAGCTCCCAAAAAACCAAGGTCTTTGTATTTGTATTGACATGGATGGACAAAACCAAGGAAGAAAATGTGCCAACTACTAAAAGTATATCCACATTAAGCGGGTGTGTTTCTCACCTGAGGAATCAGGCCCCTCTGTACAGCTAAGTGGACGCCTCCACTTGTACTTTATATTAATGAAAACATTTTCTCTCCCTTACTTAGTGTGGAAAGACATAAAGTTTACGTACTCCATGCGCTCAAAGATACAATATGTTTAATTGTAAATTTAATTGTAAATTATGTTTTTTTTTTCCACTTTTCTTATGCTTTTATCGTTTTTCAATCACTATTTTTAGTTTGTGTTTAGCATCATGACGAGACTTTGGGTCGCGTATTCCAGATAGCGAACCTCTGTGGTCTGTTTCTTAACCCACTGTACTTGTAATCTGTTGTAAGAACATGTTCTTATACGGGATTAATTTAGCAATCATGACCTCTTTTATCAGATGGTAATTTTCTGTTTTTCAAACTTTGAGAATATGTAGCCTCTTGTGAATAGGGATTAAAGGATTAATTTTGGACTATTTGTATTACAGTAAATAAATGATACCACACAGCATATTACTGTACATCATGTTTCCCAACATTCATTCACTCAACACATGTATCAGATTGTGAAAGGTAAACATTTTGACTATATTGCTGAGATATTTATTTGGTATTAAAAGGCTGTTGGACTAAAGATTATTTATTCCAGTGAGCTGGGGAACTAGTTGCAGTATTAATGTTTATAGTACAATAAATCCACAGGGACCAGTGGTATCTGGGCTGTAAACTGTAACTTAGTGTGTCTTCTCTTTGTCTCCGCAGAAACTCCTTTTATGAGTCACTGAAACAGATCGGCTCAGCCCAACACCAGGGAAATGCAGCTGGTATGGGAACATATGAGACCATTCAGCACTTCAATGACATCAAGGAACATCTGCACACAGTCAAAAGGGACATGGAGCACCTGGTGCAGCGTAACGCTCAGGTATAGATCAGAGTCTAGAATCTCACTCGGAGCAGATTATAAAATAGATCAGGATTCAGTTGACTGAACTCTGCTCTCTTCTGTGTGTTTTCACCTGTAGAATCCTGCTGAGAAGGTTATGAAGTGCCCTGAGGTACCCCCCATGCCTTCCTGCTTATCAACTGTTCATTTTGCAATCTTCATCGTCGTCCAGTCAGTCCTGTTCTTCTGCTACATTATGTACAAGTAAGATGTCATTATTTTTTTATTAGGCTTCATGTACGTGTGCTTGTAGATCTACACGTCTCTCTCTAATTCTTTGTGTCTTTTCTTCTTTTCTCTTGTAGAAGTCAACAAGAAGCCGCAGCAAAGAAGTTCTTTTGATGAAACATATATCTGAAATAAAAGTGTGTAAATGAGGGAATGTCCATTTTGTTAATTTTTTTTGTTTGTTTGATTATTTTCAGGTTGTAAGTTATTGTACATGAAAAATTTGGTTTTGTTGAAGAACTTTGTTTTAATTAATTACAGATTTTTAATTTGATCGGTAAATTGTTGCGTATGAATGCTAGTGTGAGACTTACTCTTCTGGATTTCCAACATGATGTTATATGTTCCTTACAGTATTTTTGGTTCGTCAGATCCTTAGATTTTGTTTTCAAAAGCCGAAATCTGTCACAGTCAAATTCCATGAAGCTGAGCTGACAACAAAGCAAACCTGTGTTTTGAAATGTGCAATTTTGTATAAAATAATGCTGAACTATTGTTGATGAAAACTCAGAGAGCAGGTGTCTGCCTCTCTTTATCTGTTTCAATCGAGTCAAACATGTCAGAATCTGACATATCCTCTACCTGAACAGTTTACATAAACAGAAAAACAGAAAATTCTCCTTGGTGTCTTCTTATTGCTATATCAAATGTGATTCACCTCAAACGAGATGCATCTACATTGAATAATGTGTCCTCTGTGCATCAGTCATGGTTACAGTTTGTTCCAATTTGCAGCTACAGTTCTTACATTTGTAGTTTTACATCCTAATGTTTGAGCACCACTGAAGAAGAGCTGGAAGTTATGTTTATATATCTTTTACAGGTATATAATAGCTTTTTTAATTTCTGCATTTACTGTAGTTAACCCCATTCTTTTTTCAATTACAGGTAACACTTTAACACCTCCAACTTTAGCAGCATGTAAACACATAATAGTTTATAACATGCTATGTAGTTGTGAGCACATATAAGGACATTTTTACACTCAGATTATTTTACAGAATACATTTACATGATTATTTCTGTATTTCTCAACTCATAACTGATGTATGACCGGTTAGCAAAACACAATTTAGCGCAACTGGATTATTACACACACATAAGACCAAGTCCTTAAAGTCAGCTATAAAGCATTTATTAACTTTATACAGTTATGAATGCTTTGTATGAAGAGTTATAGTTATTCACAAATTCATTAATAAACACTTAGAAATGTCTTATCTGATCACTATTACATTATAGAGTTTTTCTAGTGTGTTGTAATAGACTTATAATTGATTAGTGATGCAAAGCTTAATAGAGCGTCACTGTCACATTGACTCTCTGAGCTACTATTAATCCACTGAAAACCCTTTGCCTGGCTGTAACCCCTTCCCTATCTACCATATTTACACTGTACAAAAAAAAAGAGAAAACAAGGTCAAGAGTCTACAGCCGTGCTAGCGGCTCTGTGAGGCTGAACTCAGTCACAGCAGCGCTTTGAGCTAAATGCTAACATAAGCATGCAAACATGCTCTCAGTGACAATGCTAACATGCTAATGTTTAGCAGGTATCATGTTTACCGTGCTCGCCGTCTATTTAGCACTAAGCTAAACGGTGCTAAATAGTACAGCCGAGGCTGATGGGAATATCATCAGTTATTACTTAATTAGGTATTTGGTCATAAACCAAAGTATTGGACTCGATAAAATGTTGATGTTGGCACTACATGAAAAGTCAGGGGATCACCAAAGTCATTAGAATTCATTTTCTGGGAACCGTGATACAAACTTTCACAGCAATTCGTCAAATATTTGTTGAGATGGTTTCCATCTGCACCAAAGTGTCGGAGCAACTGACACTGCCATCGAATATTCAGCAACATTTTTTAGTGGTCCGCTCAGTAGGAAATTACATAAATTCAACTGTGGCTGTTTGTGAAGTGGTGCTGCTAAGTTGTGGCAATATCAAAACTACTGGATTACATTTCCAGCCAAAGGAAACCTGAAAGCTTTTCTGGGATTATGTAGGCATTGAACCAGATTGCTGCACATCCTTCTTTCCTTGAATAACACAGAGCATGGATTACAATACATATATTACATTCTGTAGCATGTACTACAGGTTATTTTATATGTGTAGATATAGCCAAAGTTAGAGCAATGATAATGGAGATCTGAGCTTCCTTGAATCTTTCATATGCTTTAAGTGCTATTTATCAATGATGCAGACCTGCAGAAAGGAACAATAGGCGGAATAGTAGTCTTTTTTTTTTTTTTTTTAATCATGCATATCACTGCCAAAGAGGCTGACAGGAGGCAAAACATATACCTCCTTGCTCTTTCACGTATTCTATTTTCCTTCACTTTCCTAACCCCTCAACCAAAACCTGTTGATTTCAAGAACAAACAAACATGCATTTCACATTTATCATAACTTCAGATATTATAAAACACATCTGATTGCAGATGAGCATTTCTGAAACGTTTCACAGCTCAAAAATAAAAATGTTGGGGTTATCTAGGAGTCCTTCTTCAAGCTTGCAGTTATGATGGAGAGATATGGTGAAATGAAGTCGGAGCCGTCTCCTCCCAGTATCTCATCCTCCTGTCAATCATCCCCCCAATGAACAATAGCACGGCATGAAGGAAGGCTCCAGAGGGGATAAACAAGACTGTAATCCCGCTCCTCTCTCTCTACTCTGCTCAGCAGTATAAGCTGCACACGGGCCAGCCCGTACTTTACTAATATGATTAAGCAACAGTGGGGGAAGCAGCATATGTGTATGGTCACAACCTGAATCCCAAACTATTTCTTATGATCAATGCTGCAACAAGCTCTGCCAAAGAACGCACAAAGTGTCAAAATGAATAAAGACAAAAACATCCAGAAAGGTCTGCATGATTTAAAAATAGAGAGAAAACAGGCCATCTGCCTCTTAGTATAGTGGAGCAGGGAGGATTAAATCCAGATTATGGCCGAGGCAAAACGTTGTGTGTGTGTGTGTGTGTGTATGTAGGTGCGTGTGTATGTGTCTGTTGCTCGTCGTCAGTGTGTCCTTGGCCCCATAGACAAGCAGCAGGTTAGCTAGAGAGCTACCACTGGATTTTGACAGCTATAGGAAGCCAAAGCGGAGGGCACCATAAGGGGAGCAACATCATTTTCATTTAGAAAGCAGACTAAAGAGTCACATAACTCAAGATGGCTTTCTTGATCAAGAGCATGATTGGGAACCCCCTGTCAGGAATGGGTCTTGGTGGTGGAGGTGACAAAGAAGAGGAGGCCACCCCCTCAGATCCAGCCAAAGCAGCGGGGATGACACGGGAGGAGTATGAAGAGTACCAAAAACAGTTGGTGGAGGAGAAGTAAGTAGCAACACGGACAGTACTCCATTATGAATTAATGCCATTGGTCCATGGAAAACAGTATGGCTGCAGATTGTACAATCTGACCTTGACGAGTTGCTATCTACTTCAGCACTGTTTAATTTTCCCTGTTTTGCAACCACACTGAACCATATTATTCACATCCAAAAACCTGGATAAATGTAAATAATTTATAATTTTTCATGTGCATACAATGAGTTTTTGAGAGATGCAGGTGTTGCTGAAGGTCAAAGCATGGTGCCTCCATAGCGGAGCTTTTTTTTTTTTCCAGAATTTTCTACATAATAATCCACTGTGGCTAAAGGTCATGCTGGACCTGGATCAATAATCTGTCACAATCTGTCATCTGTTTCTGCGTCAACAACAGTTATGGGTAACATTTTGAGGGACTTTATAGTTTTAAACACAATCCAATGTGCAGTCGTAAAATGGCAGTTTGATTCACAGTTTGAAAACATGGACTTAAGGGAAATGTTGCAGTATCTGGACTGAAACATGTAAAGGTGGGTCTGTGGTGGTGCAGGAAAGGAAAACAATCAAAGGCCTGCACAATTATATTCATTAAATTATTTTATTAAGATTGCTATTTCCTTTAGCTATTTTGAAAAGGTCCAGATCAACAGACAGTTAGTTTTCCCTTATCTTATATACACATCTATTTTTTTTTAAAAAGAAAAGCATTTTAATATCACTCTTATTTACTTATGGAATATCTTACATTTTCTTTGATAGACTTTTATAACTCTACAATAATATGAGCAGCAAGTAGCTTGGTTTTGTCCACCACCATGTTGCTGTCCACCAATGCTACGGTCAGTTTGTCTTATGCAGGGTTCCAGTTCTTCTCACCAAAGCAGACATTTCAGTAATAAAATGTGCACTTGGCAACAATGTGATAGATCCATCCTGAATTCAATTCTTAAGAAATATTGTAAATAACATTTTCTGTTCAAATTTGACAAATCTGAATTTGGACTTTTGTGAAACGGGGAGATTTTGTAGCATCAGATCCAGTCAGTCTGTATTACATAATGAGATTAATCCGCCCTCTCTACTCTCATGTTTGGGGAATTAATTTATTGTTTTAAAATGACAACATTCTCCACAATTGTAGATTTCTTGGAATGTATTCACATGTACAACTCCTGATGCAGACTAACGTTAGATGGAAATAAAAAAAAAAAAAAAACAGAACATGAAATACTACACTTCACCTTTTAAAAGTTTGAAAGTATCTGTATAATCTGTCTGGTGGTAAAGAGCATTTTAACAAATGTAGAGTTTGTTGATGGTTTGTTAGGATCCTCAGTCCACTTTGTTGTTGTTTCACTACATTTCAAGTTGCCGCATCTTGGCTTGAATTCAAATCTGTTTGACTCAGTCTGGCCTAATAATCCAATTTTTATTAGGCTGAGGGGAAGTACATGAATCTTGCCATGGAAATGCAGGAATATGCAGGGTATCACAAAGTGCAAGTTGTCACATTTACAACAACAAATGGCCTTTGATAAATTAAGCATAACTCAAAGATAAAAACACTTTTTAATAATGAAATAATCAAGAAACATGTTGAAATATTGGTTTATGACAGCTTTAGATTTTGTAAATTTTTACATCCTGATGATATTTACTTTATTATATAACACAGAATACAGTCTCAGTTTGTATTTTATATTCTATGGATATAAGAGGGGATAACCAGTAGTGGCATACCTGAAATTAAACGCTACTGATGCCAATAGATTCAGGGACATACAGTACACCACAGATTGTAAATCTGAGGAATACTTAAAATTTTGCAAACCTGCAAAGTAACCCTGTGAAAAATAAAATTAAAAGTCAATATTTCCTTTGCAACTGTTGGTGAATATTTTAATAAAGTAAGACGGTATCAAATGTTTGAAGCTGTTTGCATTAGAATCTCATGAAATCAACTATAACAAGACACCTATTAGACTACAACATCAGCGTGGACGCTCAAAATACAGTTTTAGATGTTAATAATAGTTGATGGATCCAACCTAAAGCCAATGCACTAATATCCACTAATGGTAACAAAAATATATTTTCTTTTAACTAAGAGCACGTATCGAGACCATATTGGTTAAATTTAAAATGTTACAACAGACTTGGTTACCTGCTAAAATGAAATTCAGGTGACCTGAACCAAAGTTAGGGATGCTGTGACGGGCTAAACTACATCTCTGTTGTTTATCTGATCAGGCTGATGTGTGTTTACATCAGGTTGGATGAAGACACAGTAAAAGCAAAACAGAATGAGACACTGGGAAAGCTTTTTGTTTAATGAAAACCCTACTGTTGAAAACGTCATTATAATGCTCTTGGACCAGTAATGCACTGACGGCAAACAAGAGCTCATGCACCAACACAAGGTCGTAAAATCCTACCTTTCAAGTAGTTTCTGGAAGTAGTTCCTTGCAGCGTTTTTCTCTTTGTATTCTCCGAAAAAGAAATAAATGGAGATAGTATTTTTACTTTAACCGACAAGGGATGTTTTAATGATGTTTATGTCTGTTTCAGGATGGAGAGAGATGCCGATTTCTTACACAAGAAGGCGGAGAGGGCAACACTCAGAGTGTGCCTCAGAGAAAAATACAGACTGCCAAAGGTAAACATCTTAAGGGTTTATATCCCTAACACATATCTTAATATTTAATTTATTACATTATTAATTGCCCTCACTAGGAACACAAAGGCATAATGGTTGTTAATTATTGTAGTTAATTATTTTCAAGGTAACACTTTACTTTAAGCCCTACTGTATTTAGCATTTATAAAACCTCTATAAAAATTATATAAATGCCATAAAACACATCGTAATGTAGTTGTAAACAGATATAAATGCATTTTAAGTGTTCATTAATGTACAGTTTTGTCAACAATTATACCTTCTCCTATGAAGACATATTTTATATTATTAAAACAGTGTTTTACTATATTGTCTTTCATAAAATGTTTCTACACCAGCCTCCACTTATGGGTGCCCCCAGAAGGAGTTATAGTTGTTGACAAATACATTAATAAACACTTATATCTGCTTACAGCTACGTTATAGTGTGTTTTAAACCGTCATAACACGTTTATATACTGCTTATAAATGCTAAATAAGGGGTGTCAAAAGAAAAGTGTGTCCCATCGCTTTAACTTGAGACTTGAGAGCTGCTTCATGGTTTGTTGAGGTTACTTTTAACTAACAGCAGCACCTGGCAGCTGCAGCCTGGACAACAGGAAGTGGAAGCCATGCCAGTAGATTAGTGACAAAGACATTCGTCCAGCGTCCTCAAGACATTAGCCTGTGTGTCCCATATTGCACCTTGAGTCTTATAAAGCCAAATGCCACTGAGCAGGTGTCCCAGGCTCATTAGGGAGCAACAGGCAGTGTAAACTGGCTTTAAGGAAGAACAGCATCTACTTTAGTGGATGTAAACTGAGCAACTGCATGATTTAAAAAGGACTCTTAAAGAGAATTAAGCTGTAATGGAAGGAGCAAAAAAGGTATGTTGGGATTTTATTCAAGCCTTTTAAAGATAAATTCCAGATCAGAGCCTTCTAATCCTACAAATTAATAAAGTGGTGAAGCTTTGCCTGTAATGAACTGTGTTTTTATGGCAAAAGCAAAATCAGTTTCTAATAAAGGTTTTCTAATACCATGATTTTTATTCATCTGAATGCAATGATGACCTTGGCTGCCGAAGGCGTTTCTAATAGTCTCCTGCAACAGACACTCTATTGTTCCGTTTTCTGTGTCAAACAATGCCTACATTTCTTTTCACTGTTTGTCTTTTAAATTGAGATGATGGTAGAAAGCTATACATACAAATGTAATTATTTTCTTGAAATGATGTTTACATCGCATGTCAATTTGAAAAAAACCAAATGACAAAAGCCAAAGTTTCTTTATTAGAGCTGGAATATGCATTTTAAATGGATTTTCAACATCGCAACAATAAGGCACCTAAAGGCCCCCTGTTCTGTTGATTCTTTTCTTTTATCGGGTGGGGGGTTGGGAACACACATACATGCTATCAAGTGTGAGTTAGAAAAAAATAAAAAATTATATAAATAAATACGTGTGTGTGTATATATATATATATATATATATGTTGTCTAATGGAATTATGGTCTCGTGAGACACTATAGTTGATATCTTTAGACTATCGTTGGGATTCAGAGAGGAAAGGCTAAGGCAGGTCCAAGATAATCCCACAGATTGAAGTTTAAAATAGTCACAGTACAGTGCCTATTGTATGACTATCCCAGATATTAAGTTGGCAAGGCTTTAAATTTAGCATTTCTATAGTGCAACAGGACATAAGTGCAGAGATAATATCGTCAAAGGAGACTCGTGTCCTTTGAATGTCCTCGGGTGCAAGACAGATCCTAGAGTTCATCTATGTGTTTTTTGGCTTGTTTGCCTCATTGTTTGTTTAAAATTTGAATTAGAATCTAGCCAAATGGGCTTTGTTTTAAAGTTTTTAATGTGTTACATTAGAACTAATGTAAATCAAAAGAAACAGAAATGTTTTGGAAACCAGGTGGCCAGGAACTAAGCTAATCCTGTAAGAAGCCTTTAAGTCAGCCTTTAGGTTGTTTACTTCTGCAAATGATGATTCAGAGCCATAAATATATAGTGTTTGTTAGGATCGGGGAATCTCTGTTACTTTAGATGTGAACTAATACAATACCAGAGGAAGCAGAAAACATTAAAAGTGCTATTCAGTCTGCTAAAAAAGAGAGATTTGACATATTTTTAAAATCAAAACTGCGGTAAACTGAAAAAAAAAATCTGTTTCATATTGCACTTGTGAAAATTTGAAATGAAGAAATATAGTTGCATAAAACAGAGATGAAATTATTATAAACTAGTTATTATTTTTTTGTTTGGGGCTAAAAGTGTACAAATAAGAAGAGTTACTGTGGTACTCTATAGGTATAAAAACAGACAAGTCCTGTATAATGTAACAACCTCTACTGTCGCGTCTGCGTTTCTGGGCTCTCACCGTGTTTTCTGCCTGACCTTTTTTGTCTGCAGAGCGAGCAGGATGAGAACATGATTGAGATGGCCGGGGACGACGTGGACGTGCCCGAGGAGCTGCTCAAGATGGTGGATGAGGACGCCACGGAGGAGGAGGGCAAGGACTCCATCATGGGCCAGATTCAAAACTTGCAGAACATGGACATGGACCAACTGAAGGAGAAGGCCTCGGCCACCGTCACTGAGCTGAAGAGCAAAGCAGAGGAGAAGTGCTCCGTCATGTGAACGTCCCGTGTTTGAATAATGAGGAAGAATAAGGGAGAAGAAGAGAACACAAGAAAATGAATTTCGACACTTTCTGGGAATCTACAGACCAAGCTGTGTTAAAAAGTCTGGGATTCAGTCACACTGGAAAACACCTACCAAGTATTCACATTTATTATAGGCATTAAAAAGGCAAATCATCTTCCTGAAATAAAAAAAAAAAAGCCTGACCACACCAGGGTGTTAAATTGTTACTGCTACCAGTCTGCATCTGGGATAAGGATATACTATAAAAGTTTCCATGTTAACTTGTCACTGAATGGGTAGTAATGTTCTACATATCTTTGCAATAAACAGAAAATATTTTAAGTCATGTCCAAGTTGCCCCGTCTCTCCCCCATTACTGTTTGCTTTAGATAAATAATGTAGGAAAGTGATTTTCCCTGAACATTCCCAACAAAGTATTTCTTTTCACATCTCTCTCACATGGTCACAGGCCACAATACGTTTCAAAATGCTGATTATTTGTGATATAATGTTCATATTTTCCCGGTTGCTGTAACATGAGACAGTTTAGTCTCTATGACAGTCAAATAATATAATAACAAAATACCAAGACTTGCTTACACAGAACCTTATTCAAGTTAAAAACCAATCCTGTCTGAGTATTTTAACTTTCCTTTTGGTTTTTTTGGGTATTCTAGATTTTTTTTTTTTTTTTTTTGTATGTGGTGTTTGAATTAATTATGATATCTAGATTTTTTTTTCCTTTAAGTGTTATTGCAAAGCAGAAGATCTTCATAAGTCTTGACACGTTTACTGTTACTTTCTCCACATACACAGTTAAGCATTTCGGTAAACCTGAATCATATGCAGAGACGTTTGCAGATTTGCACAAATCATCATTTTAAAATACCGAATAATTTATTCCATAAAAATAAAAACAATGTATATAAACACTGATGAAATATATGGAGGTACTTGGAAATAAGAAAACAAATGTATTGTTCAAATAAAGATGTATATTGAATACATGAACTGTTCGTGTTGTGAAGCTATAAAGCCTCCTCCTGCACACACAATTTAGTTATGTCAGTCCACAAGAACAAATGTTCAAACTTCATGTCTTTACTTTCTTTATGTGTAAATCAGTTATTATTAGTTACAACTATCAAGGATCTTGATTTTGGAAGGACAACTTTTTATGCTTATAACTGTAATGTTGCTGCATGGGGCTTTATGTCTGTATTTCTCATTTCAAAATCCAAGATGGCTTTTACAATGGTCAGCCACATAGAAATTCTGCCGTACAACCACTACCCATATGAGGCTTAATCAACTATGATTAATCCCATTTACCTGAGTCAAGGCTAATGCAGTGACTAAAGAAATGCTGTAGGTCTTAATTTAATTGGGCATTATCCAAACACTTGCTAGGGACGATTAGGCAGAATGAAGGGGGAGGAAGGAAAGAATCCTCAACATTTAGAGTTTCACATGAACCCAAGTGTAAACGGCTGTGGATTTCTAAGGACTAGAGATTACCATCTAATAGGATCAGCATAGCCAAGGTTGTCAGCCTGTGCCCTCTCTCGCTTCCTCTCTCCAGATGAGGATATCTGAGGACAAACTGAAGTCTTGTAATGCTAGATATCTCATTCTTCCTTTTATTGGAAAAGGAACTTAAGCTACCAGCTAGGCAAGTTACACAAGCCCGTCATATCGCTCTTCGAGCGAGGAAAAAAAAGATGCAGACAGTCTCATCCACTCGACAAAAGACTCCCCATCTACTGGAATTTCAAGATGCCTGCACATAAACAGTTGCTAAAATTTATAAAAATATAAAGCTGGAGGTAGCACTGACTAGTGATTCCTAACCAAGGGTAGTGCCAAAAGAAATAATGGTAAAAAGAAAATACCCAAATGATCATTTTAATTTAGCAATTAGGAGAGAAAATGAACTATTTAACTAAAAGTAATGGATAAACATTTCAAATAGCTAGTTAGCAAGCTAAAAGCACTAGAAAAATTGTCAAAATAGTTGTCAGTTGAAATACATAGCTCAAAGTCATGGATAAATGGCAGAAATAGCTAAATGTAAAGGATAAGCGGCTGGAATAGTTAGTTAAATGTAATGGATATACAGGTGAAACAGCTGGCTAAATGTAATGGATACACGACTAAAGTAGCGAGCTAAAAGTAAAAGCGGTCGAAATTGTTAGCTAAATGTAATGGATAAACGGAAATAGATATTTACATTACTCTTAGCTAGCTAAAAGTAATAGTTAATGGTGTTAATGTAACCTTGACCAAACCAACCTAAACACTAATAGTTCCATTATATGAAATGTATATATATACATATTTAAACATTTGTATATAATTAACAGTGTTAAACGACATCCAGTTAAAGATCGGTTCATGTTTGGAAAATGACAAATGGTGTGTATCAGGACGTGCTTGGGTTCGTTATCAACCTTGGGGCTGTGGGGTAGGTCAGTCAGAACAGTTTGGGAACCACCAGCATGAATTCATCTCTCAATGTTGTTGTTATTTCTACTAATTGCCAGTAAGGGGGGGTCACAGCTGTGACACAGTAGCTACACAGACACACCTGTCCGCATACTACTGGTCTGGTTAGGAATCACTAGTCAGAGCTGTACCTTCATATTTTCACAAATTTTAACAATTGTCTGTGTGCAGGCATCTTGAAATTCCAGTGGATGGGGAAACTTTGGTTGAGTGTTCTGGGGCTGTTTTACATGCTTGCTTCATATTTGTCTTCATGCTTCATGCTCTGTTACTCTCCGACACTGGCTTATAATGAAATTTGAGACAATATGGTAGCACTTCCAACTTTTTGGCAACAGTTTTCTGGAAGATCTCTCCCTGCTTCAGCATGACAAAGTGGCCTGGGAAGAGCCCGGAGATCAACATCCAACACCTTTGGGATGAACTGGAGTGATGACTGCGAGCCAGGCCTTAGCAGCCCAACATCCACGCCCAACATCACTAACGCTCTTGTATGGGAGCAAATCTCTGCAGCCCGGTTCCAAAATCTTGTGAAAAACCTTCCCTGAATAGTGACGGCTGTTGTAGCAGTCGGTAATTGCTTATGGGTGTAATGTTTTTGGGTATAAGATTCAGGTTTTGGCCCATAATGTAACTTTTAAGTCCCTTTAAAAGAATAGCGAGACATTTTGGGAAATAAACTTATTCGCTTTCTTGCCGAGCGCTAGATGACATGATTGATACCACTCACATATCTGTATGCTAAATATGAAAGGGAAAATGGCTGCCCGTGGGTAGGAAAATTCACCTGCCAGCACCCCTAGAGCTCACTACTTAACACGTTTTGTAACATCTCATCACAAATTGTCATTTCACCCTTTGGCTTATGTTCGATTTATAAACAAACAAGATAAAATGCGTTAATTGATGAGTGTGAGAAGTGGATTATTGCACCATTGGACAGAGCCAGGCTATCCGTTTCCCCTATTTCCAGTCCTTATACTAATCTAAGCTTACTGGCTGCTGGCTCTGGCTAATTTACTGTACAGGTATGAGAGTGGTATCGGTATTCTCATCTAACTCTTGGCAAGGAAACAAATAAGCATAGTGCCCAAGATGTTGAACTGCTCATTTAAAGTTTCAGTCTCTAATTACAAGTGATCTAAACAGCTTTTTGTTTAGTTTTTTATTGGTATTTATTGAATTTAAGAAATTTTGTCAACGTGTGTGGACAGAGCTGCACACAGGTTCGAGGTTCAGATGATTCCTACTGAAGGAAAAAGACGAGCTTTCATCTGGATTCGGAAGTACATTTGGAAAAGTTGTTAGGACAGAGGAGGAATTATTTTTAAATTGGGTTTTGGGTTGAATTATTTCCAGATTAGCTTGAGAAACCTGCAAGACATTTTCTTTCCTCACTGTCTCTTCATTATCGGTGCTGTGAACACTGGAGGTTATTGTACTGATGCAGACGCTTCGTTCAGCCTGTGCACATGCAACTCTCAAGGCTCAACGGGCAGCTGAGCACTGTGAGCTAATGAGAAAGAAACAGAGTGTTCAGCGATTTACACGGGTCAAAACATGAACGACATTTTAACAATAAACTGAGTGAATTCAGCGAAAACTTTTCCAACACTTTACACAGCTTAGAAACATACGCTCGGTGTGCTCTGCATGTGTGCCATAAAACCTCATCACAGCACATAAGAACAAGAGAAAACAAGACAACATCCTTAAAAGGTTTTTGCTGTAAGAATAAAGTTTTTCATGTATTTGCCTCACAAGTTTTTGGTGTTAACTAAAACAGAGCTAAGTTAACCCCCCCCCCCCCTCTCTCTCTTGGCAAACAAAGGATAAGGTCACCTTCTGTGATTAGGAAAAGCTAAATAGTTTTAAGGGTTTTAACTCTTTTGAGTAAAATAATGTAATCCCCCTTAAGAAGGATTACCACGCTGCTGTCAATCTTTGTTTGCTGTTAAGTGGTTATAGTTATTGTTTGGGCTTTGTTACCCTATTTGACTCAGCACCTGTAGGAACTGGTGAAAGAAACTCCCCATAGTTTAAGTCTGGTTTAGGAATCATTAGGACGCGATCTAACTGAATTTAATGAGCCTAGTAAAGTATTTGAGTTACTTGTATTCAACATGTGTCAGGAGGTGCAATATTTTTCCTTTGGGTCAATAAAACTAATAATTCCTCAACTAAATGAAGTTTCTATTCATTTTGGCAACAATATCTTGACGCTTTGATTAAATACTAAGCTGTCATCTTGCAATCCATGTCCTGACCAGAAATCTTGTAATTATGATTTTGTTGTACCTTAATCTGTTTGCCTAATCTTCCTCTTTTTTTTTTTTTTTTTTTCACAGACCGACATGAACATGACATCTGGAGGAGTGGAAAGATGGTTTTAAGATTTATGTAAGAAGGTTTTAGAGCCAGCATGGACTGATGCACTTGAGATGGGGAGGAGTTAGGGAGGGTGTGGAGGCTGGTGCCTGCACGGGCTCACAGTTACCCCTAAATCCAGCAGGGCCAAATCCAGCAGGGCGTCCTCTCTCTCTGACGTGCAGCGGGGGTGCCGCATGAGCAGGGGGTCGTACAGCAGGCACCACTTTAAAAGCCCCCTCTGAGGATACTCCACAACCACTGAGCAAGGCGGACTTACGGCTGTGTAGCTTGCGCGCACGTTTTCCAACAACCCCATCGGGCTATAATTTGAATTTTACAACTCTACCAAACTCAAGAGAAGCGTTAAGTTTCGGATAGACGCCGGGGAGCGTGCGAGTTGAACCGTCTCTCGGACTCCACCGACCAATGTGGCTCCTTGGATCACCTGCCCAAGTCCCGATGATGGATGAGCGCCTGTCCCCCTCCGCACGCTCCGTCCAGAGCCCGGGGAACCACCCGTCCACAGTCCACAGCATCGAGGCGATACTGGGATTTAAAGAGGACACCATCTTCCATAAGTCAGCCTCCTACAGCGTGACGGAAAAAGTTTTGGTCAAAGGGGCCGAACGCAACGGGAATGTAATTGTGACTCCGATGAAGAAAAATCATTACTCGGAAAGTTTTGACAGTAAGTGTGTTCAGTTTGGCTCCAAGTGTCGGTTTTGGGTGCAAAAATATAATTTAAACCTGCCACGTTTAAGTTTTTAAAGTTTTTAAACCTTTGACCTAAGACTTTTATTTCGTTCTCAAGAGAGACGATTACACTGGCGGTAAAAAAAAAAAAAAAAAAATCTTAAAAATGAATAAATAGATAAACAGCTGAAACTAGCGGAGTTTGACCCAAGGAAGTGCAGTCAAACATGGCCAAACCTTGACCTTTTCGGGGTTCGCTCCTCACGCTCTCCTCCTCCCTCCGCAGGTGTGTGCTGCGCCGGCGGCACCGCGGACGCCCCGGCGTGCCCGGACTCGCCGGACGGGGACGGCAAACTGTCGGACGACGAAAACCCGAAGAAGAAACACCGTCGCAACCGGACCACGTTCACCACCTTCCAGCTCCACGAGCTGGAGCGGGCTTTCGAGAAGTCCCATTACCCGGACGTGTACAGCAGGGAGGAGCTGGCGCTGAAGGTCAACCTGCCGGAGGTCCGAGTGCAGGTATGTCGCACAAACAAAACCACTTTTTTATTTTCATCATCTTTTTTTTTTTTTTTAATCTCATGGTGCAGGCGAGTTCAGACTCATATACTCGGGTTCCAGTCCTGCAGGCTTTCATGATGGCTGCTTCCCAATAATGGCTACAATTCTGTGACCATATACCAAACCACCAAAACATCTGTAATACTTACAATAAATACAGCAACAGGAGATGTTCTCAAAATGACATCTTTATAGGTTTAATGTTTACATATTTCTGGCATAAAAAAATGGGAGAAACATTTTTTAAAATAATAATCAGCTCGCATTATTTGATTTAAAGCTCTACTTACTCTTACTTTGCTCTCTTAAGTATAAAAAAACTGAAACAATTTTTCTTTCTTACAGCCCATTATTTACACATACTTACTTTTCCAGTTCCCCAGTCACTCAAATTGTTTACATTAGTAAAGACAGTGCAATTTTTACTATTGGAATAATTGGTTCAAGAGAACAAAAATGATATTTCATTTATTATTTTTTGTTTTTTTTTTAACACAGAAAAAGATTTTAAATTAATTTTAAAATGTTTGGCTTGCTTCAGGTATGGAGAAATCTTGTCTTTTATCACAAGTTCATAATTGAAAGAAATTGGAAAATTAGAAGTGCAGTCAATTTCTGAAAATATTATTTTGTAACAATCAATCATTATTGATTATCACATTACAATTTGATGCAAAGTGCTTGGTTTAATAGTTTAAATGTTCACTCATACATCTCATACTGCTGTCCTCCACATTTCTAAATGTTTAAATACAATATTATATTTTACATAATGCATTAAAAAGTCTATAGGTTTTTAAGCTTTAAATGTGTGTTCTCTCTCTCTGTCTATTGTGTGTGAATCTGTTGACCTGGATGACGAGCTGCTGCATACAGTCGCCTTCGCAGGGATAATTAAAGTGTGTTGAGTTGAAGTGAATTGAAAACAAAGATCCTCCTCCTTCTTTTCAGGTATGGTTCCAAAACCGGCGGGCCAAGTGGCGTCGGCAGGAGAAGCTGGAGGTGAGCTCCATCAAGCTCCAGGACACCTCCTCCTCGCTGCTCTCCTTCAGCCGCTCGCCCACCAGCTCCCTGGGATCCGGTCTGCAGCTGGACCCCTGGCTCTCCACCCCCATCACTACCTCCACCTCCCTGCAGTCCCTCCCGGGCTTCATCAGCAGCTCGCAGGGCCTCCCGGGCACTTACACCCCTTCTCCTCCCCCATCCATGCCCTCTTCCTTGCCGGCCTCCTTCCTCAACTGCCCAGCCCTGGGACACAGCCCTCACCTTCCCCACATCAGCTCTATGTGCCCCCCACCCCCGGCATACCAGTGCTCTGCTGATCCAAGGAATTCCAGTATTGCCTCACTGAGGATGAAGGCTAAGGAACACATTCAGTCTATTGGGAAGACATGGTGATGGCGAGTGGAGGTCAAAAATTGGCATCAAGAACCAGAGTACATCTGTGGCATCTTTTGAAAAACTGACTCCATCCTCCTGAGGACGGGATTTTATTATTTTGGAAGTTTTAAAAAGTGAGAAGCGCGGCTGACATCCAGGATTAGAGACATCTTCATCTCTTGAACGTGAGCTTTTGAAAAGCTTTGACACTAACTGTGACATTACTGTAAAATATGGAACTACTGATAATTCAGAGTTTTTCTGGTGTTTTTCTTCTCCTTTATCTTCTTTGCAAGCTGTTTTTACTGTAAAGTTTTACTCTCATTCAGACCAGTCTCCTTCTTACCCAGTGTTATGTTGCCAATATAACAAATACAGATCCCATTTCTACCCATCAGTATGTATTTATTCTACTGTTGTAAATGGAGCACTCCTCATTCTGGTTCATTCCCTCCTGCTGGTTTTTGGACCCAAGTTCGTGGTTTTCACCATGACAGATTTATCGAATGTGAATATTTTCTCTATACAATAAACTTTCTATGTAAAATCAACAAAGAAAAATAACGACTGATCAAGTTTTCGCAGACTATTTGTCACATGTGAGGCACGCAGATTTGTCAGAAAAGTCTGGAATGACTGTGACACACAAGGAAACACATAGCAGCTGTATGAGCTGTAGTTAATCTGCCAATCTCAAATTTATGTAAAAATACCGTATGTAAAGCATCATTCCTCTGTCATGCTGCAGACAGAAGGCACAGTAGATGGAAACTCAGCAGAAACCAATATGGAAAATTCTGGATATAGCTCCCCCTAGTGGTGGATGACTATCAGGCTCGGGGATAAAGGCATTGTTCAGAAGGAGCAATAAGACAGATGCTACATTAAATGCTAAACTAGTGATGCACGGAAAATGTATGAGGTTTTCAGCTGTGAGGTTTCCAAAACGATTCTCTTGTTTCATACTACAGAGAATTTAAAAATGCCGTCTAAAACCCTCCAATGTTGAATGCAGATTTTACCATTTTCATCACTGGCTGAAGCATTGCGGGCTCAAAGAGGCCCTCCCAGCCTACTGCAAATGCACCTTTGGATCAAAAAAAAAAAAGGTCACCTGAATCTTTTTAATATGCCAGCTTAGAATTCAACATTTACTTTAAATTAATAAACATGGAGGATGTGTTTTAAAGAAGCATCTTCAACTCCCAGACTTGCTCTCTGCGTTTTAGAGAATGAGTTTGTCAACCAACCTATTTCTTCCTCATTAAGTTTTGTTAACTTTATCTAGTTCGCTCCTGGGATTAGAGTCATAATGATGGTGTGAGAATGGCTCGCACCTCTATTGTTCCCAAATCCCCCGTGACAAATGAGGGAAGAGTAGAGTAGACTAGAGCAGAGAAAACTCTCCTTCGGCTTTTAGAGAAAGATGTGTGTAACTGAGTTGTTTCAATTAGCATTTCCTGTTGTCCACAACCCCTGAAGGCTAATAATAGTCCCCATCATCATCTATGCTGCTGTCCTAAATAGACACTGGAGTGTGTTTGTGTCTCTGTGTGTGCGGTAGTATGTGTTTCTTCCTTCTGATGAGAAAAAGCAGCATCAAGGCTAATTGAATTGACCAAAAACTTAATTTGGTTATCCGCTTTCATCTGTAATTATGATCACGTTAACCCTTCATACTTTAATGATAAGATGCTCAAAATGTAACATGGAAACCGCAGATGCTCTTAAAATATATATGTTGCGCCATCTGGTGGTACAAACCACTTACTGTGCTGGTGGAGTGAACATGACAATTAACATTACATATTCTCAGACAATAACATGACTGTGTAAAGCGTGATAAATATCACTGACCACTTAACAGAATGGTGTGCAAAGCATGATTAGACATCCACATTGCGGTTATCACATCATTAAATTTATTCAGATTTTTGGCTTATGTAACATTTAGTTTTCTGGTCAGTCTGTACTCAAACTGCTGCATGATATAATCTGCGTATTAGAAATTGGAAATTACTGATAAAATAAACTTCTATTGGGTTTCCAGCATAGCTTTACAGCAGAAAAAACTTTTCAGTATGGATATGTGATTACAGGGCAGATGTTTAGTGGATAAGGACATCTGTTTTTGAAACAGAATCCGTCTTTTCTTCAGGTGGAGTCATTGTGTTGCAGTTTCAAAGCCAGAAGAAGCACGTCTGACATCTATAATGCAGTGATGAAATGGAGAAATACATGTAACCTGAGCATCTTATGAAACACTTGAAAGATCACTAATAGACACATAAATATGAGTTAAAATCCACAGACTGACCTCTCTGAGATATTCGTCTCTGTCCTCTTCTTTCCGGCCGCTCCGCAGTCGAAGCAGCGTGTCTGCAGAGTGTGGCTTCATCTGTTTTTGGTTCTTTTGTTGCACCGGAGCCTCCATCAGACGCTGGTCCCGGTCCAGCTGTGTGACCCCAGCTGCTTCCGAGGGTTTGAGGTTCGTCTCCTGCCGCTCAGGCAGGCTCTCAATGCTCTTCTTTCCCATCAAATGACCTGGGGAAGTTGGACAGAGATGCATGACGATTGAGATCTGTGTTTGGTCAGTCATACCCTGATTAATTATATTTGGGTTAACCAACATTGTGATAGGTCCTTGTCTGTGATTGCACTGTTGTGTAACCACATACTTGACCACATATCAAGGCTGAATGGTTGGAAAACTATCTAATGCAATGTATTCAGTGTGTGTTTCCCATGAAACAGCTTTCTTCTCCGAAAGAGGTACGTCATCTTATTTTACTTCAATTTACTGTAATTTTATTTTTCTTTCGTTGACCAGTCCAGCGTGAGCTGGGAAAAAAACCTACATGTCTATTACATGAACAGGAGTTATGAGAGCTGAAAAACAAGACGTCAAGATCACTGCATTATTATTATTATCATTGCTATTGGTAATAGTAGTATCAATGTGCAACTGTTATTGTTATTAGTGAGCAAAGATGTACTCAAAAGAGTATTAGTGCTGTAAAGCAAACAGGATTTGGATTTCTAAAATTCAGCAAATGTTTAGGCTAAAATACTTCTGATCCACTTTTGATGCAGGATATAAACTGAAATTCCCCTTAAGTATTATAACTTATCAATGTGCATATTTCCAGATAATTTCAATGAAATCGACACTTCTTATTATTTTATAAGAAATATTGAATTTTCCCCTTACCTACTGCCCAGTGATTGCCGCGTGGGTACATTTTCCCAACAGCTGCTGCCGGACTCTCTGAGCAGTGCAACATACAAGGTGTCGTAGCCAGAATGATCAGAATTGGCCACACCGGTCTGCAAGTCCATGAACAGCACAGGCACCGTCCGCCCATGTTATCAGAGACAAATGTCAGATCTATAAACGAAGGTAAATCGATCCTTAGTTGCAGTTAATCAGCCTGATTCAACTCTAGAACATCTCCACCATAGTTAATTTTTTTTTTTTTTTTTTTTGGCGAGCCGATACCGCAGAGGGCGAAGGGGGCGTCCAGCTGCAGACTTGTTGAAGTTACACTCCCGATGCCTCTGGTGGAGACGACTAACGATGAAAGTTGAGCGCCCCGCCTGATAACGGCTGTGCGTCAGCGGGTGTTTTTAAAAGTAGCAGGGTATCAGGAGGAGAAAGTCATGATGGCAAATTACCATCGATAGCCTGCAATTATTGTTGCTGGCTATTGTTTGTCCCGAGATTGCAGGGTGACTGCGGGAGGGGTCAACGTCATTTCACGATGTGAGCAATTGCTTACGTCTCAACAAGCATGGGGGTTGCAATAGCCAGTGGTATTCAGACAATTTACTTAAGCAAAAGTAGCCACACTAGGGTGTTAAAATACTCTGTTACAAGCAAAAGTTCTTCAATCAAAAATTGTGAAGCATTTCCAGCGAAATGTGCATAAAGTATGAACAGTATTGATCGTGCAAAATGGCTCCTCTCACAGTGCTATTAGTGCACTAACATGGAAGGATTAGTCCTGAGGAATTACCATTTCAGCAGCAGTTTAATGCTGAGGCCGGCTGAGGTGGAGCTCACTTGAGATGTTTTGAACTGGTGATATGTCTTATATGTAAAACTGTAATCGAAAATTTAACTCAAGCTGTCAGATGAATAGCAGAGTAAGAAAGTTCAATGTTTCAGTCTGAAATGTAGTGGACTAGAAGTAAGTGCATAAAGTGGAAGAACTCAAGTAAAGTACATGTGTCTAAAAATTGTAGGCTTCTCGGACCCGCGATGGCCATTTAAAAAAAAAAAAAAATCTTTTTTGTTCCACACATTCTTCCTTGTCAAAACCAAAACCTGCCGCCTACATTTCCCACAATGCAACTGAACCGCCCACAGTGGTTTCAGGGATTCAGGTGCTTTGTGCTAGTGGCAGCTAGTGCGCCCCAAGCCTCTAACCTCTAAAGTAGAGGGCCACATCGGTCTTGTGAGCTCACTTCTTTTTAACTGCACACCACCAGATTTTTTTCAGTTTCGAACTTGCAGTCTTCCGACCCATCTGATGCTGACTCAAGTGACGTCATTTGAGCAGTTTAACCTTTTTTATCACAGCTCCCTCTAGAGCCACAAAGGAATTTGTACACGTTTTTTCACATATGCACTAGTAGGCTAGTCCCCAAGAACTGCAAACATACTTTGCGATGTGTGAACTCCATCAATCTGTAAACTGTAAAGTTCAGTTCTCTAGTTCTGGTTAGTGCAACACAGCTTGTGAAAATACTTGTATAACGTCCCCTGTGTCATGGTGGAGTTTTGTTTAGGCCGTCAGGGTTAGCCCCGCACTGGCTACATGACTCTAACAAAAGAGCCTGTGTGACAAAGTATACATTTACAGCACCAGGCAAGGAATGTCTAATGACAAGATGCTATTGGTTGCATTATGGGATATGTAGGAATCAGTGATTTTGGAGCTTGTCCCATACCAGTAGATATATCTCAGCTGCTTTCTGCTTCAATTTCAACCATTCTTTTTAAGAAATATATGTCTCTTGTAAGTCTCCCATCTTCATGGAACAGCAACACTAAGTCACTGCAATATCCCTTTAAGTGCATTAGTTGAGTAAATGTGCTGGTAAATGTCAACTAATGTTACATTCCTCCACTGGAAATACAACAGCATAAAAATACTCTGTTAGTAAGTAAAGGTCCTTTCAGTCCATTCAAAATTTTACCCAAATAAAAGTACAGATATATCATCTGCATAAAAAGTAAAAGAGCTCATCATGCAGAGTGGCCCCTTTCAGGACGCTATATTAATATATATTATATCATGGGGTTATATTTATAATTAATTAATATGTTGCCAAAATTTAATGTGTTTACTATGTAAGATCTTAATCTTAGCTGTCAGATAATGGTGTAAAAAATGAAATATTTCTATCTCTGAAAGGTATTGGCGTTGAAGTATGAAGTATAATTGAATTGTAAATTCTCCACTGAAGCACAAGTGCTTCAAAGTTGCACTCAAGAAACGGCCGAGGCAGACGGCTGCTCACCCACAGCTGCTCGAGGTTTCTTCCCATTAAAAGGGTGTTTTTCCTGTCGCTAAGTGCTTGCTCATGAGGGAATGTTGGGTCTCTGTAAATAATATTATAAAGAATAAAGTCCAGACCTGCTCTATATAAAAAGTGCCCCCAGATAACTTCTGTTATGATGTAATTCTATATAGAAAATGGTAATAATATAATAAAGTACATTGCTTGAGTAAATGTAATTAGTCACTTTCCACCACTGGTAATACCACAGTGTATAAATATATTGATACAAGTAAAAGTCCTTACAGTCATGTCAAAAGCTTACATGAGTAAAAGTGCAGAAGTTTCATCACCAAAATGTACTTAAATTATTAAAAGGGAAAGTATTCATCATGTAGAATGGCCCCTCTCAGAATATCACTACTATATTATATTATGAAATTATATTACTGCTGAATTAAAATGTTGCCAGCTTGTTAACTATCTAAAATCTTTATCTGCAAAGTAAGGAGTTGGAACTATAGCTGTTAGATAATGGAGTAAAAAGTGTTATATTTGCCACTGACGTACTGGGGCAGGAGTGTAAAAGCAGCAATCAAGTAAAGTACCTTACATAATGTACCATACTAAAATAAATGTACTATGTTATTGTCCACCACTGGCCATGGACTGGATTTAACTAATGAGTGTTTAACTCAAATGGCGAGGGAAAACCTGCTAACAAGAAGCCAATAAATCAGAATAGCATAACAATGAACAGCAGAATAATATATAGTGTAATCTAATGACGCAGACATTTCTGAGAACCGATAAAGTGACTTCAAACCACAACACAAAAAGACATCCGAAAGCTTTTCTTTAAAAAAAACCCCTGAGCTGTACACAACACCAGTTTCTTTTGTATATGTTTCTGCACTCTTACGTTGTCTCTTTATTTTATGTCTGTTGATTCTGTTTTTGTTTTTTATTTTTTATTTTGGAGCGATCTTCACTTGTGAAAAGCATTCGCTTGCACCCGAGCAACTTTCTAAACATCACTTTGTTTTCAGAGCAGAGGAAATGACGCAGAATTTAAAATATCAACACTGATTGCGAAGGAACACAGGTCAAACAAGATGCCATGAATTCTGCAGAAAACACCTGTTGTGTGCTCAGTAACAAGAATTTGACAATGCAGCATATGCCAACTTTTTGTGTATAGTCTATAGTCTTTTGTGTATCATTTATCGGTACAGCTTATTGCAGTGTACTGAGCCCTCTGGAAAGGTCAACAGTGTGAACTAAGCAGTCCTCACACAAAGTTAAGCACCCGCACATGTGCCCGTGTGAAATTCTCATACTTGACTGATCCCTTTCATGACAGTATTGACATACATATTGCTGGAGGAAGAGAATAAATGAGGACAGATAAGGAGGCCATGCGCTCGTCCGTGTGTGCTTGCGGGTAAGAGGCATTTTGTGTTGAAAAGGTTGAAGGTTTTCCTCTGCATATTGTAAGGTCACAACCCCACAAACATCCCGGCAGGATAATAGAGAGTATCTCTGGCTCATAACGTTTCTGATCCTCATCCAAGGTTTGACCTTAACAAAACAGAATGAGTCACCTATGGTCAAAGGGCAGCGACAGGTAGGACACACCGAGCAGTGCCATCTAAAATATTTGTTGTTTTAGTTTTATGTGAGACAACAAGATCCTGTGCACGATCGTGTACCAAGAAAATGTCTCGAGAAACCTCGAAATACAAGGAATATGTAAATGTATAGCTGCATCACAAGAATGTGTGTGAGTTTATCCCCCTAAAATCATAGATGAAACTGCTAATAAAATGGTCTGTTTTATGTTTTATTAAAGTGTAATACCCTAAAAGGGTTATTTTCATAAATATAATTGAAAAGAACTGCTCTCTTATAACATTGACTTAAAAAGAATAAATGACTAAGACTTCAAAAATGTCAAACATACTGCACAATGAAGGTATGAACTTGGGGTTACCACATACTGAGAGGCCAAGGAACTTTTACTCTTTCACCCACTAATAACAGCCTTTCATGTCTGATTGCCCGACCTTCATCACCTGCACTAGAGACCACTGAAATCATTTCAAGCCATATAATTAAACCAAATCGAATTAGTTTGAAAATGTAAATAAGTATGATTGGCTGCGTCATGCAGCCTTTTGCAGGTAGAGGCCGGTAATTATAACTTTTGACTGAAGGAAGTGAGCTGCAAAGGTTTTACGGCCTATAGTCACGTATGAAAACCGTTGTTCTTCATACATTGGTATCCCCTGATGCTCATAACTGCAGAAATTAATTAAGAGTAATCTTAAAAAGAAGAATAGGGACAATACTTTAGTACAATAACTCCAAATGTAAAATCCTTTTTTACGCTTAACTCCATTTGTTGGGACTAGTGACACCAGATGGCACTGTGGGGTGAATTTAGGGAGCGTTCAGTCAGTGTTTTTTATGATGAGTTCTGTGCTGTGATGAAAGGTGGTTCCATAACCTTAGTTTTGAGTATTATATTACATTTGCATCTATATTATTATATGATGTGAAACGTATCTAAAAGCATGAAACTATGTATTTTACTCAAATTTAACTTGTGTTTAGAATTTATCAATAAATATTACTAATAAATTGTGTTATTATTATCTCTGTTAACTAATCATAAGTTATATTAGCACATAACATACAATTAGGTACATAAGTATTTGGACAGTGACATAGTTTTTCTGTACCGATCTGTACACCACCACAATGGATTTTAAATGAAGTAGTCAACATGTGACTGAAGGGTAGACTTTCAGTTTCAATTCAAGCAGTCACATCATCAATAAACACCAGTGACCCAGTTCCATTGTCAGCCATACATGCCCATGGCATAACGCTGCCTCCACCATGTTTCCCATCATTCTGGCACAAATTAATCTTCGTTTCATCTGTCCAAAGAATCTTTTCCCAGAACTGGGCAGGCTTTTTTACAGGTTTTCCTCGTGATAAACCCTCTGTATTTACATTCATGAAAGCGCAAGATTTCATCCACTTTACATTCTTCCAGGCCTTTTTGTGTTGATGAGCTCACCAGTGCATTCCTTCATTTTTGAAAATGTACCAAATTGTTGGTTCGGCCCCTCCTAGTTTCTGCCATCTGTCTGATGTGTTTCTTTTGTTTTTTCAGCCTAATGATGGCCTCCTTCGTTTGAATCAACACCTCTTTGGACCAGATATTGCAAGTTCCCATGAACAGCTACCAAATGCAAGTTCAACACTTGGGACCGACTCCAGGTCCCCCCAACACACACACACACACACACACCCAACCCCCCAGAGGCTTCAGGCTGATTGACTCATTTCATGTAGCCTGCAACAGAGTGTACAATAACTGATGTCATGCTGAAAATCTCTTTGTATTTGTGAACTCTGAAAATAACGATCTTTCTGTTTTCTATTCATACTATTCATTCTTTTCAAATGTCATATGATACATTAAGTGCTATGACTGTGGTGTCATGGCCGTAATAATTAGACTTTATGAAAAGTAAAATGAGCCATTTAAGGGAGGCCTATCAGCCAGAAAGTGTAATTTAAAATGGACAGTTTGCCATTATGAGATCTTTGCTGTTCATCACAGTTTTGACTAAATCACTTGGCAGCTGTCCAATCAGGGACCTCGAAGGTAGCGCTGGGATTTAAAGAAAAATATTACTTTACTTTCATATTGTTACCCAAGAGACAGAGAAGGAGTGAGTGTATATCCTTGTGTTACAAATGGGTTTTTAAAAGTCAACTGAGTACAAATTCCTTTTGTTTAAAGGACAGGTTTAATCCCTTAAAATACAACCTTCTCCTTATAATCCCCTTTAAAGTTGGGAAATTCATCTTATTCCACACTATCTGACAGTATCACATACACTGTATATTGTGAGTGAAATGTTCAAACCCAAGACTCCATGTTTTTATTACTGCAAATATTCTAGGTGCCCTGGACATCATTTGATACAAATTTCCTCAAATGTTCACTTTGGGATCGCTGCTGAGGCAGAGCCACTGAAGAGGTTAAACGAATGGCTCCCAACCTGCGGGTCTTGTCCTTCCCAATAGCCGATAACATAATTAAAGGTATTAGAAATTAATCCCTGTTTCCGTTACACAAAATTGTTTATCCTAGTGACTTTTCTGGAATTTTTGCTTTTTTTTATTGGATTTTATTTACAGGATATTTTGACCACTTCTGGCCTCTAAAAAAAATTGACTTGCTCACCGCTCTCTGTCTGCTAACCTGCTTCATTACAAGGTAACAAGTCAAACATGTTGCAAACCAGTGGTTTAAATTGAGCCTAAAGGCAATCGGGGAAAATGCCTATCAGGATTATGTTTTTGATTACACAGGAAATTATGGAGATAATATTAGGATTATGCACTTTTTACAGGGCTAAAGAATACTAAACCTTTTTTTGTTTAGACAAATAATACTACTGATACTATACATACGCCGTGATATTCTATAATCGCATGATATAGCTAATCAGGACTATCTGAGTGACATTTATCACGTTCCTTTAAAAGTTCTGAAGTTAAGCTTTCCAGTGATACAACCGAATATGCTCATCTTATGCATGAAATTCGGGAAATTCGGGAAAACGAGATGGCAAGCTTGCAGCAGCTTCCCTTTGCTGTTTATAGCTCACATCAATGGAGGCAGCGTGACGTCATATGACTGTGTGTCCGTTAGGGGTGGGGAGCACGGCAACCTCAGCCTCCTCTCTGAATCTGTCACACTGTATAGAGGCAGGAGGCACCATGAGGGCCTTTATTGATATATATGCACATCTCCAACTGCCTTACAGTGTATAAATTTGTGCTGTCTGATGAATAAATCTGGCATGGTCCTTTACATAATGAGGGGTAATTAGTTTATGCTGCAGCATTCATGGCTGCATTTGACAGGTCTGCCAGATGTATCAAGAACTGATAGCAGGCCAAAGAGAGACAGCCTTATTCTGCTGACAGCCTCTTTCTGCAGTCTCCAAGGTAGGTCATCAAATATTTGATTTGATCATGTTTTGTTCAGCAGTTTATCTATCACAAGTACTGTCATGTGAAGGTATCTTTTGATTTATTACCTTGTTTTATTGATGCACACTTTCTGTGTCAGTACACTGTTTTGTGGGCTACATGAATAATGAAATCAGGACAATTTTACTCATGTTTGCAGTTGTGAAATAGCACGGAATGAATTAAAAATGTTTACAAGTGTAGGAGAACATGATACCATTACAGTATGTGTTGTGTCGTACGCTTTTAAACTGAAAGGTAGCCTTCTTCTCTTTTCCATTCAAGTGAATGGGAAAGTGGTATCAGACTTTTGGGCCCCACTGTGTGTTTATATACATACATATATACATATATACACACACACACACATATATATATATAAGTATGTGTGTGCGCGCGCGCGTGTGTGTGTGTGTGGGGGGGGGTGCATTTGGGTGTGTTTCTTGTGCCCTTAATAAGAACGGGCAGCTGAACTGCCATAAAAGTTTAGAAGAATTTGATGTTAATCAACATAAAAGCAGACACACGACTCTGTGACCTTGGCATACACAGCATGCAGAAGAGCAGTTGGACCTAAACAGAGGCCTCAGTTATTTATATATAATGTTACTAGAGATTTTTTTTTTAATTATCCCTGCGGAAAAAGGTTTAGGATCAAGATTGGTTTATCAGTACAATCCCAGCCAAACATTTTCCACTCGATCGTGTGGTTATGCTTTAGCATAGGCCTACGATATGAGCATAGTGTACATTTTCAAGCCCTTATAATATTGTTCTCCTGCTCATTTCCTTTTCTTCCTCTCTATCTCCCCCACCTCCTTCTGTCTCCGTCTCTGTCTCCCTCTCTCTCTCTTCTTTCTCTGCACCAGCTGCTGCTGCTCTAGAGCCAGAGTGGATAGTCCCCTCACCCCCCCTGCACCGACAGAGACAAAAGGCCTGATTCGCCTGCTGAACACTGCCCCCTTTCTCCATCCGTCCCTTCATGCATGGCCATGGTGGTGGCGGGGGCTTCAGGAAAAAACGAGGCCTGGACTGGGACTAAAATCTAGGACTGACCCAGTGAAGGAGAGTGGGAAGAGGGGGGAGGGGAGGAGGAGGAGGAGGATGGGGGCTGGAATGGTTGGGGTTGAGTAAAGGCAGGTGCTGAGGCCTCTACAGGAAGACTTTTTTTCCTGAATATCTCTGAGAGTGGAAAAAAAATCTGACAAGGGTATGCCACATTTACCTCTATATATGCATGAACGTGCATGTTTATGTTTATGTTTATGCGTGTCTCTGTGGCAGCATATGTGGGGTAGGGGTGGCATGGGTTTGATGGAAATCTGGGGAGGGAGCTGCATGAATGGCCTGTGTTTGCCCATGTCATATTGTCTGCGTTGGGCTTTTACATTCCTTGTCTTTATATCACAGTGCTTGGTGTAATGCTGCTGGGGGCTGCATGAAAGTTTTCAGTTTTCAGAGAGACTACCAGCGTGTCTGGGGTGAAAGCACTGGGGGATCTGGTTGAGAAACAGGCCAAGGTACCGGATTGAGCTTCTACTACCATCATAGTTACCTTAACTTTCTTCTTCTTTTCAATGCATTAAGTTGCTGATACTATCAGTCACCATTTTGCACATCGTTTTACTTTATTTGTTTACAAATCTAACCTCAAGGAACACATTTTTGGTTTACATGGTGTAATTTTTGTCATTTTATTTACTACTGTCCTGTTTTTTTATTTGTGTGAAGGTAAGTGTGCTCACCACCTTTTTGTCCATTGTTGTTGTATGTATTTTTGTTGCCTTATTTTATAGCAGTGTAAGCTACTAGACTAGAGAGTCTCCATCTGTCTATAAAATATTGTGTCTACTTGTTTCCCTAAATCTATATGACAATATACATGTAGTTTGGTGAAAAATGTCGCAGTGTTTCTTGGGAGGTGGGCACAGTGCTTCTGCTTGTGTGTTTCTGAGGCCGTATTGCAGCACAGGGCTTTATGTTGGGTGACCGGAACCAGTTGAAACCGGTTTGAGGCAGACGGAGGGCTGACAGGAACAATGCCGTCTGTGTGCTCCACTGAGAGATAGAGATAGCCCAGGCTACTCCATGGCAGCCCTTCGCAGCTCAGCCACTGGCTACCACGGCAAAGGCACAGACCCCGCTGCTGCTGCTCGCTGCTGGCTGGACGGCAGTGTGCTATGCAGCACGGCTCACAGCGAGGGGAGCAGGGAGATTTGGGAAGGGACGAGGGCAGGGGGACGTGGCCGGCTGGTAGTCTGTGAATCTGCAGCCTAGAGCCTGCCTCACATACACACACACACACACACACACACACACACACACACACACACACACACACACACACACACACACACACACACACACACACACGCACGCACGCACACACACAAAGCATGATCTATCTGTCTGTTTGTATGTCTGTGTGCTGCTAGTGGTGCAGAGAATGACTAAGGAGGATCCTTACCAGGACCACCACCACTCACCAGATCCATGGATGTAACCTGACCCTGTACTCTGGGCCTTTGCCTGGTTGGGAAGAAACAGGACTTTTTTTGCAGGCAGGGTGGGGTGGATGGCTTTTTGTGGGTTAGTAGTGTTGTGACTGTGTTTGTTGCAGGATGGAAGGAAGGAAGGAAGGAAGGTTTGGCTAGTGGCTGGAGAGGGACGGAGGCAAGAGGGTGAGGAGTGGCTGATTCACTTGCATGTTTCCAGAATTGTTATTTTACATTCCCTTTACTGAGATTGTAGTAGTCTTTTACACAGTGTGAATTTCAGGTGGTAACAATGCATGTGTATTAAACTACTGTTGCTGAGAGGGGGTTCTGTGTTGTGTATTTTTCATATTTGTCTGTATTTAACCTTCATTTACCTCCTACGTCAAGCTGCTCTGGCTGTCATGGCTGTGACTAGCTTTTCTTTCCACCAGGCCTTGCTCTCTCTGCTGCAGCTCTACACAGCTCAGCAGCCATTTTTTCCCCTCACTGCATTTCTCGCCTGCCCTCTCTCTCCATAACATTTCTCCATCTCTCTGTGATGTTTTTATGTTTCGCTCATCATTATACCTCTCCCATCATCTGGATTGAGAATTGTTGCATTTTGAAACCAAGGCTGAGCGTATAAGATTTGGTTTTGAGTACGTGCAGATGTGGTTGCCATTCATGTGGATCAAAGAGCAGCAATGATTTAACTGCACGTACAAGCAGTGCAGCTCCATGGCTGAGTCTTTTGTCCCCAACACCAATTATACATACAGACATTTCAGTCCCATCATATGTTATTTGCAGTGCTCACTCCAGTCTTTATTTAAAAAAAAATAAAGACTGGTTTATTTCTGAAGAAAACTATAATCTATAACCTATAACTTAATGTTGCATTTAGCTAAAGGACTGTTTACACGTTATGTTCACCCCCAAACCAGCAGACAAGTGCCAGTCCACTAATATTACTAAAATTGCAAGCACACTCATCTTCTGTGTTGAACTGATCCCATCATTCTCCTGATTATAAATCAGAAAATATATATTCAAGAAGAGGAACTCTTTGATGTAGTCGGGACATGATGCTTTGGCCCTGGCTTTGTTCCTTCGGCAACCTTTCAACAAAAGTAAAAATGTATTTAATTAGCAATCTAATTCATTTGTTTTAATTATAGCAATGCTGAGCATGTAGTGATTGAAGAGGGAAAACGTTTTGCTAAGTACCCACACTTAATGTCATCAAAATGTCATATCTACCCCCCATGTGGACCAGTATGTGGTTCCCTGGTGTTTCTCACTGAATACAGTCAATAAAGTTACCTGAAGTAAGAACAGATGTGGCAGAAATAGGTCCACTTGTATGTAATTATATGTACATCCTGTACATCAGCTGGACTCATTTTTTCAGGAAAGCTTTGCATCAGTGTGATGCACAGTTTGCTTTGAATAGGGAAGAGGAGCGAGCACTCAGCTCAGTCTGCTAATGCATAAATGAAACATCTAGCACCAGAAAGCAGTGACAAAATTATGGTTAACATGGTATTTCACAGGCTGTTCTTTATGTGGACACTGGCACACCATGTGGTGACAAATGAAACTGCAAAACTAAAGCTTGACTGAATGATGTTTATCTGCTTAGCCCCACTACAGACGATAAAGTTTTTCACAAAACCGATGCTGCCACCACCAGAATCCAATAGTACAGGGGTAAACACTGTAATTATTCAATTGTTAAAAGCCTCATGCAATCACTACGCGATTTTCCCAACTTTAAGAAATGTGTTGAGAGGCTGTTTCTATTACAGTCAACAGTCTGCAGTCTAGTAAATATGAATGGTACTATTAATAATTTATGCTGACTAGAATTTACAGTATATTCACCATCCCACATCAAATACTCCCAGATATTCAATTAAATTCTAACCCTTGAAGAATTATTGTATGGTTTTTTTATTACCTTTACTGGCTCAGACAGAGTTATTTATACTTTAATCATCCACAATTTATGATTTCACCAAGGATTAAAGATTTCTGCATTGCTACCCTCATATTCCCGTGTAACATTCCGACTTCATCAAAACTCAAAACCCATGATCATAAACAGGATAATATTTCAATGGCCTTAGTCTTTATTGTGCACATCTTAAAGAATTCAGTATTGATAAGTGTGCTTCCAAATTTGGAGTTTACATAGATTACGTAGAATTGCCTTGCAAGATATCAGTGATTTCTGCACTGGACATAAATTATCAAGTTATTTGGCATCACTAAAATAAAAGACCTCATTTGGGACTAATAATGGATTTAGGATGATGTTAGTCAGCATGGCTATCTGTCTATTACACCTTACCTTTAGAGTCTGGCTAACAGGTAAAAATTTTCACTTGTACAATTAGCAAGATCTGCAGAGAAGATTGCCATGACATTTATTGAGCACATTCATGCCTACAAGAATATGAACCTTTTTCATTATGGAAACTATGGGCAATATACTATAATCTATGAAGATTATTAGTTTACATTTCACACAACCCTGAGACCAAAATGTCAACTTCGCACACAAGACATTTCATACTCTAATAAGCAGATTGCCATGAAAACAACTACGAATGTTCAGCACCAAAACACAAGTGATCAGTATTAGTATATTGTGTCAATCTGCTACCTGTTGTGCTGAACAAGAATAAATCAAACCAATTTTTGTCTCCTCTGGTATTATCCCATACAAGACAGTATGTTGAAGCATCAATAATTTAAATGTGACTAAATTAAATTGTTTTTCCTCACTACACTATGCTGTATCACAATTATCTTTACAATTATGAGATACAAATGCAAATATAAGACAAATACATTATGAAAGGTTTCATTCTAAAATGTGAAATCTTGTCTAACATGTCGAAGAACTCACAGCATTATATATAGTTAAAAATCAACAAAAAATGTAGTAAAAAGGAATAATGTTACTAATTATTCTGTCATGTGTTCCCCAGGTGATCTCCTCATCAGAACAGGAGCAGGACCATGGGAGATATGAAGACGCCAGACTTCGATGACCTGCTGGCGGCCTTCGATATCCCTGACATGGTGGATCCAAAAGCTGCTATTGAATCTGGCCACCACGATGACCATGACAGACAGCTCAAGCAACCCAGTGGTGGGATGACTACCAATGAAGACGAGGCACACAACCCCTCGACGGGACATGATGCTGGTGTTAGTGTCATTGTCAAGAACATCCGAAACACTGACACCAGTGAACATGGTGGAACCATATCAGAGAGGGATGGACATTTCAACTCCAATCCTCAACCCCATTCTGTTGGCACTTGCAATGGACTTCATAATGGTTCCATGCCCAGCATAGCACATGGTACTCATTACACCAAGAATGGATGGAAAGCTCCCAGGGAGGAAGGACAGCTAGTTAACAACCAATCATCTACCTTCAATCAGTTCAGCCCAATCTCCAGTGCTGAAGAGTTTGATGATGATGAAAAGATTGAGGTAGATGACCCCATGGACAATCAGGGTGGTCAGTCATTCCTTAGGTCCACTATTAAGAGAGAGGACCAGAATCCCAAATCTCCAGTATCAGTGGACAATGTGTCTAAGCGCAGAGTTAACAGAGACCAAAAACCTGATCAAAACCACAATAACAACAACAATAATGGCACACTGGAAGGTTCAAAGTGCAATGATTCCCCTCAGTCAAGTTTACCCAAGGATAAACTCAAGGACACTGTCTTCAAGTCTCAAGGTCAGGAGTGCAAGGAAGCCGAAGAGTCATCAGGGCTTACTAATGTGTCCAGTATCCCCCAGGTCAAAGCTAAGTCCTCTGCAAAACTTTCTTCTTGTATAGCAGCCATAGCAGCCCTCAGTGCCAAAAAAGCTAGTGCTACAGACTTGGGTGTTTTGGATTCTCCTACAATACAGAAAGAATCCATCAAGGCCAATGAAAATCCAAGAGCTCCAGAGAAGCCACAAGAGCACGAGTCAGCCCTAGAGTTTGCAAAGAGGCTGCTAACGAGACCACAAGACAGCCCCTCTAGTGTCACCAGTGAGGGAAGCAGCAAAGGGTCCCCTGCCTCAAGCACAGACAACACCCCAGTCATCCCAAAGGTCAGGATCAAAACAATCAAGACCTCATCTGGACAGATCAAGCGTACTGTCACCCGAGTTCTCCCAGAATTTCATCCTGAGGGTCTGAAAAAAGGAGAGAGTAGCCCATCTATCATTTCAACCACCAATGCAATTTTCACATCTCCCACAAGGCCCTCTTTGCCAACCACAGTAGTAGCCACCACTGGAGGGCCTTCAATTGAAATAACCAAGCAAATGACTATCAAACCTGTAGCAACAGCTTTCCTGCCAGTCTCTGCAGTCAAGACAGCTGGTTCGCAAGTCATCAACCTTAAGCTGGCAAACAACACCACAGTCAAAGCAACAGTCATCCCTGCTTCATCAATGCAAAGTGCTAGCAGTGCTATCTTGAAAGCTGCTAATGCCATCCAGCAACAGACAGTCATGGTACCTGCCTCCAGTCTGGCCAATGCTAAGCTTGTTCCAAAGACAGTCCATCTTAGCAACCTCAACCTTCTGCCTCAGACTGTATCCTCTGCTGCCTGTGATCTCCAACAGGCCCTGACCTCCTCCAAACAGACTCAGCAACAATCACAACAAGTCAAACAGCAGACAATTCTTACTGGCCAGGCTTCAAAGAAAATCTCTAGGGTTCAAGTGTTCACTAGCTCTCAAAGCTCTGTAGTGGACGCCTTCAATAAAGTCCTGAGTAGTATAAATCCCGTCCCTGTGTACATCCCAAACCTCTCTCCACCAACCTTAGCCTGTATCTCTCTACCCTCACGGGGCTACAAGTGCCTGGAGTGTGGAGATTCATTTGCTCTTGAGAAGAGCCTGACACAGCACTACGAACGTCGCAGTGTGCGGATCGAGGTCACCTGCAACCACTGTGCCAAAAGCCTGGTGTTCTACAACAAATGCAGCCTCTTGTCTCATGCCAGGGGCCACAAGGACAAAGGGGTTGTCATGCAGTGCTCACATCTAATCCTAAAACCCATCCCCGCAGACCAGATGATAACCACATCATCATCATCATCATCATCATCATCATCATCATCAGGGCCACCCAACATTACTGGTACAACCTCCATTTCCCAAGCCCAAACACCAACAAGTCAAATCCCAGGGAAAGGCGCTGTCAGTGGATCCCAAACTGCAGTAATTTCAGCTCCATGCAGTACTCCTCTTGTGGCTGCCATGCCCTTGGAGGATGACGCATCAAAGCTCTGCAGGCACAGCCTAAAGTGCTTGGAGTGTAATGAAATGTTCCAGGATGACAGCGCGCTAGCCATGCACTATCAACAAGCACCGGAGTCCAGCGGGCAGGTGTGTGTATGTATTTATGGTGTGAACTGTAACATAATATGATTCAATCTAGTTTTTAGAATTCTGAATTTGAAAACATTATTTTAATTACTAATAGAGGTATTGACTAACACAGTATAGTGGGCTATGAAGTGTTGTAGATCTGCTATACAGTGTGATTTAACTTAACTTAAACCTGAAAATACTGCTGTCATTATTGGCCACTTGGGGGGCAGTGGAAACAAGATGTAAACATAACCTTATTAAGTTGTACGTGTAAGTGGAGAAAGTGTTAACAAACATTTGTCTATTGCAGCAGTTACAAAACAACATTATCATTCATTTGGTGTCTTGTTTCCAGCACCTGGCGGATGCAAGTCGAACTTTCACTCTCTTTTAGCTCTGTTTTTGGTCTCCAGAAACTCCCAAGGGAATAAGGCTTTTTAGCAGCTAAATGACAGCTAAAAGCTCAACTACGCTCACCAGCTATATACACATAGTGTGTGTGTCTGCTGTTTGGTGCTGAGCATGTAGCATAAGAGCTTTTTGCTGAAAATAGGTGCCTGCTGTGGCTGATAACTGCGCTATGAGAGCAGTGAGAGTGAATAAGAACGGTAAAATTTTGGGCTTGACAGCTAGACAATGACCCTAAACTCACTATAAAGTTCTGTAAAGCCGAGGCGAGCTGCAGATTCGGGTGATAACTCTATGCAGGTTCATCACTACGAGTGACCCCTTTCACATTATCACATGGTTTTCACATTATCATGTCAGATTGATTACAGCTACTTTAACTTAAAGGGCCCTTTGACTCAAATCACATCACTGTGATGCAGTACATAGTGTTTATTTGGACTGTTTCTTCAATAACAGAAAGTAGTTCCAAAGAAAACCGTTCATAATGAGGTTTGTGGATTGTACTAAGTAAGTAAGTATTTTCTTTCTGGAAATACATGTTATTGTCTTTTGAGTTTGACAAATATAATTTTTCAAGTCCTTTGCACATAAATCAAAAACTTTTTGCACAGGTAGACATCACAAGATGTAAGTGAGAAAAAATGTTTGTGATGTAGCCCACCTGACCCTTTACTCTATATTGAAGAATGGATAATACTATCGTTCACGTGTCCACTATCCTTATTAACCCCTCATGATGCAATCATTACAATGCTACGATGAAATGCAGTTGATAATTTTTTTTATCTTCTCTTTTCTGTGCCATTAGAAAACATGCACCATTTGCCAAATGCTTCTGCCAAATCAGTGCAGCTTTCTGTCACACCAGCGAATCCACCAGCACAAGTCTCCTTACATCTGCCCCGAGTGTGGCGCCAGCTGCAGATCTGTCCATTTCCAGTCACATGTCACCAAGAACTGCCTGCATTACACCCGTAGAGTCGGCTACCGGTCAGTCTACCATAACTAATATCATAACATTATTAACATGCGGTTTTGTTTTCTCTCGTGCTGTGAGATATACAGTAGTTCCCAAAGTTTGAGAGAAAGTTCATTCAACTGTAATTTCGAAACTGTCGAAACTGTCCCTGATTTTTTGGATAGTCAAATCTGAAAGACAAGTTCACACTATTTACCACTGAGAAGTTTTCTTCTTCAGTAAGTGGTCATACTCTGACCTAAATGGTTCTTTCTCTTGCTTTTTATTAAAGTGCCATTTCCATTGTCATTTCTAATTACACTTATTATTACATCATGTTTGCCTCAGCTTCACAATGCCATATCACTTAAATTGATATCATTCGCAATGAAACTTATGGGGAAAAAATGGACACAATTTTTATGTGAAGTCACCCAAGATACAAGCTATTAAAAACTGAACACTCAGTATTTGTCCAATTATGGTTCAATTCGTCCTGTCTATCAAAATGTTATGAGATGAACAATGTCTCATTTTTTTAACTGCATATCAATAGCGACTGACAACAAATTCACAAAAGTGACGTTGCATGCACATGTACTTGTAAAACATTACAGATTTTAACTTTAAGATTCAAATCTTAAAATTGTAAAATTCATGCACAAAAAGAAAGAATTTTTTTTTTCCACCCTGAAATGAGACATTAACCATGCGAAATGACCAATACTTGGACATTTTGAGAAATACAATTACTCTGTGTCTTGGAGAAGGCTAGATGATAAGATTCACACCACTGTCATATCTGTATGCTAAATATTAAGCTAGAGCCAGCAGGCGGTTAGGTTAGCTTAGCATTATAGCTAGCCTGATATAACTGATAAATTAGTGAGCTTTACAGGTGTTGACTTTGTTTACCTTTGGACAGAGCCAGGCAAGCTGTTTCCCCTGTTTCCAGTCTTTATGCTAAGCTAAGCTAACCATCTCCTGGCTGTAGCTTGATATATAACGGACAGCTCAGAAGAGTGGTATAAATGCTCTCATCTAACTCTCAACAAAAAAGTGAATATTCACGTTTCCCAAAATATCAAACTCTACATTTAAGAAAAGTCTCTCTCAGTTTTGAAAACGTTTTTTTTTTTTTTTTGTCAGAGGAATGACTTGCCATGACTTGTACTAAGTTAAAATCTCATTTAGGTCTGACTCTCCTATTTTTTTCTCCCTCCGCCCTCTGTCTCCATTCCTTATCCCTCCAGCTGTGTACACTGTAGTGTGATCTTCGCTGATGTTGCAACACTAAAGTCCCACATCCAGAGTACTCATTGTGAGGTCTTCTATAAATGTGCTCTCTGCCCTATGGCCTTCAAGTCTGCGCCTGGCACACACTCCCACGCATATACACAGCATCCAGGAGTGAAGGCAGGAGAGCCCAAGTAGGTCTTTACACGCCGTATCTCCGATCAAAAAACTGTGGACACTTACGATGTATAGAAAATGTTGTTCTAAACCAAATCTGTTTTAGTTTTTTGTAACATTAAAGACAGCATTCAGCTGCATTGAAACTGTTGTTATAAGTATGCATGTTTAATTGCTCAAAATGGAATTCAATGCTAAATTAAAATCTAAAATACATAAATATTTCAATAAAAATCACAGGCAGTAGGTGAATATTACACAAGCTGTTTCCTCAAAAAGATTCCAACGTCACACTTACACAGACACTCTTCCTTTTACACAGGCAAACGCCATTGTAACCCAGTAACCGTGTCCGATTCATTTTTCTTAGGAAAATCACCCTCGCTGCTTCATCAGTAGGAGGATTTGTGGATGTTAGACACGGTGGCTTAAACTGGGTTTGTTTTTTTCCCCATGGCAACCTTTCGCTGACTTACATACATCATCAGCACTACTAATGATTCAGGTGTTTTCAGAGCAGGTGTTCTCGCACCTCTATGTGGGTTTGGCGCTGGGTGTGCCCAGTGCCTAAAGCTGAAAAAACACCTAATGTCTAACAATGTGCAATGAACTGAGCCATCTATTTCAATATGTTTAATTACTTGTTCACATCCTGATCTAAAACTATCTAAAAGTTTGTTTAGAAATACAGACATTAGGTGCAAGAATACAGCTGTAGCTGAATGTTTAATAGCTTCACATGAAACATAAGATATTATAACATTTACTCAGTAACAGCTGGGATTCTCTAAACACTTATTTCAGTTTTCACCTTCGCCTTTTCTTTGTATATAAACTGAGACTTTTATATCTTGCAGTAAACTTGCAGGGCTTTTTAAAGGACACTGTTTTTTTCTTCTTCTGTCTTTTAGGGTGATCTACAAGTGTTCCATGTGTGATACCGTGTTCACTCTGCAGTCCCTGCTCTACACACACTTCGACCAGCACGTTGTCAATCATAAAGTGTCAGTGTTCAAGTGCCCCGACTGCTCCATGCATTACGCACAGAAACAGCTCATGTTGGACCATATCAAAGTAGGCATGAAAAGCAGTTCTTTTATCAAGTTTTTGTGTATCCCAACTTAGTTTAATAACGAGATTGTTTTTAACATAAAGTCTAAAATAAAACCTCCTGCTGTGACTCAATGAATAGGTGCGTATGACACAGAAATACTGTTTTTATTTCAATTTAGTTCTACTGATAAGTTCAGTCTAGAAATGCTTCCCATACCGGTGCTTTTTGTAATTTTGTAATTGCACTTCAGTCTACATGTGTGGATCCTTTCCAGGCCATCCACGGAACCCTGAAGACCATTGAGGGTCCACCAAACTTGGGCATCAACCTCCCTCTCAGCACCAAGCCCACTCATTCTAACAGCACCACCAGCAGCGGCCCCAGTAGTAATAACAACAAAGATGGAGGAAATGCCAATAGTCAAGACAAGGGAGAAAAGAGGCTTTCAGCTTCACCACTGAAGAAAACCAACAGCAACTGCTCAGCAGACCTCAAGAACCCTCCCAGCTCAGGATACACATGTGGAGACTGCAATACCCTCTTCAGTTCCAGGGAGGTCTTTGTGGCTCATATGAGGCGCGAACACGGCAAGGTGAATGTCTGACTCCATTCTCACAGCGAAGTTTTCAATTGGTCACATTGTTGGGTTTTTTTTGAGAGGGGGGGGGTTGAGATTCCGTTGGGTGGATGTCCAGAAGCAGGTTCGAAACGGAGACAAAAACAAACACAGTGCTGTGTACGCACAAATAAAGGAACCACAACACAAATGCATCCAAACCGCCCCAGTGCACGTTCACCTACGTGCAACTCGGAGGAGCATCATTCTAGCTTTAGAAAGTTGATGCTGAAGCATTTTTTTTCTTTAGGTATCTTATGCATTCTCCTTCTCATATTGCAGATCTTGAAGAAGCACCCGTGTCGACAGTGCGACAAATCCTTCAGCTCCTCCCACAGTCTTTGCCGACACAACCGTCTCAAACACAAGGGGTTGCGGAAGGTCTACACCTGCCCGTGAGTGCACACGCTGATCTCGCAAGGGCTCGGCATGGCACCGATGCAAGTCTTGCCACGGCCCTGCAACAGCGTAGTGGCCGTTGTGGACAAATCTACAGCAAACGCACTGGAAAGGCCCCTGTTGTAGCTGATGGAAGCATGAAAAGCCCCGTTATTTATTTCTTAAAAAAAATACATCGGCAGGCTGATTGCCAGAGTGTTTTCAAAAAAGGAGGCGGAAGAAAAATCGATTGGCTCGGGTGTAACACAAATTAATGCGCCGATCATCGCAGTTGTTGGGGGCCTGAGTTTGCGCCGCAGCCGCAATTACACCACACAGCAGGTGTAGCTTCGGTCCTCCATCTGTGTCTATGCAGGATGCATTCAGGCACAGTATTGACCGTAGGTCACCTGTGTGTTTGGCCCCCCAAAACACAATAACCGTAATTACGCGCATAGAACAAGGAAATAGACTGTTTCACCATACCTCGCGTGGTTTACAATTACTTACAATTACTCTTTAATGCCAATGAAAATTGCCTGCAAATTGTATGTGTACAAATTACAGAAGACAAAATCAGTTTGCAAGGGGTTACAATTGTTATTTTGCTCTGCTTTGATAGGCGATGTCCAGCTCTCAGCCAGCCATTCACCAAAAGAGTGCTGCTGGATCAGCACATTCAGCTGATGCATGGAGTCAAAGACGCCGAGGGGAAGACTGTCACCTCTGATAATATGGAGGCTTTACCTGACAAGGAAACGGTACTGTGGCAGTACAGTCATTTATCAGAAACAAGTGCTCCTTTCGAATCATTTTTACCTTAGAAGTGAATTTCATGATTCCCCTGTCGCCCCTAACCCACCCTCTCAATCACCTCCACAGACCCCCATTCCCAAAAGGAAGCCAGAAGAGGATGAGGGGTCTCCGGGTTTGAACTCCAGGGGCTCAGACTCACAGCCTTTGAAGAGGCTCAAGGTGAACATCCTCAAAGTTCACAAGTGTGCCGTCTGCGGTTCCACCACCGAGGACATCACCGCCTTCCACAAACACATTCCCCAGCACAAGTCCGATGGCTCGTCCTACCAGTGTCAGGAGTGCGGCCTGTGCTACACCTCCCACCGCTCGCTGGCCCGGCATCTCTTCATCGTCCATCGGCTGAAGGAGCCGCAGGGCCTCGCCCGCTACAACGGACGGAGCAAGGAGGACGACGAGAGTCAGAGGGAGAACCAGCTGGACGTTACGGACGAGAACAACGACGGGACACCAAATACCAAATGCAAAGTGTGTGGGAAGATGTTTGAAACAGAGGGAAACCTGAACACTCACATGAGGACCCACGGGATGGCGTTCATAAAGTCAAAGAGACTGAGTGCGGCTGAGAAGTGAGAAGAACTCACTTTTTAACCTTTCCATCTAAAGCAACACTGCTGTTTTAAACTTTTACAGTTTGTCCAATTGTTGCACACGACGTACAGTATCTCAGTTGGCTGTATATGTGGTTATGCTGTATATACATAATGTAGCGTACTACAACATGAATACAATATACACACAAAAATATGGAATATATGTCAAAATCACTGTCTTTAGGTAAAATGAACAAGATACTTTTTTGTACAAATATAGATGTTTCTATAGGCTCTTGACTGGATCTTTTTTATAGAAGAGCTTTTTATTTTAAACAGTTTCCATCGTTGTCTTCTCATAAAGGATTAGATAATGTATGGATATGTTAGTGTAACGGGATTAATCCTCATACAGTCAGCAGTGTTCTGAAGCCTCAGTGGCTGCTCCTGTCCAATGAATGTCTGGTGGGAAAGTATTTAAAACTTTGGGGAGATTCAGGTTTCCGCAGTATATGTCACACCAAGCTGAGGTCTTCAGTTTCAACGTAAAAATTGAGTGGACGTGGCATCAAACATTCTTTTCTTTTTTTTCTTTTTTTTTAATCCTATGGATAACTAATATTACTCTCTGAGCCCTTCTTGGCTTTTACAGTAAAACCCTGGTCCTGGTCTCCTTCTAATACACACTGAAGTAATTGATCCCTAAAACTTAATCTCTGCATTAATTTTGAGCTACGATTACATGGAATATCAGAAGATTTCAGGACAATCACTGAGAGATAAAAGCCTATCTTCAGCTGCATCTCCGTACCACCTGGTCAAGTTATTATCATTTACATATCAAATGCACTTACAACAAAAAGTCTGAAAATGGATGAATTTGAAATGAGTTTAAAGCTCACAGTTTTTGTGGATGAATGTCGAGCATTAAATGTCAGAAACGGGAGTCTTTTAAAGACAAACATATGGGCCAAATTTGACTTTGCTTTTTAAAAATGTATTTTGTAAAAGACTGTGAAACTTTGTATAATGATGTTTCATTCCTGTCTTACTATACTATAAATGGCAGCTGTTTGAGATTACAACTCATGTAAAATTGTTTATTTACCTGTATATTTAAAATATAAGATACAAAGCACTTGCCTCTCTTTTAACAGCAGTCTTCTCTACAGCATAGTTCATCTATCATTAAGGCACACTGAAAAAACATTTCTAATGATCCTGTATTTCAAATCTAATATCAACATTATCAGTTTCTGTCTTTTTGTTAAATTTTTGTTTTTATATTTCCTCAGTTTGTGGTTCTTTGATGTATTTTGAAATCATCATGAATGTTCATTGACAGTAATTATGTTGATAAAAACATCTAAACTGAAGAACAACTTCTACGAATGTAAACTTGGCTGCGGAACTAATTTTTTTTAATATAAGACAACCAGCGCGAGTAAATGAAAAATAACTGTGGAAGCTGTGAGAATTACAATCTCCAGATTGTATTCCATGGCTTTTTCTTTGTTCCAAGCATTTCCAAAAAGCATCGAAATTCAGTTTTGAACAGTAGTTTTTTTCTACTCCGACAGTGAGACTAATTGTCTCGCGCTGTCAAACTGCATGTGAGAATCAGCCTGTGAATTGTTTGTTGACTAGAATCTGTCTTGCTGCTGCCGCTGCTGCCGCTGTTTTTTTTAGATACTTCTGATGCTTGTGTACAAAGCTGTTCTTTATGTCAATAAATGATGAAACCTGCCAGGGACGAGAGCTGATGTCGACTGCACATAAGATATCAGCTCTTCTCTATGGAAGTGTATCAGAAATCCTCTTGTGATAATTCGTACCGGTGCATTATTACCGTGAAGTATAAATGCTGGATTTTGATAAAAGGGTGTTTTGAAATGTATTTGTCCCGCAATGTATTCAGGTGTGAACAAATGGACTTTCACACGGCCCTCTCTTTTGAATGGCAGTGGCAGACAGGAGCTCAAAAACTATACTTGATGTGATCATACTAAATTCGTGTGGGTTGTTTCCCTCACTGTTGCCTGATACGGTCATGGCACTCTGTGTAGGTTTTTGGGACAAACCCTCTCTCTAATGGCCACAGTTGATTTATTTCAGTTACCGGACTGTCTTTAGCGTTTCTTTTGCCACATTTTAACTTGAGATTAATGGTTCTAGTAAAAACAAATTCAATACAGTAACTTAATGCTTGTAAATATGTAGATGAGGTTTTTTTTTTGTTTTGTTTTAGCTGAGTCATTTATTCTTATCCAGAACAAATTGCCAGCCATTGGCAGGGTGATCACGCCAAACCAGGCTAGAGCAGCCTCCGTGGTTATTTAAGGCTATTCAGAATGTTTATACAGGTTTGCATGTACACATGATCAAATTGTCAAGCAAAATAAAATTAGGCTGGTAATATGGTAAAACATCTGTAGTCCCAGTGGTAATTATGGGACACCCCAACCCTACACTGGCTTTTATTTTAAGTGCAGCCATCATTATTAGGTTTACACTCTAATCAAGTCGATTTTGCATGGTGACATAATCACAAAGCCTGGATCTCTTTGTTAGCCTCCTCATGTAACCCAATCCTGTTCACACCTGATGTAGGAAAGCAGTTTTTCAATGCAGCCTGTGGAAGATGGATTACGGATTATCTGCCCTCCTTGGTTATTTAAAGTCTTCTCTACTAAAATATGCAGTCAGTTGTGAAATGGCCCTGGGTTGTGTGGTGTTCTTTCTTTTTGCAGGGTGTAGTTTGGCGCTGGAAAATACGCAGGCCTTGACTCTGCCTCTAAGATGTGAGGAGGATACCAACGCTTTCCTCTGGGAAATTAACCAGAAGAGACCAAAGGAATACGCTGTTCTGAGTAAGTGTTGCTGCCTCTTGGAGAGGCTTTTCCTAATCTACATTTGCAATCAGTTTGGCCCCTTTAGACCACAGGGCTTTACTTACTTTAGCAGTTGAGAGGTTAAAAAAAAAGTGCAGTCAGAGAGGCCATTTAAAGAGATAAATTATTAGACAGGACAATGTGAGGTTTGTAGAAGTTCCACTGTGGTGTAATGCAAAAAACTCATATTATTAAGTTACTAAACGTTTAGACACCAGACTTATTTTCACATCAAAAAGAAACAATGTGCGCAAACATATGCATTGTCTTTGAATACAGAAATAAATGCAGTGCTACAAAACTTACAAAGATTTCAAAGTTCATGTGCACGTCAAAAGTATCACTGCATGTATCGAATACGCAGCTTGTATACTCTTTATATTGGTATTGTAGTTACTTGTCAATGCGAACTGTACCAAGGATATTTAAAGGATTACAGTTATTAAAATGATGATGGTGAAAGTGGTTATGGAGATCTTAATTGCTGTGATGCTGTTGCCATGATATACATTTTTTTTTTTTTTTAATTGTAACTGTTATTAATTCTAATTAAATATTTTTCACATTATTCCTCTTTTTAAAAAATAGTTTACTTCAAAATTTACTTCAGAGTTTCTTTACCAGATTCTTGCCCATTCAGCGCTTTACAATGGCTTCACAGTAACCGCATCTCATTTTTTGGTACTTTGTAATCAGAGTATTCCAACTTCCACTGTGTCTTACCTTCAGTAACGGTGCAACGCCGTCTTTGACCCCAAAGACGGGCTGGCATTGACCAACCATTATTTGTGTTTTAATTGTGTAATCACAGATATTATGCCACATTAGGTTTTATTCTAGAAATGCAGGCTCTGATTTTATCCTAAGGGACTGTGGAGGGCGTTTGACTCAAAGATTGTTTTGTTCTTTGCGCCACATTGCTTTTACATGTGTGTTTTTTTGTGTATTATCAGTGTATGATGCATTTGGAAAACTGGGAAGCAATGTTGAAGGAGGTAATGTCAACCAGCCTGGCTCCGTGGAGCAGTGTCGCTCTGCCCACGGTCCCACCTTCTCTGGACAGTACTGCCAGGTGTTCCTTCGGCAGGTAACAGCAAAAACTAATTAGAGGGTGGCTACAAGGTGAGAAAATTTGATTTTGAACAAAGTGTTTTTACCACCATAGGAAAAGGTCCAGTACTTTGTGGGTATTTGCGTTCCCGACTCCTGTGGGGAAGAGGACGTGCAAATGCTGGTGCTGTACGGTCAGTGATGTAAAAATCTTACTATTCTTGATTCAATCAGTCCAATAATTGAAATGTTTTAATTGTGGCTCGTTTCACTTTTTAACAGGGAGACTTCAGTTTGGTCAGACATCCCTCATTCCTCCTTTACCGTCCATCTTCGTCAATCAGTCCACTCAGGAGATGATCATGACCCACTGTTTGCCCAACACCATTGCCCCAGATGCGTCGGATGTCACCTGCCTGTCAGTATATGATTGGACCCTTTTTTACCTTCTGCACTGCCTCGTCTGCATGTGTATTTCTAACCGTAAACTGAACTGGAGACGTGTCACCCTACATGTGCAGGACTTCATCTGAGGATGCTCTGTATTGCTGTTTCAAACAGATAACAATGGTCACTTTTCCCCTAACACTGATACCTTTTCTCCCGCAGGTTTGTGTGTTGCGTAATGGTAGCAATTCCGCTTGCCGCCACCTTATTCATGGCTATAATGAGGCGGCAAAGGAACAGGGAGGTCAGCCCATGTGTGGAGTCTTCCTGTTTAAACACTGGCCTCAACCTTTATGGGACCCTGAAGACCAATGGCTCCTCTAGCAGGGAGATGAATAGGAGCACTTCAGAGGAAAACGGTAAGAACAATGTACATTATGAGTTTCTGTGTGAATGCTTGATTTCCGAGATTGCGTGAAAATTTACCAGATGGTACATCACAAGCAGTAAGCTCCTCTGTGATTGCGAGATCATCAGAGGGTAGATGATAAGTAAATACTGAACATAGAAAAGTTACATATTGCACAAAAATTAACTTAACATATATATATATATATATATAAACAGAAGACCTATGGCTACATTTTGAAAAACCAAATATCAAGGTAACGTAAATGTGCAAGAAAATTTCACCAGTAATGTATTGGTGCAGTAGCCATTCCTTTCTTTATAGATTGTGTTTATATTGAGAAATTGCTTTTTTGAATATTGTCTTTAGTAGATAGCACCAGCCGCACACCACAGTGTTTTCCCCGAAGCTGTGTGAACCAGTGCCTGCAGGCGTTTTCTCTACAGAATACCAGCCAAGGTGTCTTGAGCAGTTCCTCATCCATCCCAGGTGGAGGCTACTCCTCCGTGAATGGCATCCGCGTTCTCAGCCTGTTATGGATCGTATGTGGCCACTCTGCAGAGTTCTCTGTAATAAACAACTTGGGTATGACAAGGCCTACTGTTATTTGCTCATTCAGTTGCATTACTCGTATCATTCTACTTATATTGCATAATCTCTATTGTAGATAACTACAAAAACTGGAAGAAAACGGTAGAAAGCAGCCCTGTGTACGTGTTTGCCTTTAGCGGACCTGTTTTTCTGGCTGTAGATACCTTTTTACTGCTGGGGTGAGACTGAAACCACATGAAGTTTAAAACAGTGGTGTATTTAACATCATTTTAAGTTGCCATTTTTAGCAGTTTTGATAGCAGCCTCTGCGTTTCAGGGGTCTGCTTAGTGCCAGGTCGCTGCTGAGCTCCATCAGGAGATCTGAGGACAAATTGAGCGCCTGTTTGGTGGCCGACTACCTCTTCAAGAGGATTAAAAGGTACCGTATATTCACCAGTTCACCGGATTAAGTTCTGGCAATCTATCTTGTGTCACCGTATCATTTTCTTTCTTGGGAATAAAACAGAATTTAGAAGCCCTTCGTTATAAGTGTGATCTCAAGTGACAATATGCTGAATATGCGACGTCTCCTTATTTTTCTGTCTTTTTCCTTCACTGCAGGATTCAGCCACTACATCTGTTCATTATGTGTCTAACCACTGGCCTCGTCTCTTTGGTCCAGTGGGGACCCTACTGGTTTCCACTAATGGAGACACTGATGGATTGTAAGACGTACTGGTGGGCTAACGTGCTACTGATCAGCAATCTCCTCCCAGTCCACGAGATAGTAAGCTTAACCAGTAGTATAGTAGCTCTGATTCTGTTTTTGACATAGAGCATTTCTACGTATACTGACCGACCGTATTTATTAACACTTTATTTCCCAATCTCTCTCCAGTGTATTCCTTGGACATGGTACCTGTCTCTAGACTTCCAGTGTTATGCCACCACTCCTCTGTTGCTCTATTTTTACAGATTGTACGTCCACTGTCCTTCATATTATCCTAAAATATTTCTAAACTGCTCTGTTGTAAAATAGCCACCACTGTGGCCAGTATACACATTAAATCTTACCCATCCTATCAGGAACAGAAATGTGTTTGCGGCTGTGGCCGGAGGCCTGCTGCTGATGACCACTGTCGCTGGCGCTGTTATAACTGCACTCCTGCAGCTGCCAGTCTTTGAGCCGTCTACAATGTAAGACTCAGTGATGGTGGTCTAGTACTATAGTAAACAGCTTAGGAACCAAATACATTAATTGTAGGGTGACTTACACATTAAGTGATTTACTTTACTAAGTCTTTTTTGTTGTTGTTTTTTTTATATACTTTAAAAATCATTCCCTTTTTTTCTTAAAAATCCAAAAATGGTTTTATTCATTCATTCATTCATTCATTTCGCAGGACATCTTACAATTATGTCTTACATTACTATGTGAAACCCTACACAAGATATGGGCCGTTTTTAATAGGGATCTTGACTGGAATATACTTGATGACAAAGAAAGATCAGCTCTTAAAGCAAAAGGTAAGAACATCTTATTACGTTAACAGGCATCTCTGGCAGAATCACTGCACACACCTTATTCTTTTAACAGAAATTTGAACACGTCATAGGCTCTTTTGTGATACTATCAAGCAAACCAGACTCAGTACACACACAAGCCACTAAGCTGCCGTCACACTTATGTGCTTATTGCTGCTATTCTTGCTGTTGCTCCAGTGGCAGGCAGCCCTTGGTTGGCTCTTCTGTCTTTCGCTCATGGCTGTGTTGGTTGGATTGGCCTACGTCCTCAGGGAGACCCCGGCCTATCCTTCTGTGCCACATGCCCTCTATCAAGGACTGCACAGACCACTCTGGGCTCTGGCTGTGACCTGGATCATACTGGCCTGTGAGGAGGGTTACGGAGGTAAACAAAGACCAGACGGAGATTTTCCAGAGACCAAACACCATATTCAGAATAAACAAAGCACAATTAAAATTATTTTAAAAATTAGAAAATTAAATATTCGAGTATTTGTTTCTGTGGCATTCAAAGCTCTTGTTGATCAGTGATGACTACACTATAATATCAGCTATAATATCTGCACCTTCCGGCTTATTTATAAAGTAACTTGTTGTTAAACAATTTCGTACTTCAATAATAGCAATTGCCATATAAAAAACATACCATGCTGGCTTTTTAGATCTAAGCCCAAACTACACACTACTTTCAAACAGCATACAAAAACTAATGGGAACAAATTCAGTAGTAGCATGTATGCACATTAAGTGATGTGTGAGTCATTTTATAAATGAAAGCAAAAATATATATTTAAAAAAACCACTTACACATTTTCTTTTTGTTTCTCTCTGTTCTTCTGAATCTCTAGGTTATATCAAGAGCTTCTTGTCATTGGGTTTCTGGGTTCCACTGTCCAATATTAGTTTTGCTTGCTATCTCTCACATCCTGTCTTCATTATCCTCTACATTGGCTTGCAAGAGACCCCCATCCACTACACAGACTTAAACTTCGTAAGTGCTCTAAACAGCCCGTTTCATTCAGTGTCACTACTGCTGAGGCATTTCACATTTTACCGTGACTTGGCTGTGTCTCTCTGTGCTCCTTCAACTTGTACCGTATGTCTCCTCTGTCCTTTAGATGTACCTGTTCCTTGGCCACGTGGGGGTGACGCTGGTGGTGAGCTACTTGTTGACTGTGCTGGTTGAGAAGCCCTACCTCCTTCTAAAATGCAGCCGTACTTCGATGCAAGTCAGAACACAATAGAAAACCCATCCAGTTAATAACACTCCCATTTTTCTATATTCTGTTTCTGCTTTTGCAGATAACAAAACTATTTTTCTTTCTTTAAAAAAAAAGTTCAACAGTTTACAGATGTTCGATATAGAAAAAACATCCAACAGAACACAAAAACAAGGTCAGATCACACGTTATTCCACTAAAATCAACACTTTCAACAACCTTCACAGAGGTAATGGTTAAAATATACTGAAAACATGTTTGAGTTTTTGAATCATCCAGAACCAATAACGCCAACAAATCAGGAGTGCAGAGTTGGAGACAAAGAAGTCTGTGTCTTATAAAACTGAACTGGTTTTCAGATTGATGGTTTCACAGATATAACATTATAACATCTTCATATAGAGATATTATGTGCTGTCTTGGATATAATATGCCAATCGCCACTGAATTACTGCTGACGGCCTGTCCCACAGTAACAATTGCAAGAGCAGATAACTGTGGAGAAATGGGGCAGCACTTCCTTTTCCCCCAGCCTAGGGAGGATGCAAAGAGGTGTTTGTGGTGCACATAGAACAAGCACTTGTTTTATGAAGCAACAACACACAGGAGAGATTACCATTCTATTTTGTCTAAAGCCTTTTCTTGTCCAGAATCTTGTTTTAAATGTTCCATATGCTGTATAATATTTAAGAGCAGACTTATTAGTCTTATGAGGAAAGCTTTGGCTATTAACTATATGTCAACAATGAAATTGCCCTGCGGGATGAGCCGTCATTAGTCATATAGGCATCCATCACTGTCTGTGTGAGTGAGAAAGAATTTACAACATCGAGAAGACAGGAGGTTACGGGATTCCAAATAAAATACAAGTAAAATAATAACTGCAATAAATGTTTTGTTTGTTTGTTTGTTTTGTTCTATGAATTTTACTATGCTCCACTATGTTCACATGCTCGTTGCTGACTGTGTCTGTCTGCTGTTTGGAGCCGAGCAGGCAGTGTACAGTGGGGTTTTTTTGGAGCTTTTCATCGAAATCAGCAGCCTGCTGCGTCTGACTATTGGTGAGGGTGAACCGAAGCAGGCTGGAAAACCAAAAAAGTGAACGGAAAGACACTGTTAAGCACCGTTGACCTGAAGAGAACTACAGAGTCAGTTGATAAGATAATTACCCGTGGATTCATC